>NC_091471.1:346085472-346685472 GCF_036971445.1 Narcine bancroftii
AATTGTTTTTTACACTCAAATATTGATAAATCATACTTTTGTTACAGTGAATTAAAAAAGCATTGTATTTGTTCTCAATGAAGCAACAGACAGTAAGTCTCAATGAAGATAAATCATAACAAAGGGCTCATGAAATGGCAATCAAATACCAAAAGACAGTCTTTTTCTTTTGCTCCATCTAAAAATGAAGTTCATAATTTGAAAAATATGTCTGAACAAGAACAATTCCAAGATATTCATGTGGTAACATCTTCAACGTGGAGTTGGGGTGATAAAAATGGACAAAGATCCTTTCGGAGGAGCCGCCAACAGTTGATTGAAAGAGACCTGGAAGCTTTGTGTGTATGGCGTTATTACGTGTGCAGCATATTTACAGCCAATGTTCTGCATCACTAAATCAGCTATGAGATATCAAGATCAATTGTGCATGGGCTTGATTACGTATCTGCCGGATGCCCCAGCCGTAGATCATGTGGTGCAGCAAAAATTTTCAAAGCTTTGTAATTTCTTTTTAGAAACTATTATAAATGCTTTTACACCACATAAAGAGGCCATTCAACCATTGTGTTTCGAAGGTTCAAACTGAGCTTCCACCCACCTGACATTACTTCCTCCCTTCAATGAACTCTCTGCTCCTTTCTCCCAGATGCTCAGAGACAGCTTCACCTTAAATACATCCATGTTTTTTTTTTTTTTTGTTGCCCCACCTATTCCACTGGATCGCAAAGCACAAAAATGAGCAAACGATAAGAAGCTGAAGAGACTCAGCTAGTCAGGCAGCATCCTAAGGTAAAAATTGTCATAACACTAACTCATTGTTTCCATGCCTTGCTCTTGTTATTGACACCACATGCCTTATATAGATCGCATCAACTCCCACAACTACCTTGACTGCACTTCCTCACACCCTGTCCCCTGCAAGGATTCCATCCCCTTCTCTCAATTTCTCTGTCTCTACCACATGTGTTCCTAAGGTGAGGCCTTCTAGTCCAGATCTTCTGAAATGTCTGCCTTCTTCCACAAACGTGGCTCACCCTCCCCCCACTATCAACTCAGCTCACCCTCATCTCATCCATTTCCCACTCATCTTCCCTGATCCCCTCTACCTGCAGATGCAAAAAACATAGAATCCCCCTCATCCTCACCTTCCAGTCTATCCGCCTCTGCATCCAACACATTATCCACCAGAATTTCTGGTATTTACTACAGGATCCCACCACCGGCACAACTTTCCTTCTCCTCCCCTCTTGACCTTCCATAGGGACCACTCCCTCCGTGTGATTCCTTTGTGCACTCATCCTTCCCCACCTATCGCTCCCCACAATCCACCCCACCCCACCCCCTCCCCAGCACCTTCCTCTTTGGCTGCAGGAGGTGCAGCACTTATGCCCATATCTGCACCTTCATCACAGTCCGGGGCTGCAAAAAGGCCTTTCAAGTGAAGCAACACTTTACTTGTTTATCCACAGGACTTATTTACTGCATCCAGTGCTCCCTTTGTGGCCTTCTCTACATTGGAGAGACCAGTCACAGATTGGGAGATCACTTCGCTCAGCATCTCAGCTGCATCTGCAACAACAGACCTCCCAGTAGCCAACCGTTTTGCCAGTGGGAGGAAACTGCAGCCCCCGGGGAAAACCCACGCAGACACGGGGAGAAGGTACAAACTCCCTTACAGACAGCATGGGATTAGAGCCCTGGTCCCGATCGCTGGCAGTGTAAAGGCGTGGCACAAACTGCTACCCCAACCGTGCCGCCCACCTAGAGCTTTATTAAACCATGAGGGATACAGAAAAGGTAAATAAGTCAGTCATTTTCCCCAGGTTAGGGAATCTAAAACTAGAGGGCATAGATTTTAGTTGAGAGGGAAAAGATTTAAGAAGGGCCTGGGTATAGGGAAGGAGCTGCTGGAGGCAGTGGAAGTGGCGAGGTCATTTGTACATTTAAAAGGCATTTAGGCAAGTTCACGGAGTGGAAAGGTAGAAAGGAATATGAGCTAAACACAGGGAAATGGGACTTGGTTGGCATAGACAAGTTGGGCCAGTTTCCAGCTGTAAATTACAACTAATTTTCTTCTCCCTTTCCTTGTTCTGAGGGTCATTGTCCTAAAATATTAATTGTTTCTCATTCCAAAGACACTGGCTGTTGAGCATATCCAGCATCTGCAATGTTTTGATGGTCTTCTCTAAATTTCTCATTTTTCATTGATCCCTCAAGTCAAGGCATCAGCTTTTCTTATCTTCTTGGCCTTGACAGTGAGTTAGTGGTCATCCTCCATCTTTGCAATCTCCATTCCCTGATGCTCCTTCCTCATGTCCTCCCACAAAACTCTTCCACAACATTCATGGTCACACTGAATTAAATTGAATTATTGTCATGTGTATCAAGATGCAGTTAAAAATAAATCCTTTGTTGTGCCTGCTATTCAGGCATATCAACTCATACAGTACATAGTGCAATAGTAATAAATAAACAGCAGTGCAGCGATTAAAATTTCAATAAGTCTAACAGGGCATGGTATAGAGAAAAATACTTTTAAAAAAAAGTACACTGGCATCATTTTTAGCCAGTGAGAGATCCATTTCAGAGTTAGATAACAGCAGGAAAGAAATTGTTCTTGAATCTGGAGGTTTGGGATTTCGGTTGGGAAGAGTATGACCAGGGGAATGGGCCCTTGAATATGTTGGAAGTGCTCCTGAGACAGCAGGAGGTGTGGACTGTGTGAACAGAGGGGAGGTGGATCTGCTGATGGCCTGAGCTGAGTTCACATCTCCCTGCAGTTTCTTGTGGTCTTTGGCAGAGCAATTTCCACGTCAAGCTGTAATGTTTTTCATGGTGCTCCTGGAAAAGTTGGCAAGAGACTTGGGGGAGATACCAAATTTCCTCCACCTTCTTAGAAAGCAAAGTCATTAGTTAGCTGTCTTAGTTGTAGATGGACCAAGCCAAGGTTGTTGGTGAAATTTAAATTAAATTTAGACATAGAGCATGGTAACAGGCCGCTTTGGCCCTCATGCCGTGCTGCCCAATTGCACCCAATTGACCTTCATCCTCAGTACATTTTGAAGGGTGGGAGGAAACCAGAGCCCCCAGGGCAAACCCACACAGACACAAAGAGAACATATAAACTCCTTACAGATAGCGTGAGATTCAAACCCCAGGCTTGATTGTTGGTGCTGTAACAGTGTAGCACTAACCGCTACACTAAATATGCTGCCCTAAAGGTCTTACTCCTATGTCTTTGAAGCTCTCTCCCATCTCAAAACCTATACTGAGACGTGTGCTCTCCTCCATTTTCTGGTCAACGACCAGCTCCTTCATTTTGCTGACTTTGAGTTTCGAGCTTGTTCTGCTACAAACCCCCTAGACTCTATATCCACTTCCTATACCCTATCTCATCAGTGTGGTGTCACTTGCCAACTTGTAGTTGGAGTTAGGACAGTATTTGTCCATTATCATGAGTGGATATCAAGGGGAGGAGTGCCTAGCCTTGCAGGGCACCTATGTTCAGGGTTCTTGTAGAGTGGTGTTGTCACAAATCCTCACTGCTTGCAGTTTACAGGTCAGGAAGTCAAGAATGCTGATGTAGATGTGTGTGCATATACTAATGTCTCGGAATTTGGGAATGAGTTCGTTTGAGTCTAATGTGTTGAAGGCAGAGCTGTGGTCAATAAATAGGAATTGGACATGGAACGTGGGTTATCCAGGTGCTCCAGGGTGGAGGGCAGGGCAAGTAAGATGGCATCTGCCATGGACCTGTTGCAATGGCAACCAAATTGGAGTGAATCAAGGTTGTTGGGGAAGCTGGAGTTAAGGTGCTCATGATCAACCTTTCATCATAAATAATGAGTGTCAGATCCACTGGGGGCAATAGACATTGAGGCAACTTCTCTTGCATTTCTTTATTGCTGAAATTATTTTGGATTTCTTAAAGCAGGTGGGAACTTCAGCTTACAGTATGGAGAGGTTAGACATTCGTGAATACTCCTGGCAACTGGTTTGTACAGGATTTTTTTTTAAATATAATTTTTTAAAAAATGTAGACATACAAATTAAATTTAGATGTACAGCACAGTAACAGGCCATTTCAGCCCATGAGCCAAATTACTCCAAATTAATCTACAATCCCTGGTAGGTTATGAAGGGTTGGAGGAAACCAGAGGCCCAGGGAAACCCCATGCAGACACAGGAAGAATGTACAAACTCCTTACAGACAGTGCAGGATTCGAACCCAGGTCTCGATTGCTGGCGCTGCAACAGTGGTGCACTAACCAATATTGCTAACCATGCCACCCAAGGTTCTCAGGGCATGAGCAGGGACGCCACCTGGACCAGATGGTGTTTTTCGATTTTACTCTCACAGGGCCAGTTTGATATCTCCAGGAATGTTTACAGTGAATCTTGTAATTTGCTGTTCCCTCTGAATTGCCGTGGTTTTGACTACGAGCGAGACTACCTCCAAAGTTCCATGTACACTTCATGATTCACCCAACTAATCCTTTCACTCAGTCTTGCATGTCCCTGAAAAATAAACTGTTCCCCTGCTTTTATTACATATCAAATTGAAAGTTTCATTTCCGTCTTTTGTCTATCCCATCTCCACAATACTCATTCCACCATCAAATTGCATAATTTTTTCATGTCCAATATTCATATGCACTTTTAAACCCCATTTTCTTCCTTACAGCCCTTACTCTCTCCCAGAAATAGATATCAAAAAACTTGGCCATCAAAGATCAACTCGATTAGATCAAATGAGAATATATCTTGCTCTGCCCAATGACATCCAAGGAGAACATGCAGAGCAAAGGTACTACTCATCTTATTTTCTGCACTAAATATATCTCGACCTCATTTCCTTCACCCAATAGCCACAAGTTCATCTTCCCCTTGCACACGAATTTCCACTTTCCCTTCCGCAAAGAGGTTGGCCATCTCACTTAACATCACTCACCTTTAACTCATTTGCAATTTCTTGGAACAAACTGCTTTCAAATGTTTTGGTGTATGTATCTTCCAGAAAAGGTACCATTAAAGAAATATTAACAACCCCAAAATGCTGGAGGAACTCAGTAGGCCTTGCAGCATCCATATGAAGTAAAGACATGTGGCCAATGTATTAGGCCTGAGCCTTTCCTCAAGGCCATTCCTCCTCACCTCATTTGGACACTGCAAGAGTTCCTCCAAAATTTTTGGGTTTTTACTACAATCATAGCATCTGTAGACTTACGCGTTTCACTCCATACACAAATAAGTTGTCTTCGTGGTGTTTATTACTCAATAAAGCATTCCTGTCAAGAAATTATTAAGACAGTTTATCTGAAAATGAATAATTATTTCAACCCATACACACTGATATTTTTCTGATGACTAAATTCCATCTCATTCACTAAAACAATGGTGAACTGTGACAGGAGAATTAATCAATTCTAGCTTGAATACGGAGGACATAAAAAATTAAATTTGTGCACAGGGATTCATTGGTGGTATGGTATGTTACCAGTATTTGAATACAAGACACATCTTCACACAAAGGATTAATTAGCTGCCATCTGAGGTTGATTTATTAGGCTTCTAAATTAAACTGTTTTTATATCGTTCATCGTTTTCTGCCGATGTGCCTTTTATCTAATTTCCTCTATTATTAATCATCTTTAATGATTTTATGGTTGCATAAATATAGTCTACAATTCTGATAATAATCTATTCTTCAAAGATTTGAAGATATAATTTATTCCATAGATGGTGTTGAATTTCCTAAGTCACTCTCTGCCCACAGCCATTGATTATAATCTATTTTTATTCAATATTTACTCTTTTGACTGATAATGAATTCAAATGATTTAATAATATGTTTGTAAATTTCTTTTGATTTCATGAAAGATGTAACATGTTTGCAAGATGGTATGAGTTGTAGGTGTAGAAATTTGAACCAGGTCTAAACTCATTTTTCTCTGTAAAATAGATTTGTTTATTTGCTTTTTTAAAAACTTCCAACCAGCTAACAAACTCATAACAGTGTGCATTCTTTATAAACCCACTTTTCATGCAAATAAAATTCATTAGAGCGTCAATAAAAAAGTTGAAGGCAATATAAAATATCCACAGGAATAATTACTTAACTTTTCTCAAGCAGCTGACAACACATTGAAAGTTTCCTGCTCATTATTGCTGATGTGAAATGCATAATTATACATACAATGTAAAGTGAGGATTAATGAATAGCAAGGGAGAGGGACAGTGACAGTGAGGTGGGTGTATTTGGCAGTGGTTAGTGGCATGCAAGGAGAATAAGGGCACTCTCATTGCAGCAATAAATCACTTAAAGTGTTAAATAGCTTTTGACTAATGGAATTAAATTAAATTTAAAAAAATAAATTTAGACATACAGCATGGCAATGGGCATTTCTGCCCAAATACCTCAATTAACCTGCAACCCCCATGCGTTTTGAATCTAATTAAAGTTGTTCCCCTTCAACAAAAGCACAGAAATAAGGATTGAATATTAAGGCCAAAACATAGCACAAAACGGGTCAGTGGAAGATAACAATTTTAAAAGCATTAAAGAACCGTTCAGGCACAAGGAGCGACTGCAAAAGAGAATCCAGGATAAGGTATTGCCTCCTGAGTGCTCAGGTCCAGGATGTCTCTGACCGGGTGCAGAATATTCTTAAAGGGGAGCATGAGCAGCCAGCGGTCATGGTACAGGAGTGGGGTAGTGGTCTTCCAAAGTAAGTTTAGAGAGTTAGGAAAGAGGCTGAAGAGCAGGATCTCCAAGGTTGTCATCTCTGAATTACTCCTGGTACCACAAACTAGGGAAGGTCAGAACAGGAAGATAGTGCAGACAAATGAGTGCCTGGTCCAGCGGGCATGGTTTCAAGTCTTGGACCATTGCAGCCTGTTCTGAGGAAGGGGTGAGCTTGTCAAAAGGGATGGGTTGCATCTGATTCTAAAGCTGTTGGGGGAGGATAGCACTTAAAGTTGATCCACAAGGGGTTGGAAATCAAAGTGAAGAGGTAAAGGAAGAGGTGGTTGACACACAAGTGTGGGAGTTTGTGTGGAACAGACAGATAAAGGAAAATTGCACCCATTGCAATAAGTTCCAGTACAACATGGACACAGAGGCAAAAATAGTAACAAATACAGGGCTAAAGATTTTGTATTTAAATGCATGCAGCATGAGATACAAGATATCTACAGATTGGCAAGTAAAGTGCTGTGGCTATCATAGAGTCAGGGCGAAAAGATGGATGTCATTGGGTCTTGTTATCCAAGGATATACAATGTATCAAAAGGATAGGCAGGTGTAGCTCTGTTGGTAAGGAATAACATTAAATCATTAGAAAGAGGTGATATAGAATCAGAAGATATAAAATCATTATGAGATGGGTTAAAAAATGGCAAGGGTAAAAAGATACTGTTGCCAATTATATACATACAGGTACCTCCAAACAGGAGGGATGTTGGCAACAAATTACAACATCAAATAGAAAAGGTGTGTAAGAAGGGCAATGTTATGGTAGTCATGGGGGAATTAAACATTCAATTAGATTGGGAAAACCCAGATTGGGACTGGATCGCAAGAGAGAATTCGTAGAGTGCCTACAAGATGGGTTTTTAGAGCAGCCTGTTGATGATCCCACAAGGGGATCATCTGGACTGGATTGGGTGTTATGTAAGGCACCAGAGGTGATTAGAGAGCTTAAGGTAAAAGAACCATTTGGGGGCAGTGATCACAATATGATTGTATTAACAAGCAGAAAGTAAAGTCTGATGTGTCAGTATTTCAGTAGAAAAATGGGATTTACAGTGGCACGAGAGAGGAAACAGTCAAAGTAGATTGGAAGGGGGCACTAGTAGGGAAGACATCTGAGCAGCAATGGATGGAGTTTCTGCAAGAAATGAGGAAGATGCAGGATAAACACAGATCAAAAAAGAGAAATATTTGAATGGAAAAATGTCACAACTGTAGCTGACAAAGGAAGTCAAAGCCAATGTAAAAACAAAACAAAGAGCAAGCAAGTAAGCAAAAATTAATGGGAAGATAGTGGATTGGGAAGTTTAAAAAAATTTGCAGAAGGAAACTAAAAAAATTCATGAGGGAAAAAAATAAAGTATGAAAGTAAGCTAGCAAAGAGGATACAAAGAGCTTCAAGTATATAAAGATTAAAATAGTGGTGAGAGTAGATAGAGGACGACTAGAAAATGATGTTGGCAAAGTAACAATGGGAGACAAGGAGATTGCAAGGGAGATATACGAGTACTTTGCATCAGTCTTCACTGTGGAAGGAATTAGCAGTGTGCCAAATGTCAAAGCGTATCAGGGCAAGATAAGTGAGTGCAGTTAATTATTTCAAGGGAGAATGTGTTCAGAAAGCTGAATGGTTGAAGTCTCCCAAACTAGATGGATTGCACCCTCAAGTTCTGATAGAAGTAGCAGTACATATTGTTGAAGCATTGGTCATGACCTTACAGGAATCAATAGATTTTGGTTTACTCTAGGAGGACTGGAAGAACACAAATGACAACCCACTATTCAAAAAGGGAGGGAGGCATCAGAAATGAAATTATAGACCAGTTGGCCTGACGACATTGGAGTCGGTTGCCAAGGATGAAGCTATGGAGTACTTAGAGACACGTGACAAGATAGGCTAAAGCCAACATCGTTTCCTTAAGGAGAAATCTTGCTTGACAAACATATTGGAATTCTTTGAAGAAGTGACAATCAGGCTAGATAAAGGAGATGCAGTGAAAGATAATGAAGATTAAACATTTGCATTTCAATGCCTCTTTTTAGAAATAATTTCCTTTCCTTCTGGAACTTCACAAATATCAGGAGTACTTTCCTGAACCTATTGGAAAGATGCAAGTTAACAGAAGCCAAAGGAGGGAGGATAGCCATATGTTTGCACGTGTGTCATGAACATTTTTCGAATACATGACCGAACTTCGCATCCTCGCATGCTTTGTATTCGTGACCAAAGTTTTGTGTTTTGTCAACCATCTGGAAGAAGAGACACTTTGGAAGATTAAAATTCATTTCACATAGTGATGTAAAGTGGTGATGAAAACCCGAAGTCTTTGGTGTGAAAGCAAATGGTATACGTCAAGTTTATTATTATCTGGTTGTAACAGCGTTCTTTGGTCCTCAGTGTAAAACATGCAGACACACAACCAGAGGTAACACATATATAGACAAATAACTAGTACGAGCTCCCATTTCATTTAGGGACTATCACTTTATGGGTTAGTATAAGGTGACCATTGCCACTGTGGAGAGACTGGAGTGGCAACAATCAGGTACAGACTGTGCCAAAAGTTGATACTTTGAAGGGAGGAAATATGATGCTTTTTCCAGGGACAGAGTCATGTGAGTGAAAAACATTAATGGAGTAGCAGCCTTCTGAAGGAACGCAGTACTGGAGTGACTCTGTGTGGTGATGGACAATTTGTTTGATTCTCCCTGTCAGGGAAATTATTGAACCACACCATGACCAAAGGAAAAGTCACTTGGATTGACCCATGCCTGGGTTTTAGAAGCTTTGTGATAGTCATACAGTTTGGTTCCCCTACAAAAGGAATAGGGGAGTTGTGACAACCTCTTGTTTGCTCCGGAAGCAACTCATCAAGGATTCATGAGCCTTTGGCAGTCTGGTCATTCGGTCTTTCCCACCTTCTTCATGATTACTTCTTTGCATTAGTTTAAGAGTCTGCATATCAACCACAATTTCTAAGACTGACTTTGGAATGACTTTCCAGAATTGTGCCGAAGCTGCAATGGTTTGATGAATTTCTATTGCTATGGCTGGGGAATTAATGCATAGGCTGGACAAATATTATTATCTACAAAATAAATAAATATTGCTTTGTACAAATGGTTAGTGTGAGCAGTTCTTTTGGTCATTCTCCATTCTCACTGCCAGTAGGAAGAAGCTGTACCTCAGCCTGGTGGTGCTGGCTCTGATGCTCCTGGTCCTCTTCCCTAATGGGAGCAGCTGAAAGACGAAGTGTGGCAGGGATCCCCAATGATTTTGCACACCCTCTTCAGACAATGTTCTTGGTTGATCTAATTGATGGGGGGAGGGAGACTCCAGTGATCCTCACTGCCACTCTTAAGGTCCTGTGGATTGACTTCCGATCAATTTTCCAACAGCTAGCGTACCACATTAGTACTCTCAAGAGAACTCCTACAGGAGGCTGACAAAATGGTAGCAGGATTTGAGATCTTGTCTCATTATCTTGGATTTGAGAGCCTGTCTCATTAAAATGACAATGAAAAGAGATATCTCAGAGATAAGGCCACAGACCACAAGTGAAGAGTACATATAAGATATAAAGGTAAAATCAATTGCAATCGCAGACACTATGGACCCTTGCAGAAATTAACTTTAAATTTCAGATTTCAGATTTATTGTCAGAGTACATACATGGCATCACATACAGCCCTGAGTTTCTTTAGCTACTAATGAGATCACCATGAAATAGAGAAATGACCGACTCAATTTTCTCCAAATTCAAGCACTACAACTTCAGAACTAAATAATGTCCTTTAGACAGCAATTATGCCTGCATCATTCATTTTTGGGATCGTGTATATAGACAGTGGAGTGGAAAATCCCAAATTGTACCTTCATTGAAATCTGTGACACTTTGGATAAAAGTAGAAAATTCAAACAGAACTTTGGAACATGTTTTAAGTTTCTCTGCATCACTGAATGTGTGAAAGGCACTTCCACATTTTGTAAGCCTTAAAAATGTAGGAAAAGCTCACATGAATCCCACTTCTTCTCTGTGTCAAGTGCCAATAAATTGTTCGGGTGACTCCATAACAGATGTCAGAGTTTCTTCTTGTAGGCTGTAGCTCCTTGGCAACACAAACTCAATTGTAGTGTATAACATCAGTATAATGTTATAGTTGCTTTTTACTTACATGATGTGTGTTTCATAGCAGTGTAAGTTTGCCAATAGGGTTTCAACAATCAATATGCTAAACCATAAACCTGAACTTATAGTTGTAGATGGAGTGTGATATCTTTATGGCAAATCAATTGAACACAACATTTACTGCCACAACAAGACCATACTAAATCATTAACCTGTGTTCTCAAATGCCTTCATCCAAGTCCCTCTGCAAAGATCTAATGCCAACCATCTGCCAGAAAAAAACCCGTGACTGCTTCAAGAACGGTATATGCAATTTATTATTCATTTATAGTGATTTACAGATGTGGTAAAATGTTTAAATGCATAACCTATTTAAATGTTCACTGGGTCATCTCTCAGCTTCCTTCAGACCATAAAGCAGTTTGGCTGACAGCTTGTAGGTGAATAAATAAGGTTAGACCTCAATATGACCCCCTTCAAAGGACAATTCACAATTTATATTGACTTTAGGACAAATGTATCAGTTAAAGCTAAATGCATTTAGTTAAGAATAACAATCTTGTTTAGAAACTAGATTTCACATTTTTTTGGAGGACTCAAAACATGCTGTCTTTAGCATGGGCACTAAATTAAGTCCCACAGAAAACAAGAATCACTGCTTTGGTCAAAATCCGATTTCAATCAGTGTGGGGCAATATATACAGAGGAAAAAAAATGTTGCCTGGAGACCTGAACAGTTTTCCCTGGGACCAGGTCCAACTGATATTTAGCTACATATTAACTCTTAATGTCACAGTTCCCATGGTAGCCAAAAGGTTAACAAACATCATGGCATTCAAGGAGGAAGAAAATAGCGCTTCAATGCAAAGGGAGAGCACTCTACCATGTGCATGAATTGGCTTGATAAAGTAGGGGAATTAAGGGATGTGGGCAAAAAAGCCCACAAAAATGAATGGCAGAGCAGGCTGGAAGGGGCCACATGGCCTACTCCTGCTTCTAATGTTCTTTTCGTCGACCGAATGCCGGTAGAGAGGCCTTAGTCATGGAGGGGGTTAAAAGGTGGGGCAGCAATTTCATTCACAATCAGGAACCCCTCAGCTAACTGTCTGCGCAAGGGGCTAGCACTCTTGAGGCTGCACGCTACTGAAATCATGAGTAACATGGTTAGCAAGATGCAGTTACGGTGCCAGCAATTGGGACCAGGCTTTGAATCCCACATTGTAAGGAGTTTGTACATTCTCCTCCCCGTGTCTGTGTGGCCTTTCCCCGTGGACTCCGGTTTCCTGGTTTAAATTTAAATCTAAAAATGTAAATTTGAAATATATCCTTGGGCAGCCAACGCACTTAGTTTGCCGAGATAAGTTGTAGGGCTGGCCATGCTGTACACCTTGCTATGCATCACCTAGAATGTTTTTTTTTTAAATTGTGTTTTTATATAAATGTACTGGAGCTGAAGGATTGCATATGGATATTGAGTGACATTTTCCTTAAAAATTAAGGACTCAATGCATAGGGACTCTATGTCAGTGAAAATACTGGGCCATATGCTACAGTTGCCATTTTACACTGTGTCACCTCCACTCTCAAGCGAAGTTGGAGGTCACCAGGTTTCCTTTGGAGACTTTTATTTTGCACACGATAAGTAAATTGTCCTTTCTGTAACTTCCTGAAAAGCTATGGGGCCAATGTGCTCAGCGGGGAGAGGAAGCTGAGGGGATGCTGAATAGGAAAATGCCCTTTCTAACTGCCTTATTCTTCCTCTTCCCACTCCTGCCCTCCAAGCTTCTGCCTAATGACACTCACAGTCGGGGACCTTTGGTCCTCCTCCTCCTCTAACTATTGTCTTTGATTGACAGGGTTGTGCAGCAAGCAGCACATAAGAAAGTCTCCACATCCGATTTGAAAGCCACAAAATCTCATCTGGAGGGGATAAATGGTGTTTTTTCATACATTCATGCTTTTATTTTTGTGCGCGATGCTTGTATCTGTGCTCACTGAAGGTGAAATGCAAGAACTGCAAAGGGTAACTGTGTCCACATGGATCCATCATTTGCCAATTGCTGAATATTTTATTTTAAAGATAACAGGATCTTCTGGGCCAAGGGCCTGCATCACTCATGTGACCAATTAACTGACTAATCCATGTGTCTTTGGGACCAGAGCACCTGGAACAAATCCAATGTGGACACAGGGAGAGCATAGAAGCTCTTTGCAATTAGCAGCAAATTCAAAACTGGGTCTCCAGCATTGTAATAGCATTGTGGTATTCACTCTTGGCAGTGCAAATGGCAGTGCAAACTCCTTCAGGATGAAGGAGCGATCTATGCTTCTTGCAAATAGCATTCTCCATGGTAAAATACATTGTGATCCAAAACAACTTGGATATCAAGGGTGTGGAAATGTTACTGCTAACGGAATACTGCGGTTTTTAAAGGGAACCCTTATCAGCGCATTCAATGGCTGCCGGGACTCGATGACTGCTGGGACAATGGAAAGCCAGCAATACGGACAGACCCCGGACATTGAGTTATCACCTATTTGTCAACAAAACTGAAGGAGATGCAGCAGAGGTTCCTGCGTCTGTGGAAAAGGTCGTATGGCAAATAACCTTGATCTCCACACAGAGAGCTGTTAAGGCATCAGATGTAGCCAAAACTCTTCCTACAAAATACCTTGTACTTCACTGATAACAACCTTGCAAAGTCTGAGCCTGTGAATGCATTATCCATTAGAAAGGTGCAGTTAGGATGCAGTGCCCCTGAAGTCATTGTGGGATTTGACTCCTATGGAGTCAAAATATTCAGCAATTGGCAAATGATGGATCCATGTGGACACAGTTACCCTTTCCTCAAAAGTTCCAGTCCCAGTCTAAGGGGTCAGCGACACCCATAATGGAGGGCTGCCAGCAGTGTCATTATGAAGGCACCTATTGAATGAGTATCTCAGCGTGCAGTTCATCAGAACACATTGTCTGGATTTTGAGAATTCTGCAGTCAGTTGTCCAGTCATTTTTTTTCTTATGTTTGTCCATTTCCCTTCAGATGAGGAAAAACAAAGTAACATGGCTGGCCACAGATTGTTAGTGGGCAGTCATGATGTGAAGTTTGGAGCACTATTTTATGTTGTTGTGGGTTGAAATTATATTAAGTGAATGGGTGAGACTATTAGATGCAAGCCAGATTTCACAGAAAGACCAGGGCAAGCTCAAGTGGATTACTAGGGGAAATGCCTGATTCAGTTCCATTACTGATGCAATATCACCCAGAAATATCACTAACGCCATCACCTCCAGTTAAAATCAAAATTAGATGGCATGGTGTTGGAAAAAACAAACGCTGTGCCACCCAGTTTAGACACCATCATCCCTTTCTGAACTATGAGATTATTGGTCAAAATTCCTGAATTAATTCTTAAATTTGCTGAACAGTATAACAGTAATTTGATGAAAAAGGAGAGAAAAGTGTTTGAAACTTTAAAACAAAAGTAAGACATACAATTTACATGCCCATCTATTATTAATTTGGAACTGTAGCAAGACAATTTTTATAAAGGTTCGTACTCTTTGAAGAAAAAGGAGCATGTGTGGAAAATAAATTGCAGTTAAAATCAAGAATTAGTTTCAATCCTTTACCCAAATATTCAATATGTTTTCTAGTCCCCATAAGCACACGAGTTGGAACTTGCTTTGGGTGTTTGTTTTCAGATGGCTGGGCTAGAAATGATACACTGCTGCGTTGACATGCCCTTCCCACTCCTGACACACAGTCAACAAATGTCAAAGATACCAAGTTAGATAAATGTAAATAGTCATGCCATAAAACTTAATGACACAAGGATTCCAGAAGATTTTAAAAAAACCACATTAAATACTAAAACTAAACTAAACTTGGAATTTTCCTTGTAGGTCTTGCATGAAAACCCTTTTTAATCCATGCAATAAAGTTCTGCTTTCAGAATGTCCAGGAATTTTTTTTCTCTACCACTGAAAATCTGAACTGAATAAATCTGTATCATTCAGGGATGTAGATGTTACACTGCACTTTCTTGGTCCTGGAAAAAGTTGCATGATCACAATTTTGGATCAGTTAATTAATATTTCTGCCAGTGTAATACAGTTTTTGAATGATGCCTACCCTTCCTTTCATTATGAACTTCATCTAATGGGTTATATTAAGATTTGGAATGTTTTTACAAGGCCTTATCTAAAATTCAAAATGCCAATCTTGACCTTTGAACTGTTTGCTTAAACGTTATCTATGCAGTCAGTACTTAAAAAAAATAAGGAATGAGTAAATAGAAGCAATGTTCAACCACTACACTCGTCACATCCAGAGTGAGTTCCTTCTGCCTTCACCTCTGTACATTTTGTTTCGACAATGAACGTTTAAATCTGACTATGAACTCTTTCTATTATCTTCAAAATTTTTGATCCACCTGGACTGGGAAAAAAACCATGATCATCTAATCTCAAACAAGGGCAGTGAGGTTGTTCTTTTGCAAAGTGACTTCGAACCCTCCCCCCCCCCCCCCCCCCTATCTCCCATTGAGCCATGACCTTACCCTTATCCCTACCTACAGTCTTTATAGCCTTCACCACTTTGACACTCTTCAGACTCATGATCCCATTTGGCTCATTTATATCAATTCCTCAACATCTTCATCCACACCAAGATGGTCTGGGGTCCTTCATTTCTGACTTGAACAGGGGAACAACCAGTCCACTTCCACTGTCACACTCTCCTTCCTTCAGCAGATCTTATTTTCACATTGATCAACTTTCTCCTTCAACTCTGCTCACTTCTCCCAAGTAGCTCTGGAGATATGCATGCCTGTCAACGTGGGAAACTGGAGAGGTGCCATCAATCCTGTCTCCACAAAATCCTGAGAATTTATCAGCAGAAATAGAAAACAAACACCCAGTACCTTTTCCTAACTCAAAGCCCCCAGGAGCAAGATGCTGGTTACACACTGTCAGCTCTGTGGGGCAAGGCCACTTTCACTCTCCTACCCAACAGATGGTTGAAGCAGATGTTAGTACTCATAGTTATGTCATGGGAAGAGATTACCAGGTGGGCAAAGGAGAATGCTCAAGGATGTACTCAAAATCTTTTGAGGAAAAATGAAATAACACTAATTCTTGTGAATCCTATAGACTAAGGCTATTCAAGGTAGAAAAGGAACATTCACAGTGGTATCAAGAAGTTCAAATCCATGCACAGGGTCCCCGTTAAACAGGCAGGAGTGCCCCAACTTACAAACTACTCACTCCCCTTTCTCATCATTCATTTCCAGCTCCATCCATGGTAGAGACTGCAGGTCTCATTTCATCCTTCAACTCAGAACTAGAATCATTCTCAGCCTGGATGGCCTGATCGTTAGAGTAGGGCACAGTCATTTGAGGGAGTCCAGGTGGCCTGGGGTAGGGGAGAGCAAAGGAACAATTGGAAGGAATGGCACAGTCACACCAGAACTGGACTGCCAACCATTGGGGTGACAGAAAGAAGGATCTAACAGGGACATCTGTGCCCTGCATCATGGACCATGGATGGGAGAACAAATGAGGCAAATCTGGACTATATCCATATATGGAGTGGGGATGGGCAGGGCAAGTACCCAACTGAAATGATAGCCAAACCCAGAGACATACTGAATAATTGAGCCCTGAAGTGTTTGATGAGAGTGCAGCTGGATGTCCCATTGCAAAATTGAAGCATTTTATTGGGATCATGATTCCTATCATTAGATCTGGCATCAGTTGGATAATATTGGTGTTGCACAAGGATATATTTCTCACTGTTATTACCCAGCAGGAATCCATGTGAAACACAGGAACACAGTTCTTAGTGGGTTTCCCTTAGTGGGTGCAAGCAGTGTGGTAGCATTACCATTTGCCCTTACTCAGACAAATAAGGAGAGCCAATTGAAACATGAAAGTCAGCAGATGCTATGATTGTAGTTAAAAACACACCAAAATGCTGGAGGAACTCACCCAGTCTTTTCAGTGTCCATAGGATTTGACAAAGATATATGGCCAATGGTTTGGGCCTGAGCTCTTCTTCAAGAATAAGCAAAATAAACCAGAAGCAGGAAATCTCAGAAAGTCTCAGAATTCAGACAATGCTGGCTGGGGGAGTGATCCAGACCAACAAAGGGTGTTAAATAGATATAATAAGAATTTATCATGTTTGTGCAAAAGGAGACAGGATGGAGAGACAGAGCTAGGTGAAGGTGAGAGGGGAAGAAGTGAGTTGGGGGGGGTGGGGTTTAACAAAAGCCAGAGAAATCCATATTAATTCCATCTGGCTGGAGGGTGCCCAGTCAGAAGATGAGGCGTTGTCCTACCAATTTGTGGGTGGTCTCATTCTGGCAGTGCATGAGAGCATGGACAGTGATGTCAGCAAGGGAACAGGATGGAGAATTGAAATGGGTGGCTACTGGGAGATCCAAACTAATAAGGAAAGCTAGACCAGTGAAAATTTAACAATAGATGGGTGTGAGCTGGAGCCAGTTTTAAATTCCAACTGTTTGTAAAGTCGAGGTACGTGGAAAAAGGTAAATATTTTGCATCTCTGACAGAAACAAAGCACTTCTATGGAAGTATGCTCTACCCCATCCCATGTACAAGTTTTGGCTTTCCCTCATGACTGCCCATTATAGTGGCACAGACATGAATGGGATACAAACAGCAATGGGGCCTTGGGACTATACGTATCATTGATCAGGTAGTTCAAAGTTCTTTTTAGAGCACATACATGATATCACATACAATCCTGAGATTCTTTTTTTGCATGCTAGGCTTAGTAATTTCTATACCACTAACTGTGAACTGTACTCATCAGGAACTGTAAGCAAACCAGCTGTGCACATGTCTTCTTCTTCTTTGGCTTGGCTTCGCGGACGAAGATTTATGGAGGGGGTAAAAAGTCCACGTCAGCTGCAGGCTCGTTTGTGGCTGACAAGTCCGATGCGGGACAGGCAGACACGATTGCAGCGGTTGCAAGGGAAAATTGGTTGGTTGGGGTTGGGTGTTGGGTTTTTCCTCCTTTGCCTTTTGTCAGTGAGGTGGGCTCTGCGGTCTTCTTCAAAGGAGGTTGCTGCCCGCCAAACTGTGAGGCGCCAAGATGCACGGTTTGAGGCGTTATCAGCCCACTGGCGGTGGTCAATGTGGCAGGCACCAAGAGATTTCTTTAGGCAGTCCTTGTACCTTTTCTTTGGTGCACCTCTGTCACGGTGGCCAGTGGAGAGCTCGCCATATAACAGGATCTTGGGAAGGCGATGGTCCTCCATTCTGGAGACGTGACTACATCACCTTTGTTGACCTCACCAAAGCCTTCGACACCGTGAGCAGGAAAGGGCTTTGGCAAATACTAGAGCGCATCGGATGTCCCCCAAAGTTCCTCAACATGATTATCCAACTGCACGAAAACCAACAAGGTCGGGTCAGATACAGCAATGAGCTCTCTGAACCCTTCTCCATTAATAATGGCGTGAAGCAAGGCTGTGTTCTCGCACCAACCCTCTTTTCAATCTTCTTCAGCATGATGCTGAACCAATCCATGAAAGACCCCAACAATGAAGACGCTGTTTACATCCGGTACCGCACGGATGGCAGTCTCTTCAATCTGAGGCGCCTGCAAGCTCACACCAAGACACAAGAGAAACTTGTCCGTGAACTACTCTTTGCAGATGATGCCGCTTTAGTTGCCCATTCAGAGCCAGCTCTTCAGCGCTTGACGTCCTGCTTTGCGGAAACTGCCAAAATGTTTGGCCTGGAAGTCAGCCTGAAGAAAACTGAGGTCCTCCATCAGCCAGCTCCCCACCATGACTACCAGCCCCCCCACATCTCCATCGGGCACACAAAACTCAAAACGGTCAACCAGTTTACCTATCTCGGCTGCACCATTTCATCAGATGCAAGGATCGACAATGAGATAGACAACAGACTCGCCAAGGCAAATAGCGCCTTTGGAAGACTACACAAAAGAGTCTGGAAAAACAACCAACTGAAAAACCTCACAAAGATAAGCGTATACAGAGCCGTTGTCATACCCACACTCCTGTTCGGCTCCGAATCATGGGTCATCTACCGGCAGCACCTACGGCTCCTAGAACGCTTCCACCAGCGTTGTCTCCGCTCCATCCTCAACATCCATTGGAGCGCTTACACCCCTAACGTTGAAGTACTCGAGATGTGCACATGTAGATGTAGGAATAAATATACAGTAATAAATAATGAACATACGAGTCCTTAAATGAGTTTCTGATTGAGTCTGTTGTTCAGGAATCTGATGGTTGATGGGTCACAACTATTCCTAAACCTGGCGATATGAATCCTGTGGGGCCTATACCTCCTTCCTGATGGCTGCAGCGAGAACAGAGCAGGTCCTGGGTGCTGTGGATCCTTGATGATTGCTGCTGCTCTCTGATTACAACGCTCCATGCAGATATTCTTGATGGTGGGGAGAGTATTTCCTGTTTTGTTCTTGCAGGATTTTTCACCCAGAAGTACTGGGGTCCCCATATCAGGCCATGAAGCAACCTGTCAGCACATCGGCAGAGGTTTTCCAAGGTTTCCAATGACATACCAAACCTCTGCACCTGAGGAAGTAGAAGTGCTGACGAGCTTTCTTATGCAACTACCTTCAAAGTTATAGAGAGCTGGAACATGACTCCATTGGAAGCATTGATAGAATTAAGGTTTGGTAGGTCAGTCACTTGAACTTTATCACCAAGTGCAGAGTAAAGTAATTCTCTAGAAAGATGCAATACATCTTCAAAAGAAAAAAAAAACATATATAATAAACATTTATCACATGAAATGGACATGGGCCCCATGTGATCCTCCAATCACTTGATTCCCCAACATTGCTCTCTACAGTGCTTCAAAGTTTCATCATTGTTGTTGCCATTTTCCATCCTACTCTTTTTATTTCAGCTCAGGCTCCTTCCTTTCTGGACCTCTCCCTCAGGAAAACATTTACTGTTTCCATTAGAACCACATAGCTCCTCCCACTGCCAAAACCTCCCTTTCATTCTTCCATTTTCTTTGACTCTGCTGTGGCTATTCCCACATTCATACATTCTAGATTAGTGTTTCAAGGATTTCTTCCATTTTCCTCAATACTGATTTCTTCTCTGATCGAATTGACGATAATCTATCCTTCCATGGATACGGTTCCTTTCATCTTCACCAGCCTGTAGATTCAATGGATCATCCTTCATAATTTCAGCCTTTGACATTCATCTTTCTTCTCCTTTCTACATTCAAAGTTGACTGTTCCCACCGCTGCTTTCAGGTTCACTCCCCTGTCTCCATCGACACACAGTCCCCTCCTCCCTGCCATGCATGAGCAGCCCTCCCTTTTAACCTCATCCCTTGCCACCATTCACAGACTTGAATAATCATTCCAGGTGAAGCAACAACTCACTTCCATTTCTTCATCAACAAGTCGAATGCTTATCAATAAAGAAACCAAAGGAGGATAGGGTCACTACTTTAAACTCAAAATCAGATGTCTGTAATGTTTTTGTCAGGACTATTTCAGGTACAGATGGGGACCAGAGAGAGAGAGATTCCCACATGGAAGGAGAATGGAATGAGAGAGATTGCCTCATGCATTGCCAAACCAAGGTCACCCGTAAACTGGAAGAGCAACACCTAATATTCCATCTGGACCCTCTCCAACCAGATAGCATCAACATCAATTTCTCTGGTTTCTGCTAGACCATTCCCCGTTCTCCCTCTCTTCCCTTATTCCCTCCTCTCCATTTACAGAGCCATCACCCTCCTTGTTTTCTTTATGCCCTCCCTCCCTTATCCACTATTACCTCCATCCTGTGCTCCTCCACCCCACCATTTTATTCAGGCTCGTGTCTACATTTTGCTCCTACCTAGATGAAAACCTCAAAGCCAAAATGCTGGCTATGTATTTTTATGTTTGCTATATAAAGTACACTGTTTGACTTGCTGAGTTTGTCCGGCATCATGTTTTTACTTTGTGTCAAAAGTGGTCAGTCTGATGAAAATTCATCATCTTGTCATGTTAATCTGGTTAGTCTTCTTCACAGATGCAGCCTGATCTATTGAGTGCTTCTAGCATTCTCATTTATTTCAGATTTCTAGCAACTCTAGTCTTCTAAATTTCACATCACCAATACATTTTTGACCCCATTGATATTCCTTTGTTTACATCTCTAACAGACAGATGAACCATTAGTAAAAAAATCCGCCGCCTTCTCTCTGAGGATGCACAATTCGCATCACTCGTCCCGTCTCCGTCCAATCACAGACATTTCCCCTTCCCCACCAGTCAGCCCTATATCTCCCTTCCATTTGCCAGCAGTTTAGAACATACCCTACTTCCTTGATTTTCCTAGGTCTAATGAAAAACTATCAACTTAAAGTTTGATAGACTTTAACTCTGTTTCTTTCCCCACAGACTCTGCCCTGCAGAGGGTTGCCATCATATTTTTTTTCTTTTTCACAGTACACACCCGCCAAAATTTGCAACATTTTGTGGGAAGACCTTGGTTCTCTTTTCCAAATTATTAAACCCAAAATAATTAGCAAATTTTGGAAGTGGCCACACAAAATTCCAGTCAGGCCTCACATGGTAATTTCTACTCTGAACATCATTTACATTTACCAGAGTGCAGTTTGATAATGGATTAGCCCAGTGGTTCTCAAACTTTTTCCTTCCACTCACATCCCACTTTAAATAATCCCTATGTCATAAGTGCTCTGTGATTAGTAAGAGATTGTTTAAGATTGTATGTGAGTGGGAAGGGAAGGTAGAGAATCACTGCTCTAGACCCAATTGTTGCTGAAATATTTTGCTTGAGAAAAATTGTCATTGGCCCATTTCCTTTGGAGTTCTGAAACCGTGCACATAATGAGTCAATAAGGTACAATTAAAACAGTGGTTTTCAAACTTTTCCTTTCCACCTTAAACAATCCCTTACAGAGCACCTCTGGCAGAGGGAATATGTGAGTGGAAAGAAAAAAAGTTGAGAACCACTGGATTAGCAGCAAGCCTTAGGACAAACACAATTTAAGAAGAATGAGATTCGTAGGCAGTGAGATAACTAATTCTATGCATGTATGAAGACATGGAGGAAAATAGCCATACATCCATTTCAAATTGCAAAAATATTACTCCAAATGCCAATATCACAGAAGAATAGGAAATAGAATTGACCCAAATCTGGACTGATTTCTCTCTGGAAGTGGGCCTCTTTGGGGAAAAAAAAACAAGAGTCAATTGAATTTTTTTCCAAATTAGATTTTAGAGTCTCCAACCATCTCATAATAAAACATGTCAAATGTAACTGAAGACCTTGACTAGAAACTTTGTTGAATGATCTGGTCAGGTTCCTGGCACCAGTAATGAATATCAGCCAAAACAGTGAAATAGTAAAACAGAGACAAATGACACAGTGTGGTTTAATACAAAGCAATGTTTCACATCTGGCCAAACCTGTAGTTCTGTGACCTGACATAATTCCTATCATGTTCTATATAAATGAAGGATTAAGTCATGGTGATTTAGTCAGATAGAGAAGGGTAAGTCAATCTCAGGGTCTAAATTTAAAGATCCTCAAGATCGGGGATTGTAAGTAATGGTCAATATGATTAATTCTTGCATTCCCATGAATTAAGGTGACCATTTTGTGCTCACATTTTATAATTGTGGCATTGAACTCCCATGGAATTTCACACAAACTGGTATATAAATGGCGCTGTGTTTAAGGAGTTTGTACATTCTCCCTGTGTTGCGCAGGATTCCTCTGGGTCCTCTGGTTTCTTCCCCCTTTCCAAAGATGTATGAGGTTAGTAGGTTAATTGGTCACGTGGGTGTATTTGGGCAGCGCAGACTAGAGGACTGGAAGGACTTGCAACCGTGGTGTATCTCCAAATTAAATTAAAAATGTAAAACTTGATTTTAATGTCAAAATATCTTTCATTTCAACAATTTGAGTTGCAGGCTAATTAATGGAAGAATAAAGATTAAAATTTATACCTGCCTCTATGCCACACTGCCCAGCATAAGTGAAATAAATGCAAGCCAAAAGTGACATTGGATTACTTTCTGTTTTGTTTGGGCTCTAGGTCTTTTTACTGCAACAGGTATCCAGGAGAAACTCAGCAGGTCAAACAGTGTCCTTTATATAGCAATGGTAAAAATACAGAACTGACGTTTCAGGCTAAAGCGTCAGTTCTGTATTTTTACCTTTGCTATATAAAGGACACTATTTGACCTGCTGAGTTTCTTCAGAATTTTGTGTTTTTATTTCAACCACCAGATTTTCGTGTTTTATTTCTGACTGCTGCTCAACTCTGTGAAATCTCTTCGAGGGATGCCTACCCTAAAGAAGTTCTCCTTTCCAAAAGTAGTGCTGTGGGATTCTCTCTCCCTGCTCCCCATCCGTAATCCTGCTGCTTTCAAGCTCTACGATCGTACCTTGGTGAAGGGATCAACCCTGAAACCTCAGTTATGTAATTTTACCTTTGCTATAGAAAGGACTGTGACCTCCTTAGTTTCTCCAACATTGGGTGTTTTGACTTCAACCACGGCGCCTACAGATTTTTCGTGTTTTACTTCAGGTATCCAGGATATTGGGAGAATTTTTGATGTGCAGGTGAGGATTCCATGGGACATCAGACTGTTTTGAGGTAGAATATCCATCCAACATGCTCCAGCCATTAGTAGCAAATAGAAATACTCCTCAGAATTATTGGGGGGGGATAATGAGGTTCTAAGCTCATCCACTCCCCTGTGAGTGGTTTCTGTTCAAGGCTGACCCACTCTAGCTAAATATTCAAAATTGTGCAAGTTCTACTGGTGACCATTGTTTCTGAACGTCACCAGCTGGTAGTTTAGTTGAGCACTGAAGAGTATTTATTCTGATGGCTAAATCAACTGCACAATTCCAATCAATCTTAAGGTAACTCAAGTGTTAAACATAACTTTAAATCCTCAGCACAATCTGAAAAAAAACCATAGTGGTTAAATGGGATAAAATCCAGAAATGGGTGGGTACCAAAGAATTGAAATGAAATGAATCCACACCCTTTTACTGAGCTGTTTTGAGAGGCTGGTGTTGAAGCATATCATAAGTGTTGACATGAATCTGTTCCAATTTTCCTACCTCAGCAATAGGTGAATGAGAGATGCCATCTCACTGCTTCCACACAAAACCCTGAATGCTCTTTATTGACTAAAATCAGCATCCAACATCATCATCCTCTCAAAACTCCAGTCCTGAGGCTCAAGCTTCTAAGTTGTTTTTATTGTCACATAATAAAACATTATGAATGTCACAGACATGATATACTTTTACTTTTGCCTGCCGTAAGGCAGATAAAGGGTCACCTTTCGAATTGCCTGGTGTCCCTTACATTATGAGATGAAGAGAAGCAAAAGAGAGTCCATTTATTCACTGGGTGTCCATGGATTCACCTGCAGTACTTCTGTAGCCTGTGTAGCCAGCCCAAGCTCCAGATCCAAACTTCTGATACAATCAGGAAACCGTTAGTGCCTTACTGTGTAATTGGATCCTGGATCTCCTCATCTCCATATCCCATCAGTAATGGAGTACCACAGGGTTGTATACTTAGCTTCCTGCTTTACTTTTTTATATTGCCTATGACTGTGTGGCTCGATACAACAACACCATTGACAAACTTGCACCTGATACCACCATAGTGGGCTATATAAAAAGTGGTGATGAATCGCCATACATAGAGAAGGGAGATTGAAAAGTTGGCTGAATGGTGCACGCCTATAGTTTTTCAGGAGTTTGCGGAGGTTTGGTATGACATAGAAAGCCTTGCAAAAGTTAGTGGGCAGTATATCACAAGAAAAACTATTCCACCATTAAGAATAACTATGTGGAACACTGCTGTCAGAGAGCAGCAGCAATCATCAAGGATCACACCATCCAGGACATACTCGTTTCTCACTGCTGTCATCAGGAAAGAGGTATAGATGCCTCGTCCCATCAGGTTCAGGTACAGTTGTTACCCCTCAACCATTAAACTCCTAAAAATCAGCCTCAGAGGCTCTTATTTTGCTATTATTTGTTATTATTTATATTTCTGTATTTGCAGTCAGTTTGTTTACACCCTTTCATTGCATTTCGCTCTTTTGTACGTATATATCTTTCTTCTTGAGTGCAATTTACTGTTACTGTTAAGTAGAAATTCTGCCTGGCTCACAGGAAAATTAATCTCAGTGTTGTATGAGATTTCATAGATGTTCTCTGACAATAAATTTGTAAATAATGCATTTCTAAGATGGACACATGGAGCTAAAACTATCCTTACCATTTCTTGACAACATATACAAGTAGGGCTGGTGGTACAAAAAGGCAACTGGCACTTCTCAAATGGCCAGTGCAAGTGGGTTTTATGAAATAGTGGCAGGCATTAAAAATGGGCTGGAGTCTAATTTGGCTACCTTGTGAATGCAAATGTAGAACGTTGTGCAAAGTATGACCCATAGATACACCTTTTGATATTGGATATTAAAGATATTCAGAGAAATAAGTATCTGCAACAAAAGCATCCTTTCACCATGTCCAGCAAATAAGAATTCTTCTTCACAAATCAATATTTGAGTTTGGAGTTCAATGACAGAAACTCCACCAATTAATGGAAAAACCTCAATGCTGATTCATGTTAGCAGAAGGATTCACAATGTAATTCATTGGAAATGTCTATAAACCCTTCTAAAATGTCAATCTTTTTCTTCAATCAGAATGAATTCACAGTTAATATGCTTGGCCACAATCTTAAATGATGGATATCATTATTATAATTTTTACTTTTTACAATGAGAATGGAAGGAGCCTGAAATGCACTGCCAGAGGTGTGGAGGATGGTACAATAGGGACATTTAAAATTCTTAGACAGGTTATATGGATGTAAAAAAAAGATAATGTATGTAAGGTCGGAAAAAATTAGGTTGCTGTGGAGAAGGTTTCCATTGGGAACCACAACAATGTGGGCTGAAAGGTCTGTGTGGTAGTGTTCGATGGTCTTTGTAAACTTACTGAACACCCATGACTGAACTTCCACACAACTCCTGGTTCCTTTAACCTTGTGACCTTTCTCCATTGTTCTTTCAACCAGAGCAATTTTCTATAAAGATCAAGTGCAAGAAATAGCAAGGACTTTTCTCTTGATTGCCACCAGCATACTCTTGAAATATGTTATTTTAATCAGGAGGAGGACCTAACATTAACCATAGTAATCAAGGAAAACATTCAGGACCTGCAGTATTCCTGAAGTGGCAAAATCAACTGATTCGTAACTTCCTTAGAGAAACATTCTCCCAGCTGAGACATTTATCCAAAGTAATGTATTACTAATTCAGTATTCCTTTCCATCAGTGTCGGAAGGCATATTCATTTTACTTGTCAAACTACTGCTCACATTATTTTAATGTCATATCTAAGACATGATATACATTTCTGATAGTCATTTGTAATGTTAATACAAGTGGAAATGACCACCGCCAGTGGGCTGATATCGCCTCAAACCGTGCATCTTGGCGCCTCACAGTTCGGCGGGTAGCAACCTCCTTTGAAGAAGACCGCAGAGCCCACCTCACTGACAAAAGACAAAGGAGGAAAAACCCAACACCCAACCCCAACCCACCAATTTTCCCTCGCAACCGCTGCAACCGTGTCTGCCTGTCCCACATCGGACTAGTCAGCCACCAACGAGCCTGCAGCTGAAGTGGACATTACCCCTCCATAAATATTCGTCCGCGAAGACAAGCCATAGAGTGCAGGTGAGGTTGTATAAATAATGTGGACTACTGAGTATGTTTATTACCTGACAGTCCAGTACAGAAACAAAAGTGGGTACCACGACTCGATCCTGGAAAGTAACTTTAACATTGTTGTTTCAAAGTCTCAATTCTCAAACAACCCACTGATCCCAAATTTTCAACCTAATGAAGATTTATACTCACATTCAAAAGTGGCAGGTGAGTATGTTTGTCCTCCATTTGACACCAGATCTGGTTGGACCAGGTGAAATACTACCAGGTCGTTTTCCCCACCCCCCCCTCACCCCGCCCGTGTATTCACTGAGATCTCATCTGTGAGATTCACTTTGACTCTTTTTACTGAACAGTTGCACAAATAACTTTTCTTCAAGATCTTCTGCTAGTCACGATTAGATAGTCTTTCTCCATCACAAAAATCCACCCTCAGTCCTGTCCTCAAACTACCTCCCTATATCCAATCTGCTTGTTGTCTCCAAAGTTCTTGAACAAGCTCCTCCCAAGTATTATCCATGCTATATGCAGCACGTGCTGAACAGACTGGATTGAGATGAACAAATGCATAAAAGAGGTGCCATCATGATTGATCACCACTGTTACCACCAACCCCCTCCCCCCCCCCCACTCCACCCAACATCCTTATTAATGTTATGGTTTCAACTGAAGAAATTTCAAAGAATCCTTGCCCAAAAGATGACAGGAACTCAAAGGTGCTTGGAGTATTTGTCTGCTGCATCTACGATGTTTATTTGTAGTTTTAACATAACAGTGCAACATTACATCAGCGACCCAGGTTCAATCCACCACTGTCCATATGGAGCTTATATGTTTTGTTACGGTACTGTATCTTCTCTTAAAAAGTACAAAAACACCTTCACATGCTTATAGTGCAGAGACTGTGACATTTAGGATGAGAACTGTGTCTTGGGGACTGTGAGAGAGTTGGGACTAATATTTGGAATGCTCATTAAAGGCTTGGAGTAGCTGGTGTGAAGGATGACTACAAATTGAGATCTTGTGTATCTCAATTGAGGCCTGAATGGGGTCTGTTGGTGCTGATCTGCTGAGATGATGGCATTGCCTGGACTTGTAACAATTTTGAGGGAGAGATGGAGGAACCATCAGGAGGAAAATTTGGATCTTAGGAAGTCTGGGGGAAATGGAGCCAATATGGGTCTTTGCATGAGATCCATAGGGAATGAGAAGATGGAATGTAGCGCAAGATTGGTTCTATGAGGAGGGAGGCCCAAAAAAGTGAAAGTAAGCAAGGTGTTTAACCTGAGTTGGGTCCACCCTGGAGTAATGTTATTAAAGCCTAGCTCTTCCAGACAGCCCAATGTCACATATTCAGAATAACTAATTTATTCAGCAACGTTCAAGGAAAGGGCATTATTTGATGTATACATTAGATGTATAAAGGTAATTCATGACCGTAGTTGCCAGGTTAATTGAACAAACTAGTGCTATTTGACCCAGAAATTCCCAGGGAGAAAATTTCATTGCTTAAACTCTTAGAAACCAAAGGTATGACCACCAGGAATTTAGAAATTAGGAATAAATCAAAATAATAGAAAATTGAGTTATTTTTTAAACAGAGGGTCAAAATAGGTCAGCAAGTATAGGTGATGGGTTAACCAGATCTGATTAGGTCAGGACTTGAAGAGCAGAGTTTTGGATGACTTCAAGTTTACGACATGGATGAAGACTTCAGCAACAGATGAAGTGAGACAGGCCTGCTTTGGGTAATTGCACTGAAATGAAAACGGATGTTTTATTTTTATATAAAGAGTTCCAAGCTAATTTAGTGTTTTAAAAAAAAATCATACCAGGATTGTGACAACGTGGTCCAGTTTCAGACAGTTTTCCAGGGAAAGAATTGCTGGTAAACAGAGTTGTATCAGGCACTGAACACATGACTTGATTTTCTTGAATCCATTGTTAGTTCAAGCTATATATATATATATATACATGCATCATGAGGCTTCCAGGACAGTGGAAAATGATCTTAGGTGAAATTCAGGTCTTGTTAGTTCAGCAATTCCACTATTGTTACCCTTATTTTTGGATGAATCAGATGTGGCTGGCTTGGATTCTTCAAGGATAGAACATCTCATTTCCTTCATGGAGCACTATCTCAGAGCTGAGAAAACTTGCTGAGCTGAACTAATCAGCTTTGACAGGTAGCCCTGAGAACTGAACTTACAACCTTCTAGTTAAGAGTTAACCACTTCAGCTACCAGGCCACCCAAATCCGAGAGCTCTGTTCTTCATTACCTAAATCCCGGACAAGGAACTGAGCACCCTGTTTACACAAAGAAATCAAATTCAATTTGAATCTGCTAAATCCAGTCTCTTGAACACTTACCTCACCTTTGCCCTTTGCACTGGACAATACAAAACAATCTATGGGACACATGCATTACCATATCAGCCAAAAACTGGAGGCCAGTGGCTATTTGCATGCACGCTTTTTTCAAAGCAACTTCCTTCAAAGTCATTGCATTAGCAGAAGCCAAAGGTTTTACCCTGATCAGACTTCAGAGGAAATTAATTGGCACTATTTACACTGTGCCTTTTAATTTAAAACAGCTGCAAAGTCAGAACAGCTTGAGGTGCACATTTAGTGCAAAGAGTTGATTATTTGAACTTGGAAGAAGCTTGAAAGGTCCATCGATGATGTGGCTAAATGATTCAATAATTATCAAATGACCTTATCCAGAATTTAAATCTATTTTTATTTCTTTGAATTTAACCATCATATATTATTTCTTGACCTTTTGTAAAAATCTACGTTTTTCTGATGCTAATTGGAGACCAGTTGGAGTTAAAAGGTTGACTCACTTTGAAGATATTACATTCACAATCACTTTTCTTGAGAAAGCATCTGACTGCGAAGCCACCATGTTCAGGAAATCAGAATCAAGCATCTTGGAACACGACAGATTTAAAACAGGTTTAAAAAGTCAGATGTTCATTCTTTCTGATTTTTTCATACTCTATTTCCATTTGTTTGTGTCACTCTCACATATATTCCAGTTCAAATGAGAGTTGGATATTCACGGCCAGATGGTGTAATGTCAAGGGGTACAAATTACATTATGGCAACATTAACTAGGCTTGGAGAAGGATTATAACAATTTTTCATTTGTGCTTGGGCTCCAGAGAGCAGTATACAAGTATAAACCTGTGAACTCCAAGTGCTGCTCTCTCTTTTTACTGTACCTGCGTGCACCCAGTCTCTGTTGAAGGATCAATAGGAAGAGATCCAGATTTCCTTTCCTGCTATGGGAATCTGTGAAAAAATAATCAGAAATATGGAATTCACTCCTTTTAAACTATCCTGTGGTGTTCATGTGGAAAATACCATCAATAAATCTGTGCTTGAAATTCACATGGATTTCCAATCCCAAAGTTGCAGTTATTAGCAAGCTATTCAATCAAAGTTCAAAAGGGAAGTCCTGTAAATCTTGGGAACGACCTTACCAAATACCATTGAATGGTGTGTGCTGACAGTATACAAAAGCAGAACAAATGTATTCATATTAATAATGTGTGCTTCAGATTCCACAAAAACTTTAAAAAATCAAAGTAAATGCTTCTGGCAACAGGCCAATCAAAAAATGGAGTAACTGGATTGCATTAGTTCAGACATGAAGCAAAGTAGTCAAAACTCTGAAAGATCAGTGGAAAACTGACAAACATCACAAATTGAGAAATTACGGTTGTGTTAGTGGACAAAAATACTAGGCATGTTCCACTTTCCCTCTCTATTTCAGCAAAACTGTTAATTCATATGGGTGGGCTCCATTCACGTATCGGGTCAGACCCAGGTCCATTGACTCTCCCTCTCACCACGTAACCTGCTGAGAGTCAGAAATTAAAAGAGTAGCAAGAACAAGAATACCTCTGCAAAATTCTATTCTGATTTCTTAAGGTAGACTTGCAGCTCACTTCTGTGGTGATATGTAATTACACCACTAGGTCACCAGGGGTCATCCTGGTGAACATATATAAAGCAGTCCAGAGCTACGGTCTAGCCTTCCAGGTTCGTCTTGCAGAGACACAAGACCTCTTAGTGCACATATTAGTTTATTAAAGCTGTCTTATACTTGCACTGCTGGTGTGGTTATTGTCAGTACAACTTCTATTGCAGTTGCTTAGCAAATTAACCTCTCAGTGTCAATGTCCTCTTCTCTGATAAACCTGCGGCTGAAGACAATCTGCTCTTGCCACATGATCGTGTTTATTTTTCCAGAGAAAGATACCTCTTCTTAAGAGTGAAACACATCCTCATTTAAACCCAACTTATGCATCCATGCTATCCACTCTTATCACAACAATCCCTAACTTAACTCTATTGAATCCAATCCTTTTATCATTTTAACACCGTCAATCCTCCCCACTGTGGGTTTCACCCAAGCAAAAACCTGTAACACTTAACTCTGTAATCCTAAATAAACTCTAACTAAATAGGATTTATTGAGGTCCTCTCTTTTTTTCACTCTCGGCAATCCCATTATTTTTCTTAATGCATGTGTACTAAACCAGCACACAATACTCCAGGTGCAGATATACCAGCAATATATTTAGCCCACGTGCACACTTGACATTTTGCATTCTGGTCCTGCCATTCAATGATTGATTTTCTGGAAAAGGAATGGGTTAATGATTTTGCCAGTTTAAATAAATACAAACAGAGAAGTATTAAGAGAAACAATATCAAGGAAGTGGCGAATGATAACATTTCAAAAGACATACAGATAGGAAGAAATTATAAAGATATGGGTCAAATGCAGGCAAAGGGTTCTAGCCCAGAATATCAATTCGGTCAGCATGGACGGGTTAGGCTGACAGACCTATTCCATGCTTTATGACTCTATGAAAAGTATGTGCTTTTTACCCATGAATTGCTCTCGGGCTGCAAGATGTAACAAAAGGAGAAATAGTAAAACTCAGGTCACCAAGTTCAGTGCCAAAGCAAACTAAAAGTCAGATATGATCATCAGATTTCCCCTGTATTGCAATTGATATGAGGCCATGACTTAAAGCTGTTTCCCACATTCTTTTAGACTGCAATACATACCAAACTGATTTGAGACTGGAACCTGATTGCTGTGTTGTGTTATTATGTGTGTATAATAAAGAACTACATTTCCCAATAGACAATGCGCACGGTCTAGCACGGGAACAATAAATAGACTACGACAGAAGTCAAGTGCATTGTTGGTTCAAGCATCTCAAATGAAGTTGTTTAAGCGTTAAAACCACACAAGGTTGTTCTTCTTCGAGGAACAGGCATAACATGGTGTCAGAAGTGTGTGAGTAAGTAAGAAAAGACAATAGTTCCCGTCATGGATAAGTTAAGTCCTCCCACACCAATACAGTTTACTGACAATCTAACTGATAATTTGAAACACTTCAAACAACAAATCAACATTTATTTAGAGGCTGGAGGAGAGGGAGAGACCAATGGAAAATGGAAAGCTTCTATATTTCTACATGGGATGGGTGAAGATGCCTTGGACATCCATAACGGTTTTCAAATTGATGAGACAACTTTCACTGATGACAAAATTTGAGGAGTATTTTGTTCCAAGTCACATTTGAGAGATTCAAATTTTTCTACTGTGAACAGAGACAAGGTATGGGCTTCAACCAATACTTAGCCGAGCTTCACACACCGAATAAGTCCTGTGAATTTGGAGATCTGAAAAACTCACTCATTACAGAAGAATAATTTGTTTCTCAGATAACAGGCTTAGAGAAAGACTGTTGCATGAAAAGGACTTGACACTGGAAAAGGCTGTGAATATGTGTAGGACAGCAGAGACCACATGAACACAATCTATGGAGTTGCACAGGATACACACAACAATGCCCACAGTGAAAACAGAGAAGCAGAGCACCAAGAGCTTCCCAAAACTATAGCAAAGCAAAGAAGTAGGCTCAAACAGCAAGAAAAGCAGGTGCAGATGTAGACATATTACAAAGATGTGTCCTACCTATGGAAAGTCCTGCAATAAATGTGGAAAGAAGAATCATTTTGCAAAGTGCTGCAAAGCCAGGGCTACCAGGTGAATGGTGCACACAGTGGATGCAGAAATGAAAGAATTCTTCGTGGATTCACTACAGACTGCTTCTGCTGCTGCCGGTAAATTGGAATGGATTGTTCCAGTGACTGTGAATGAGCCAGTAATTCTATTTAAGCTCGACACTGGAGCCCAGGTGATGGATGATTTCAAGACCCTCACTGTAGAGATCAAGATTTATCCAGTGAAATTAAAAGTGACAGACTATTTTGGAGAGAATGTTCCGGTAAAAGGGGGCTGTATGGTGACATTCAAACACAAAACGTGGCATGTAAAGTCACAGCTACTGTTCGTAGAGAAGAGAGTACACCCAATATTAGGTCTGAGTGCTCATGAAGAGCTCAACCTGGTGAAAAGATTTTTCATAGTGGCTTCACAGACTGAAGAGGAGCACACAACACTCATGGAAGAGTTTGCAGATGTCTTTGAGGGGCTTCGATGTTTACCTGGTTCATACAAGATCCATGTAGATAAGATAATGGCATGCAGTAAAGTTCCATTTCCACTAAGAGATGAACCTAAATAAGAATTAGCATGGAACAGATGAAAGTCATACAGAAAATTGAAGAACCAAGAGATCTTTGAAAGTATACCTGGAGTTGAGTCCATGATGGATGACATCATTGTCTGGGGGTCCACCAAGAATGAACATGATTCACGACTAAGCTAAGTGCTTGCCACAGAATATCAATTTGAAATTAAATAAAGAGAAATGTGAGTTCGGCAAATAGAAGCTGTTCTTCACAGGAGAGGTCACATCTCAATAGGGAGTGAAGTCTGATCCAAGAAAGTAATCAGCTATTGAGAATTTTGTGAGGCCCCAAAACAAAGAGGAGGCAAGACATTTCTCGGGGACGTTGACTAACCTGGCTAAGTTCATCGCTTGTCTGTCGACTGTGTCAGCACCACTTGGGCAGAAAAATGAGGTGATCTAGTCACAAGAGTGAGAAGAGTGCTTCCAGACTCTCAAAAGAGTCCTAACAGAAGAGACTATACTAACATTTTATGACATAGATAGACAAAAAGCCTCTCAATCTCACATCCAAAGACACATTCTGTGGCCAGATACACCCCAAAAGTGAAATTTAATTGACCATGGGTTGTGGTTGTAGATCCTTCCAAAGCATGAAAATCTGTTGACACTTAAAGGTGCACAAGTTCAAACAAGCTAAAATAGAAGAGAAAGTTAAACAGAAACAGTATTGTGATAAGACTGCAAAAAGCCAACCAATCCTGAAGCCTGGAGTTCAAGTGCAAATCCAAATTCAAAATTCTGGCACATGATCCATTCGAGGATATGAGCAAAGAGGAAATATATCCACATTCCTACCAAATCCCGACAGAGGGAGGGACACCTCTGAGAAGGAACCGCGTGGATCTACGACCACAAGCTCCAACCCATGGTCATGACCCGTCACCTGTCAGTACACAAAAGGGGCAAGCACATGTAAATAAGCAACATTAGGGTTCACAGAAAGACACAAATACCAACACAGCAAATGCAAGCAATTCACTGGTGGAAACGCATACCAGACCAATAAGGACTGTGAAACCACCTCCGATTGAAAGCTGCCGAGTGGAAAGAGACTGGTCACGGAATGTGGATACCCTTGTTATGTAGATATAGTAATGTGTTTGTATTTTGTTTTCAAAAAAAGGGGAAAGATGTGTAATTATGAGTGTATCAAAAAGAACTACATTTCCCAGTGTGCACTGCACGTGATTTGCGTGGGAACAAAAAGTAGACTACAACACAAGTCAAGCGGGTTGGAAAATAAAGTTATTTAAGAGCTAAAACCACGCAAGGTTGTTCTTCAAGGAACAAACATAGCATTGTGTAGATTCAGAACACCAAATTAGTGAACATTAGTACTTGAGCTCTTGAGTTATGCAGCACAAAGTTCATTCAGCAACATTGATTCAATAGTTACATGGACAATTAGGGGCTCAGTACTCTAGCAAAAAAAAAGCCTCTCAATCTCACATCTAAAGATACATTCTGTGGCCAGATACCCCCACATCATGGTTATTGCTTAATGAATTCTATTGCCTATTACTACTGAGTGCAAAGTACCATACATTTATAGTATTCTTCTAAATCATTTTTAAGAGTTTATGTTAAATTAAAATGTCCCTGCAATGTTTCAGAGATGGGTGCTCTATGTGGGCATTGCCTAAGGGCTCAGCATGAATGGGAGAAGGAGCAGAGGCTGTGGAAGGCAGGGATAGGTTGCTGGAGAGGAGAGAAGAATGATTCTGAGTTGAATAATTTCACCAGTGGTATTCGGGATGTAGTTCTCCCAGTCAGGTGACCGAGAGCAGCAATGTATGAAGGATTTACATGTGGGGTTCTCAATCTTTTTCTTTCCACTCACATACCACTTTAAGTATTTCCTATGCGATAGGTGCTCTGTGATTAATAAGGGATTGTTTAAGGTGGGATGTGAGACACATTAGCAAATATCACCCTGCCCCTGATAATCACAATAATTTACGATTCGGTATGTCACCAAAGATTCTTGGAAACTTGTACCATGGAGAGCATTCTGGCTGGTTGCATCACTGTCTAGTATGGAGGTGCCAACACTCAGGACAAGAAGGCTGTAAACTCGACCTGCAATATCACAGGCACTAGACTTCACTCCATTGAGGACGTCTTAAGAAAGCAGCCTCTATCCTCAAAGACCCCCACCACCCAGGCAAAGCCCTCTGCTACCATTGGGAAAATGGTACAGGAGCCTAAAGATAAGCACTCAGCCCCTCAAGGACAGCTTCTTCCCCGCTGCCATCAGATTCCTGAATAATCAGGAACCAAAGACAATGCCGCACTTTGACTTTTCATGCACTAGTTTTACTTATTTTTTTTAAGGTGGTTTATATGAATCTTTGCACTGTGTTGCCGCTGCAAAACAACCAATTTTGCGACTTGATCATCACAATAAATTCGGATTCTAAACATGGCTGATTTTTACTTCATTCCCACTATCTGCATCCAGTCGATATCACTAGATCTCCATCATTCAGAAGGTTGTCTGTCTTGAACAATTGAGCCTCAACACCACTGCTGGATCACAAATTCCAGAGCATCACCATCCTCCAGGTTAGAGAAATTCCTTCTCATATCTGTCCCGAAAGGTTGTTTCTCTATTTTATAATTCCCCTTTCACAAAGTGAGATTGCAATACCTTCCATCTCCAAAAACTGGAAGGCATCTTTATTCCACAGGAAGCATCAATGCAGCCAAATGGGACCGGCTTAAGATGACACCTTGGTCTAGCTTAAGTAAACACCTTGGTCAGCGTGGACAAGTTGGGCAACGGAATCTGTTTTCATGCTGCATTACTCTATCAATCTACAACTCTATCAAGTGAATAATGAGTAGGGAGGTAGAAAGTGTTGAATTATAATAGGGCAGGAAATCAAGTTCAATGTCGGAGAACTGAAGGTCAGGTATGAGCAGGTTTTAAACAGTGTATATACCGACAGTAGAATATAAACCGCAGTTATTGGCAATGTCTCAGGTCCTCAGTGAATGAAGTCAACAGAGAAAACAGGAAATGCAGCAACTTATCTCAATATGACTATATCCAGAGAGAAGTATCATGAATGGCAGATAACGAGGCTACCCCACCTATTCCTAAGTTCATATAATTTCAGAATAAATCTAAGATTGCCCATAAGCATTGTGGAATATTTGCAGGTCAAGCCACATCATTTTATACGAGGGCATCAAGCATCTAATAATAAATTCCCCATCTTTCTCAACCCCATATAAAACACAGTCAGCATTTGAGCTGGGCAAGAATTTAGGTATTGTAGTTTAGGTTATGCCAGTTCATATCCATTTTAGCTCATTCTTTCTCCAACACACAGAAATCAGTTGTCTGAACCCTAAAGTATAATTGAATGGGGTTTAGAGACTTAAACAATTCACATGATTTTGTAAGGTACAGTATTAGATATTGCTGAACGTCACAGCTATGAAATATTCTTTTTAATTCTTCCCCTACTCGAAGTTTCAACTGACTATGGTTTTCCCACAGTAGCTTCTATGATTGTGGAGACCTCCTGATATTCTGTTTGTCTTCATACAACAGCACAACAGAACGTTTAATAGTGCTGCGGGTTTAACTCTCCCGTTAGTTTGCTGGCTAATATGCTTACATATAATTCCTTTGTGTCCTGCTTCAACTGAACCATTAAAGCGTTTATTATAAACAGGTTAATGACTGCATTAAATATAGCACTCAAGAATTTTAGACAAGCATTAACTAGAGCAGGGCCCAACACAGTCAAACTACCACATGCCAAAAGAAATAAAAGGAATGTATTTATTAGTGTAATATTGAAATATTGCAATAGAAATCCACACTGCTTATTAATGACCTTGTACAATAGTTAAAAACTTATAACCTACGTTCATTTTCAAGAGACTTTTTGCTACACTGCTGTCTCTCAAATATGGTGTGCATTTCCATAAATGTTATGCTTGTGTCCACGAGTCCACGCTGCTGAAGATCCAGCTGCGCTGGGTGGGTCACATCTCCAGAATGGAGGACCATCGCCTTCCCAAGATCGTGTTATATGGCGAGCTCTCCACTGGCCACCGTGACAGAGGTGCACCAAAGAAAAGGTACAAGGACTGCCTAAAGAGATCTCTTGGTGCCTGCCCCATTGACCACCGCCAGTGGTTTGATATCGCCTCAAACCGTGCATCTTGGCGCCTCACAGTTCGGCGGGCAGCAACCTCCTTTGAAGAAGACCGCAGAGCCCACCTCACTGACAAAAGGCAAAGGAGGAAAAACCCAACACCCAACCCCAACCCACCAATTTTCCCCTGCAACCGCTGCAACCGTGTCTGCCTGTCCCGCATCGGACTTGTCAGCCACAAACGAGCCTGCAGCTGATGTGGACATTTACCCCCTCCATAAATCTTCGTCCGCGAAGCCAAGCCAAAGAAAGAAGAAAGAAGATGCTTGTGTCTGTCCAATCACCTTTTCATGCTGCTCTTTTTAAGTTGTTTTTAAAAACTTACATTTATTATTTTTTTGCATAAAATCTGTGAAATTATGACAATGGTAAAGTATTCCTTATTATCCTTTGAAAACACTGCCATACTTTCTCACCCCCCCCTCCCCCTTTCCATCTGAGAGAGACTAAATTTGCCTGGGTCAATTCTCATCTATTTTCCTTGGACCCAGAGCTTTACCTGCAAGAGCTTTTTGTTCAGCACCCACACTCTGGTCACTGTCGTCCCCAAGGGCTGCCCTTTCTGAGTTCTCAATCACATGCTAACTTTTAGCGATATAATCCAACAGCAACGTGTTTCCTTAATCATATATAAATTAGGTAGCGAATACACCTTGTCTCTGCTTCCGAAATTCATTGGAAGCACAAATGCAGCCATTTACACAAATGAGCAAGAATATTCGTCAACGTCCAGCTGTACGCTGACGACGCCTGTTACTCCAACTGACCCTCTCTCAACCTCTCCACCGTCACCAAAATGGAAGACAGCTCATCCACTGGAGCTAAACTGCCAGAATTACCTCCAACTATATGCTAGGAAGACTTTCTTTGGTCTCCGATCTTCAGAGTCCAGCCCTCCCCTGGGGTACTGCCGAAAATGAAACCAGACAATTCACAATTGGGCAGCCCAAATGGTTAACCCAATTAGTGCAATCCAATTGCAGTGCCAGTGACCCAGGTTCGAATCGGTGCTGTGCGCAGGGAGTTTGTTTGGGTCTCCCCACGTCCACATGAGTTTCCTCTGGGTGCTCTGGCTTCCCCCCATATACCAAAGATATATGGGGTTAGATGGTTAATTCGCCACATGGGTGCATCTGAAGAGCTCAGGCGGATGGACTGGAAGGGCCTGTTAACATGTTTTTAAAAAAATTAAAACATATTTTGTTTGATAAAACTCCATATTCTTTACTCAAAGATGCCTGAACATTGCCCAAACATAGGTTATGTATCTTTATCTTTGCTATATAAAGTACTGTTTGACCTGCAGAGTTGCTCCAGCACTGTGTTTTTGCCTTAATAATACATTGCTGTTATTATTCCAATCTTAATATATTTTCCATAGATTTTTTTTTAACTACAGAAGGGTTCAACTTAGATGTTGAAGATCCACAAGTAAGCTGTCACTGGATGTAGCAGTCAAAGCCACAGTATAGATCCAACAGCAGATTCACAAAGGAATGGGAGCAGCTTTCTACCTCCGCCTTCTGGCAACATCGGGAACACCTTCTTGAAGATTGAAAACACATGCCTACGGCCATACTAGCCCGAAAACGCCTGATCTTGTCTGATCTTGGAAGATTGAAAACGCGTGCGATCACTCCGCAATCGTGAACCGGAGTACAGAACGCAAAACCTTATTCCTTAGCCTATTGTTCGTAACAAAGAAATGCACTAATGGGTTGGCAAGATTACTGCCAACAATATACCTCATTCATTTTAAATATCAGCTCCATTGTGAAGCAGACTTGGCCCAGATTCTATCTTTCAAAAATAAGAACTGAGTGTGTAATGAAAGGTCACTTGAAGCCTTTAACAATGACATCCAACATGAACGATGCAACATGGGAACAATGTTCCAGGTTTTTTGGCCCACAAGCCTGTGCTTCCCAACTATATCTAATGGATCTAAATCCCCAGTGCATTTTTGAACTGTGCAATGAAACGCACGCAGACATGGGGAGAACGTGCAAACTCCTTACAAACAGTGCCGAATTCAAACGCAAGTCATTGGTACCACAGCCACAATTGCTAATGAGTTAGGTGCGATGTAGAATCCAGAGAGAGAGTTGTTAGGAACGTGGGAAGAATAAGGTGGGAGGGGTGCAGGACTGATGTAAGTGCATAGCTGATGGTTAGCATGGTCTCGGTGGGCCAAAGGGCCTGATTCCATGCTATAGGATTCTGAAACTCTACATCATCACATATATGTTTCTAAAAGGACCAGATGATAAAGCAAAGAACGCTGAAATCATATTCTTCCAGGCTAAGTCTAAGGCAGCAACTTCTTCATTATTCAGCCTAAGAAACTTATGCAAATCAATGTCTAGATTACACTCCTGTCTTTCAGAATAGCCAATAAACAACACTAATTTTAGTGCACAAAGAGATCCCTAAGGAAGCACAAGCAGTTTGTCTAGGTGTCCTGACCAATATTAACCCCGCCAAACCAATTAAACATTCCTCCCTCCCCCCCCCCTCAAAAAAAAGTTTTCTGTTTGCAGCTTGGCCATTCTTATTTAATTGGTTTGAGACCTTGAATAGATTGTTTGATTAGCTTGCCCTGAGTGCATTTTAAAGTAATTGATTGATTGTGAAGCACTTCTGGTATCCAAACGATACATAACTAGCCTTATAAATGGAAGATCATTTTCATTGATAATTTGTGGCAGTTGAAGCATTTTATTTTTAAATGCACAAGTTTATTATGGGAATTAGATAATGACTTTTGCTTAACAATTTTTGCAGGTGTGTTAACTCCAAAAACCAATGTGGCTTTTGTTAAACGTTTTTGGTTGTACCTTTTTCCAGATGTTAATCTTGACCCAGCGACCACAAAATGTTGTATTCATGTTCACAATCTGCTGCTGAGAGCAGAATAGCTTAACTTTATTCCTTCAAGTTGTCACCTCTTACAATAATGAAGAATCTTGTTTCAAGCCACTCCTCCCTTTCCCTGGTTATGACAGATAAAATTGGGAAGCGGCAAACACTCACTGCTGGGGGAACACACACTTTGTTGCCTCAAACAGAAGTGCACTCTGTTTGACAAGGATTAGATCACCATTCTAATTAAGGAAGAACTGCACTCAAAGGAACTTAAGTTCTTAGAATAAAGTCACTTGCCTTAGTCTTATCTCTAGCTCACATTTTTATCAAGCAGAAATACCCTCTGGGAATGGAAGGCTGATGAATTTGCTGCTTATGTAAAGCAAATCCTGACACCAATCCTCTAATTTCTGCTTTGAACTTGCATTTATTGCTAATTAGGATTGTTATTAGATGACTTAATCACAGTGAAAACAAATCAACTTAAACAAACACTTTCAAAGTGTTGATTCATTTATTGAGAAATTGCTATAGCATTTAATGCTATCAATAGCCGCTATCACCCTTTGCAGCAAATTTGGTTACTAAGACATGTTGTCCTTTCCAAATGTGTTGCATTTACTTAAATCCAAAGGTTCCTGTTCCTTCTGGTTAAGGGAATTTTTGCAACAGCTTTGGAATTTTATGCCTCCACATGGATAGAACGAGTATTGCACTATTAACTTTTGACATTTTTTTTTCTTGTGTCCAGTAACTTTCCTGGAATTAGTGGAAAAACCTAGTGATTTTCTCAACATTGTCATTAGTGGTTCACCCATACTGTCAAGCTCTCTTAACTCTAATTGAACAATCAAAATGATCAACTGAATATAAAGCAGATACTATCCACTTTTCTACGCTATCCCTAACCGTCCAAAAAAAGCAATGCTGCAAACTGACAAGTGCTGAAAGCGACCTGTAGGGGCTCTAACAATTCCACAACTGATGGTCCTTCAACAACAAGGATTTCCCAATCAATCGTGCAAACACTCTGTCATCCAACTTGTAAAACCTCCACAGGTGGTGGTTCATCAAATGCTCTGGATAATCAGCAATTGTCCCACCATTCCCATCTGAAATGCCCGATATTGCCCCGTCCCAGTTTGTAAAAAGCCACTTTGTAAAGTAAACACTTACTTTACCTGATGTAAGAACTCATTCAGGATATCAATGACCAAAACAATAAGTCCCTCAAATATCCCTGTTGTTCTGCAGATGATCTTAATCCATGATTGACCATTAATCTCGAATTTCTTTCAGTTTTTCAACTTGGGCCAAATTTACATTGAAGTCACTACTTAAAGGCACCATTCAATGTGGGCGTCAGCTCATACCTGAACTTCTGGATGGATCTTGGACACTTAGTAGTTTTGAAATCTAAATTCTTTGTGGAGGGAAGGTGCAACTCATCTCAGTTTGGAATGCAGCTTCCAAGTTTGTATTCCCACTGAAGTCAGGGAAGTTGGACCTCTAGGTGTTGAAATTTTATCTCCATTCTTCTGTCTTTATAAAGACATGATCAAGAATTCCCAATATGATCTGGCTCCTAATTTGTCTTTGGACTAGCTTGTATCCAGAAGAGCTGTAAAAATTTCGATATTGCATGAATAATGCTAAACAAAAATTTGCTAAATGAAAAATATATTGGAGATAATTGCAGCAATAGAACGGTGGACCTAAGTTCAATCTCACGTGACATCTTAGAAGGAGGCCTTGGTTACAAAAAAATGAAATATATTTTCTTCTTCTTCTTCTTCTTCTTCTTCTTCTTCTTCTTCTTCTTCTTCTTCTATAGAGGTATAATAAAAAAGCATGCTGACCAGCTGCATCATGGCCTGGCACCAATACCTCCAAGCAGAAAGCCCTGCAGAAGGCCCAGCACATTACAACCAAAACTTTCCCTACTATCAAAATAAAATACATGGAACACTGCCGTCAGAGCACAGCAACAATCATCAAGGATCCACACCACCCAGGGCATGCCTTGTTCTTGCTGCTGCCATCAGGAAAGAGGTATAGATAGCACAAACCTCGCAACGTGAGGTTAAGAAACACCTGCTACCCCTACATCATCAAACTCCTCAATACAAACTCAATCAGGGACTTATTTAAGGACTCTTACTTTTGCACTTTATTCATTTTTTTTGTCTCTGTATTGCACAGTCAGATTGTTTACATTTCTTTATTTGCTTATATCGAGTACAGCTTTTTATTTGAATGACCAATAAGTGGTAATTCTGCCTCGCCTGCAGGGAAAAAGAATCTCAGGGTTGTATGTGATGTCATGTATGTACTCTGTCATTAAATCTGAAATCAATTTACATTTCTTTCTTTACATTTCTCTCTTGGGTACAGTTTTTTTTTCCACTACTAATAAGTGGTAATTCTGCCTGGCCCACAGAAAAAAGAATCTCAGGGTTGTATGAGATGTCATGTATGTACTCTGTCATTAAATCTGAAATCAATTTACATTTCTTTCTTTCTTTACATTTCTCTTTTGGTACAGTTTTCTTTTGCACTACCAATAAGTAGTAATTCTGACTGGCCCACAGAAAAAAGAATCTTTGTGTGTGATGCCATGCATTTACACTGACAATAAATCTGAACTTTGAACTTAAGTCTCTGAAAATTGGTGGAATTAAAAAAAGTTGGGGGGGGGGGCCACCTGATCATTGTTTCCCATGAGCTAACAAAATCTTTTCTTCTGGAATGTTTAGCCACGAACAAAAAACATAATGAATTGCAAACACATTGACACAGAAAAGAACCCTTCTCCTCAATTAACTCCTTAGAACTTTCGATAAATAATAATTTGATATTATTTGCATGTGGCCGTACACATGTGTTTCTTATGTACAGTAACACCCCTGTCATCCAGAATTCAAGCAACCAACAGCCTTAAGCAACTGGCAAAAAAAATCAAGGAAATATATAAATAGATTTTAAAAATATGGGGTTGAAATTGGTGCGCCTCACCATGAGTTCACCAATCCATGCAACACACAATCACAAGTAACCAGAAAATTCACTTATCTGGAATCTACCAATCCCCAGATGCCAGGGGTTTTGCTGTGTATTGAGAGCTTTATTGGTGTTTTATCTGTACTGTGCAAAATATTGTACAACGCGTTTCCCTATATCCAAAAAGCATGGGACTGGACATATCTCAGTTAACTGGATTTTTCGGATAACCGAATAGTGGCTTTAAGAAACCCAGTAGCGTCAGCAGAAAACTTGTATCAGTGATAAAAAAAACAATGAAAGGCTTTTCAAGCATGAAATAATGTTTAATTCTTACCTAAAAACAACATGATCTCTGCTTTACAAAATAAGATAAACGCTTCCTCCTTTTCTTTTCACTGATGTCGACAGTGCCATCTACAGATCTTTCTCGCCATTGAACAATACACAAGAGCTCTCTTGGATTCAAAATGGTGCTAACTGCGCATCATAGCCCCACACGAAAAGTTGAACTTTTTGGTTAACTGAATTTCGGATATGGGGAAATGACCTGTATAACTATTATAAACATGCTCACTATGCAATAGCAAAAGTAACAGCCTCTCTTTTTAACTGGTCACTGTTTCCATTATTCACAATTACAGCTGACGTTTGTTTATCTCCACCATGGCTTCGTTTGTGTTTCTCTACCTCTGAGTCAAAAGGTTGAGAATTCAAGCCTTACTCTGGATTTGTGCATATATTCAATGCAGCAGATAGATGCTCTGCATTGTTGGGCAAGACATGAAGCCAAAGCTCTCTCAGTTCTTTCAATGGATGCACAGATTCCATGTGTATCGGGGTGCCCAAAGTGGCCTGAGCAAAATTTCCATCACAACCACCACCACTGAAACAAGTGATTCAGTCAATATTTTATTGCTTATTATATGAAAGAAAATTAGCTACTTCATTTCACAAATTACAACAATGTCTTCCCTTCAGGGGTATTTCATTCACTGTAATCTTCTTTGTCATATTCCAAGACTGTGAAAAGCATTTTAACATGTCTGTCTTCCATTTTAATATGTGTGTCTTCCATTCTGACATAACAATAAATTGAGTCAACAAAGTTAAGGCTGTTTATTTTTCTTTAAAATTGAAGTGCAGCTGTGGACTTGTTGATTCAGTTAATAATATTACAAAAAATCTCTCGTTTACTATGGTTTTGTAATTCACAGTCAGTTGGTAATCACACTGTATGGTAAATTATGACATATTAAGTGCATCTCTTGCAAGTTTCCCAAGGTAATGTTGATGTGGGTGAAGTCATGTGACTTGACGCTTTCAGGCAATCCAGAAATATCACAGGAAAACATCAAAACCCTTGACAGGAGAACAGCTGGGAAAACAGAGTATACGTTTCCTAACTGGGGGAAAAAAAAGAATCTAACTTTTAGATTCTTTGCTTTATTGTTCCCTTGGCATTTCTAACACCTGCTAATCAAATCTCCATTTAATGCTTGGTCCTGGAGTTCCACTGGGAACAAGTGTACAGTGTATGAGATTATACCAAGAATACTTCACACCCACAATCCCACAACGGGAAATTTGGCAGTCGTTAAATTGTTCATCAGAAATACTTAATGACTGGTATTCAACTGTTTGCAAGTTTTTTTTTAACCAAGAAATGGGGATTGTTTCATTAAATTCTGCCATTGTCTTTGTGTCAGAGGGAGAAAGAAAATGGATGTAGCTTCAGGCTGTAGCTAAGGCTAATGTTATGATAACAGACAGATGGCATAACACAATAAAAAGGCCTCTTATTTGACCATCTCATCCTTTTATGAACATTCATTTTGTCAATTTTTCATTTCCTTGTATTTCAGGGTTGTCAGGTCCTTCATTGTCAATAATTTGACACCTATGAGCTAAGGAAATGGAAACTGTAAACTGGGTGGAAGCATAGTAATTAATGATCAGTGTTTCAACATTATCACATTTCATTATTTTTATATTTAATACGATTTATTTACCAAAGAATTTTAAAAAGGACATGAAAAGCACATCAGCTCTAAACAGAAAGAAGGGCAGAGATTCAATTGGAGCCATCACGATTTCACCCTGCTTCATTTGGCAGTGTTTAGTTAATAGTTTTATGGAATCAGTGACTCACAACTTGATAAAGTTGGTGTTGATTACAATGCAGTATACATCATCTGATGCTGCAGAAGTCGGTGATACTGATTTAAGTGTTACAGCGATCTTTTACCAAAAATTTTCTCTATATTATGACAATCACTGCAGACAAAACTTGGGAGAATATGAAACCAGAAAATCAAAATTTTGTTAAATTATGCATTGACAACTGTATCTGAAAACTCACAGGCATTGGAAGAGTTTGACCCTTCAGGCCAAGCATGAAGTTTCAGTATGGACAAGCAGATGGTAAACAACTGGATGGTTGACTCGAAAAATTAGGACAAGGTAGGACAAAAGAAGTAAATCGGCTTTGGCTAGGCAGGCACCAGAGATTGGGTGTTTACTAAATTGCCATGAAGCAAAGATAATTGGCTTTTAGTATGATTATAGAGAATAAATGTCAATAAACTATCATAATAGATTTTTACCATCAAGGTAATAACCATATAACCATATAGTAGAAAAAAAATCAATGCTCACCCTGTTTTGGTTAAGGATTCCTCTTAAAATTAAATCTTGTGTCACAACAACAGCATTGAATGGTTCCAATATGAATGGTTGAATAGTCTAATATTGAATGGTTCTAATTTGAGGTGAAAGAAATATTTTTTTGTGTGGTTTAAACCTGCATCAGAAATTACAGCGATGCTTCAATGAGAATTATTATTGCAGCTCCAAAAAGCTGTATCTTTTGATCTCTGACCTCTACTTTAATGGAAACAGTTTCTCCCTACGTAAACCATTATAGATTCCTATCAAATCTCTTCTCAATATTCTCTGCTTGATAAACAACTGAGTTCTCAACTCTTAATCCCCTCGTTAGTAGATTTTCAGTAAATCTATTTTGAAGCCTCCAGTGACCAAAAGTTGGATGTACAGTTGTTTTTGTTTCCTAGCGAGTATTTTACAAAATTCAAATTATCTGCTTCTGATCTCAATGCCTCAATTAAGAAGTATCGTATTTGCCTAGTAAACTTTTTTTTCAACCTACCATTAGCAAACTTTCATATGGTCTTGTACTTCCTTTAGAATTGCACCATTTAGTCCCAACTATCTCTTATTCTGTGAGCTAAAATATTTCATTTCCGTCCATTCTGAAGTTCAAGGCTACAAATATATAATGAATTGTAAATTGAATATCCACCTATTAAGTAATTGGACAATAACAAAGAAACTAAATGAAATGATATTCTATGCAATATTTGTCATTGTACATTATTGGCACAGCTCCAGGGTATGTAGCGTGCTCTACCATGAAGTGTGGAAAGAATGACACGCACCCAAGAAGTCAAAGTCGAAGACTGATTTATTACCACTGGCACCTCTGCTTATAGTCTTTTCCCGCTGCTTCAGATTGGCCAGCGTTCCCGCCATTGCTCGTTGTTTTCCACCATGCTGGTGGTCACCTGAGACGAAGGTCTTTGGCCCCCGCAGGGTCTGTGCAGTTGCTTCATTCGTCGGCCACCTTGTGTACCAGGTCACGTCCTGGTTAGCTGGCTGCTACACATACCACATTTGATCCTGATCCTGGATTTGATGTAGAGTTCAAACGCTCTCCCTGTGGTTCAAGTTTCCTTGCAAATCTCAAAAATGTGTTGGTAGGTTAATTTTGGTAGGAGACAAAAGAATCAAAGTGGATAGGGTGGGGATGAAAGAGGAAGAAGAAGGTTGTATCCAGGAAAAAAAAATGAGGTAAGGAGGAATAAGAAATATAGAATTGCTCTGCCAGGAGTCAGGTCAGAAATACAGGGGCAAATGTCTTCTTCTGAGTAATATGCCAGTAACTTTCTGGTTAACTTTCCAATTTTGTTCCACACTCTGGTTCAGGGCATAAGTAGAGACTTTTATAAAATGCTTCATGAAGTTTGTAGATTGCATTGTTTAAAACCTAAATCTTAATCTAGATCAGATCTGTATCCTGTACATTGTCCTGGTAACCCAATACCCTGTACTTTTTGTTATTGCACTGCCTGCTGTACTTCAATACAGGTTGACTTGCCTGGAAAGCTCACAAGTCAAAGCTTTTCGGCATCTGGGTAACCATATAACCATATAACCATTTACGGAGCGGAAGCAGGCCATGTTGGCCTTTCAAGTCCGCACCGGGTCACTGATTTTATGCGCCCTCTTTACACATGCCAAAGAACAATTCAACGTCCAGCCAAGATCCTTTGTGCATTAAATGCATCAGATACATGAAAGGCCCAGAAGGAAATATGTGGGCATCATTATCAATGTAGTAAGTCTGCAATTTCCTATGAACAGTTTATTCACACAGCAACCAGAAACATAATGTGATTCGATTGAATGTTTATAGGCACTGAGCCTTTTCTTAATATTTAGAATTAGATCTTAGTCAAATTTAATGAAACATTTATTAATTTTTATTTCCTTTCCCCATTTCCCATCATTTTTCTTTCCTTTCTCTGTTTATGTTAGAAGAGGAGTAGTGGTAATAAATAATTGATCTCATCACCTTGTCCTGCACTTCAAGTAAGGTTTCCCATGTTGCGGAACCATTGAACTCCTTCGTTGATTTCTCCACCTTGATACAATAGGAAACAGCATGCTGACCAACAGTAGACCAAAGACTGAGGCAGGAACTTTCAGGTGTGTACAACCCACTTGCCAGATGTGTCACCATGCACTTCATGCATTCACTGTTTAAATGGTGCCTTCTGGTTTTTCTCACTGTTAGATATCAGTGAATAATGAAGATCAAAAAATAAAGCAGCTGGCATCATAATGACTGGAACTGAATCAACATGTATCTCTGTGGGGGTGGGGGGGTGGGGGGAGGTTAAAAGAAGGTTTTAAGAGGGTCGTTAGCTTGTATATTGTGAAGTACAACTTTATTAATGTAACTTTAGAATTTGTTGGATGATTCTATGGCTGCACATAATAATTGTGGATTGTTATACATAACAAAAATAAAATTTCTGATTGCATTTAAACAAGGTGGGCTTTGCTTTTTCAATAACAATGGTCGTATTAACAGACATCAATCGAATTCAGGACAGGAAATTACTCATTCTTTTGCTTATTTGACCTTCCAATGTATTAATACCATGCAGTTAATTTTCAGAATAATGGGCACTCTGGGACACTCCAGAAAAATGAGGGCAGCTGTTGACCATTGTGCAGCCCTGGAGCAGTTCATGGTCAATTAGAAGGACAATCTATGGGGCCAAAGGTTATAGAATAAAAAAAAGCAAAGTGAGGGATTGGATTACACATAGAGACACTTCTCAGTTTGTCTGTGCAGAAGGCACTTACTCTCGATAATTAACTTCAGGGGAGACACAGATGCAAACTTCTACAATGACACGAGAAAAGAAATGGAACCAGGCGAAAGGGTTTAATGAAGGCAAGTCACTTGAGGCCTGCAGCGAATAAGGCACTGCTCAGCGAAAAATGGAATTCTCAACCAGGAGAAGAGCAATTGAGCCAGAAATCCAGGCCTTCCCAGCATCATATTAATTAAAGTAGCTTGTTTCCAATTGCTTGTAAAATGGTAGGATTCTCCATTGCAGAAGGACTCTTAACCCTACATTCATTCAGGCGCCTTGCGGTTCGGCATAGACAATCATGTCTCTCCATCTGTCATGGTCTCTGATCCTCAGATTCTCCTTCGGTGAAGGCTCCATCTTGGACCTGAGACCATGTTGAGTTTATGATTATATAAAAGGGAAAAATACTGAAGTGGTTTCCCATTGCCTTCTTCAGTGTCCATACTAGACGGGTAACCTGCCATTGATCAGCAGATACATCTGCCCAGCATTTTTAGTTTTACAACCATAAAATCCAATTTGTAGAATCTGCTTGTAAAAACCATCCACCATCTGCAATCCATGGCTTCATGTGACCCTCATTGGGAAGCTAAATACCTTGCACAAGGGTGACCTGCAAGCTATCGGATGGAAGGAGCGCCTTACACCTCCTTTTGTTGAACAATCGCGCAGCACTGACACGAATCTTACTCTACACCAACAAAAAAAGTGTGGAGTGGACTTCTATCAAAGATCCCTTCTGAGACCAATGAGTATTCCTAGAAGTCAGGATTCTTATATTTGTTTTGTTCAGCACAGAGGCATGCTTGGCCACATATAATATCTCACTGATGGTAGGGGCATCACAGGTTATGGGGAGAAAGCAGGAGAATGAGGTTGAAAGGAAAAAAAATACATCTACCATGATTTGAATGACAGAAAAGACTCGGTGGGCTGAATGGCTTAATTTTGCTCCCAATTGTCTATGGTAGTGAGTTCCTACTGATTTTTTTTGGGTCAGGCCCATGGACTTATTGCAACACTTAACTATTTTAAGAAAGATCAATGGTTGCTGAAGATCAATGAGATGGTTGAAAATTTGAGAAAGTTGTTATGCACTTCTGAGTTAAATTATTTTGTGACTCATGAGATTAAACTGCAGTATTATCAACGGACTGGGATGAAATCATTCGTGTATGAAAAGAAACTGCAATAATCAAGAATTCATATCTTCCCCTCTGCAGACAGTCTCAAGCAACATCAAAATGCCAACAGGCAGTGCTTTGTAAACAGTGAACAGAATTTAACATGCACAGAGGAAAAGCTCACCAGAGGAAACAATCTCCTTGTCAATCCTATGACAGCAGGTGATGAGGAAAGGATCTTTCCCCTATATTTCCTGCAAAATAGGAGGTGGCCATTTGGCTCATTGAATCTACAACAGCTCAGAGCAATTCCTTCCCTCACTAATTTTCCCTGTAACTTACTACATTCCTATTAAAACCTGAGCAATTTAGAGCAGCCAATTAACCTACTAATCTGCATGTCTATGAGATGAAGGCAGACCACCTAGGGGGACACACACAGTCAAAGGAAGATCATGCAAATACCATACAATCAGCAGCAGAGGTCAGCACTGACCCCAAATCAGTGGAGCTGTGAATCAGCTGCACCCTCCCCCCCCCCCCCCCCCCCCAGACCCCGCGCTGCCCTTTGGATTTCACTGGATACCATTTGCTGTGAATATATGAACATATTTAGAGTTTTGTTCCATAAGGAGAGTCTGGATTTCTTGCTTCCATTGACTTTGTTCCCTCAAGCCATTCTCTGCCAGAGAATGAGCTTAAACTCTCCAGAGGCATCAGAAATTGAGCTCCTTCCTGACCTCACAACCTGCCTGCCCTAATCGCCCAATCTCATGTGGATTTTCCTCCATTTGTTTATCTGTTTTCAAGATACTCGCAATTGCCCTCTTAGGAAATCATAGGCAAATGGCCTAAAATCTCCACCCATAAAAACATGGCAGCAGCATTTTTCTCCAGGTCATTTTCCTCCTGCTGGCTCCTTTTCCCCAATGCTTTTAAATGGTGAGCAACCACAGTTAGCTGAATAGCCAGGAAAGATGCCTTGGACCTGCTTGCAGAAGTCAAGTTTGTTAAAAGCCAAAACCAAAAACAAAACAATTTAGCGATATTGCACATTAACAAGCCTCTCTGGCCCATGAGCCCACGCTGCCCAAAGACACCCCTGTGACCAATTAACCTACTAACTCCATACTTCTTGGGAATATGGGAGAAAACTGGAACACCTAGAGGAAACCCATACAGGCATAGGCAGCACCAGACTTGAATCTGAATAACTGGCGCTGTAATAATCTTATGTTAGCCACTACACTAACCATGCTAGTTAATAACAAATCACTGATCTGAATGGATTTAATTCAGTGACTTTGCCCCCAGCTACAAGATCTTAAAGCACTATGGCAAAGAATCAAAACTCAACTCATCCATTCTCTATTTAGCTCCATAATCCAACAATTCTAACAAATTTGCCGTGTATTCCAACCTTTGTATTTGTTGGGAAAACTGCAAATCAAAGAAAAGAAAGGGAGTGGTGACTTGGTAACTATTCATATGTTGTCAATTTAACTTTAAGACAAGAATGTATTTATAATATTTTTGATCAAAATTATGATATATTGTTGCTGCCAAAGTTACATCAAGGACAAGTCTGTCATTTCCACAGGACTACACTCAGGCCCAGTCCAATTTATTTCTAACGATTGAGTTAAATTAAATTTTCCTCACAAGTTTAGTACACATTTCACCATTGATCCAAACATTTTAAATTGTAGTTTAAACAACACAACACAACTCCAGGTTTGTACAGCAGAATACTGGATCACAAGAGGATTTTGCTATTCTTTAATAACAGAGTCTACATTTTTAAAGGAATTGCATTGGTTTCAAGATACTTAGGAATTGTGAACTAAAGAAAATATCAGTGCAAAGCATTTTTTACTTTTGAGGCCTTGATATTAATAACCGTTATAAAACAAGCAAAAAATAACCATCAGGCCAGAGAGCATGTGTAAGGCAAGACACAAGTTAACATTTCAGATCGATAATCTTTCAGCAGAATTTAGAGTTTGATATCCAGAGATAAAAACTATTTCTCAGTTGCAGGTTTGTGACAGGGTGGAGGACACTGAAGAGCCAACAAATCAATTAAAGCCAGGGGCTTCTCTTCCACTTCTTTGATGAAGTGGTATTTTCTCCCCTGTCCTTCTTTGGCCTTGAATAACTGAAGGGTTTTGACTTAATGATTTCTTGAACCAAACTCTGATGTTCTTAGATCTTGATTGTGGAGAACCGCAATCACATAAAATCCTCTTCAATGAAAGACTCTACACAACCCAACATTTATACAACAGCCTGAACCTAGCTAATAATACATTCACCCATTAGATTTATAACTCTACTTCTGGCAAGCATGTTTTGGTTGCTAATTTATTCCATAAGTGTCATATTTTCTGATTTATGAAGCAAATAGCTATGTTTAATTTAATGTCTTAAAGATAACTGGGAAACAGAAATATTACTGAGGAAATCTTTGAGAAGTAATATTGTAACATTATTTATTAGTTATAACTGTCCAGATATATAGACGTAACAAGCCTTAACTCAGCACATAAAGTGCATCAACTGGGATAAACCGAAAATCAGATTGTATACATTTTAGATCCAATTACAATACCTGATATGTGATTAACAGCACCCATGGACAGGTAACTAATTTTAACTTCATATAGTCTTATGCACAAGCTTAGGACAGATAACATTTTTGTTTCAATGGTGTCAAATGGCTTTATTCTCAAATATCTACTGATTTCAATACCTGGGCCATTTGTCCATTGCTTCCTGTATCAATAGCTGTTCTTAAGCACCTGGTACATTTCAAACTCCTATACATTACATAAATGCACACATCAAGATATATCACATGGTAACAGGCCCTTTTGGCCCACGAGCCTGTGCCACCCAATTACACCCCATTGACCTACAACCCTGGTATGTTTTTGAACAGTGGGAGGAAACTGGGGCACCTGGAGGAAACCAACACTGACTTGGGGAGAACGTACAAACTCTTTGTAATGATTACATTAATAATGTTCCCTCTTCATTTGTTAAAGCATCCCAGAATATTGCATGACTCTGCCAATATTGAATGAGTATATGTATAAATTGAGAAACCAATGGTTGTCTGTACAAGTTCAGAGATCAGTTTTCAGACCACTCATGTCAAGTAGCTCCCTGCTATAATAATTCTGCTGCCATTTCTCCTCGAGATTGTTCTACTTACACAGCTACATGTTATGATTTCAAAACTGATCATTGCTTGTAAATATGAATGGAAGAATTCCAAATTTTCCGGCAGATCATCTATTATTTCATTGTTTGAAGCTCTCATTTGGGGTGGCATGGTTTGTGTAGTGGTTAGTACAATGCTATTACAGAGCCAGTGACCCGGGTTCAAATTCAGTGCTGTCTGTAAGGACTTTGTACTTTCCCCTTACGTCTGCATGGATTTCGTCCAGGTACTCTGGTTTCCTCCCACCCTTCAAAACATAAAGGGATTATAGGCTAATTGGTGCATTTGGGGGCCACTGGCTCATGGGCCGGTAGGAGGTTTTACCGTACAGTATGTATAAATCACGTAATCTATTGAAGTTCATCCCCCTTCTTCAAGATATAATTGTCCCTTGTGTCTATCAACATTACAAAAAAGGTAAATTATATTCCCTCTGACCATTAACAATGCAATTTTTTTTGACAATCATGAAACTCACTTTGACTAATAATTACTGGCATTGTCAACCATGCTCACATCCCTTAAAGTAAACTTACAAAATACATTATAACAATGGTAGATTTTAAGATATCTCATAAACTGAGTTTAATTGAAATCAATGGATTGAACTTTAGTGGCCACATTTGACATGCTGTCACTGCTCTGCAGCACTAATGACAAAAGATAAACCTCCAGACAATTTAAGTGTTCATTAATTATAAATAGTACAATGCAAGCTGTTCCCATATAACTTCAGCCTCCAGTACACAATCAACAACAGTTAGTCTTCTACTTAATAGCATTGATTGAATGGATATTGGTTTCAGTACAGATTGAACATCAGTTTTGTGCTGCAGTCTCTTTTGTATGGTTAGTAAAGCTCTATGGATGGCTCTAAATGTTGTCATAATCAAAGGGGTAGTAGTGGGGACAAGTGCCCACTGCTACACAAATGCTCTTCATGGTGTGCAACTCAAACAGACTCTGACAACCAAGTCCAACTCCTGGCATAGTTCAACATGTGGCATATGCCCGGCAGAGCTGTTCTCACTGGCAAGAGAAGGGGCAAAGGCGGGCCTCTGGCACCTTGAAACTAGTTGTTCTGGACAGAAGCTGTAGCAGTTAGCGCCTTGCCTTTCCAGCGCCAGGGTTCAAATCCGGCACCGTCAGCAAGGAGTTTGTACGTTCTCCCCATGTCTGCGTGGGTTTTCTCTGCAAGCTCTGGCTTCCTCCCACTGTTTTGAATGTACCAGAGTGTAGATTATTGGAGTGTAAATTGGGCAGGCACAGTCTCATGAGCCGAATGGCTTTTTGCCCTGCTGTATGTATAATTTTTTAAAAATTAAAATAATTTTAAAATGGGGCTCATTAACCATGGAGAGGAAAAACTCTGATTTCAAACCTCTGCTGCCTGTGGCTATATCCACTGACTGGAAAGCCTTTGAGAGTAAATTGTGAGGAAAAATCGGAGTTGGAATCCCGAAGGCCACTGACTGCTGTACCCAGCACCAGTTCGGCAACTCCTGCGATACTGCTGGCACCAAATTGTATTCACTTTCTTCGTTCCTTTGGGCCTGTCATTAACATGGAGAGGTGGTGGTGGTGAGGGGGGGGGGGGGGGTGTCCTACTGCATAGGCAACAGATGAATCTCTGCCCTGGCTTGTGGCTTGGAGAGGCCACTCCAGCTTTGCTTTAGGCACAGTACTCTTGGTCGACCACGACCGACGGGGACCACAAGACTGGTGGCTTTGTGCTGTATCAATTTGCTGTCCTCTCTCAAGAAGATGTTTATTTGCCTTTGTTCTCCACCAGTGCCTTTGTGTTGCCTAAAGCCAGGAAGCCTAGAAAACTGGTAGAAAAGACATGAAAGTACAGTCTGAAGCCAAGTTCCAAAGTTTCTGGAGGCCCTCCTCCAAGAGCACCTGGCGACGGTTTCCCCTATGTAGTTGGAGGACTGCAAAGTAGCACAAGACAAAAATAATGCAAGTGATGAATATTGCAAAAATGCACATGTGGGATTATTTGACAGGTCCTAGAACCTTGGTACATTGAATAGTCCAGCGCCCTACCAAGAAGAGAGAAAAGAAAAAGAGAGCAACTTCATTGATCGATCTCACCACCTCCTCCGATGTCACTGCCTCTTGTGCTCCCAGAACTTCCAAAGCTGCACAACCTCCTGTCTGGTCTAACGGTGAATCTGAGCTCTAGGCACCCAAGTCATCCTCCTTTGCCCCTAGTTCTGAGCCATTAATACAATTGGGAAGATGTTAACACTCAAGACACTTTGAGCTATGCTCACCATCAGCACCTTCATGAACCTACGTCCTGATACCTGGACACTGGCAGACCGCAGTGTGATAAGAGCCTTCAACCGCTGAGAGCCTTGATGGTCCATTGTTCCCCTGTAGGATTTTCTCCCAGTATGGTACTCATGTGAACTAGGTATTGGAACCGGAATTGAAGAGGATGCTCATGGCAAGGTGGTCTCCCAAAGGATCCCGTGCACTGAAGACTTCCTGATTGTATCAAAGTTTGGCCTTGAAGCTCGGGCTCCCAAAGGCTTGATCAGGAGTCAGTGCAACTGCAGAGACTGTGGGAGCACTGGAGGCGAATCCATGGGCACTCATTGTCTCTGACGGAACTCTCTTTTGCTTCTCCTCTGTTAAGGGTGCAGGGCAATGGATATGGCAACTCTTCATTGGCCTTATGGCAGTCAAAAGTGGAAGTAGATCATATATATTATATTGTTAAGCAAATTCTGGGATGGTTCCATAAAGAGAATATGCATCATACTCTAATGATTCTTCCATGGATAGTCAAGCCAGAAAACACCTGTTGCGCCCACTGTGCTTCTTCCTTCACCCTCTCTTCCCTTACTGCCTCAGAGCTGCTAATCATATCACTAAGGCATCACTGCCCAGGGCAGAGGGACCAAGATTCTCGATACTCACTCTCATGAGAACTGTAGGGCTTCTCCAGCACAATTGCTTTTGAGGTATGCTGATGGCCTGCCCTATCGTAGTTTGAAGGGTATTGCTCTGTGAACGTGGCTCATGGAACAGGATCACAAATCATAGCATCTTCAGATAACTTGGGTTGTCCAAAGCCTCCCTTTGGATACTTAAGATGATCAAATGCAGATGGGGCAACAGACTGCCCCAGCAGGATGATATCATGACCACTGTGGTATTACTGGAGTAAGTTTCACTATACATGCTGCACACTAGTTGGATATTGAGAAACCTTTTATATTTTCAGTGTATTTTCAGAGTTGGGATTCAACATCCAAATCCAGCATTTGAAATCAATGGTATCCTGAGCAAATATTGTGAATCTCTGTCTGCAACGCTACTAGTCTCCACCCAGCACGAATGAAAATGTTTCTTTTAACATGGAGAGGGTGACTCACGAATGCACAGCCAGATTCTGTTCTAACAGAATTATCAGATTTGCAGATGATACAACAGTAATTGGCCTCATCAGCAACAATAATGAGTCAGCTTACAGAGCGGAAGTTCAGCGACTCATAAAATAGGGCTATGTGGTAAATTTTGATGAAGTATAAAATATGCAAGTTCAACTGAAATAGTCTCAATGTGGAGAAGACAAAGAAGATGATTGTGGACTTCAGGAGGATGAAGGTTGACCATTCTCCATTACACAATAGTTGTATCATGGAGAGCACAAATTTCCTTGGTGCAAATGTAAAGAATGACCTATGCTTGCCCACAACACCTCCTCATTATTTAAGAAGGTGCCAGAGCAACTACACTTCCTAAGGAGGTTGAGGGAGGCAAGGCCCCATCTGGAAAACCTATTACGGAGTATATTTGAGAATCTTCTGTCAATACAGGGATCATCGTAATGGCCAAAAGGATCACTGGGATCTCCCTTTCCTCTATTTACGATATTTACTAAGAGCATTGTTTAAATAGCCCTCAAGGAATAATAAAGGACCCTTTCCATCCAGCACATATCTTTGACCAACTACCATCAAGAAGGAGATATGGGCGCATCTGCCAAACTGGGAAATAGCTTTTTCCAGCAGGCTATGAGATGTCCTGTCACCAAGTCAATCATCGTAAACCATGCATACATTTATTTTAAATTCTACCTTTGCGTATATATGTGAATATTATGTACTGTGTATTGTGTGTATGTGTGTGCACCATGATCTTGAGAAATGCAGTTTTGTCAGCTTATGTATGTACAGTCAGATGGTAATAAACTTGAACTTGAATGAAGTCAGTGTTGCATTCAGTTTTCTGTCATACTTGTCAGTTGTGTATATGGTGAAATGCTCCACCAATATTGGGAATAGAGTGGCCCATGTAATAGTTGAGCAGTCATGGACCAATGCATGATACTGGTCATTGAGAAAGACCATTCTGCATAGACTTTAGACACTATAACTAAGTTAAGAATGCACAAAAACTCATTTCAACACTCTGAAATCCTCACAAGGAGCTAGCCCAATGATGCTCACCGTCAAATTATGAAATACACGGCGCTAGCTGAGTGCCTAATCAGTCTGCTTTGATAAAATGTGGTGGAAGCACTTTTATAAATGTTTAACCTGCCCTATATTTTATTTAATATCATTATTAAATATTAAATCACTATATCTAGGGCAAATTAATATGATTAACTATCATGGTGTACTGATTTCTGCATTTTTCAAATTCAGGATATAAATTATTTTTACATTTTTTTAAAAAAAAGCATGGTATATTTCACATTGGTAAATTTTGATGAAGTTATAAAATATGCAAGTTCAACTGAAATGAGTTGCCTTTAAACCGCTGGCCTTGAATTATTGCTATTAATCCCCATCACATCATTAATATATGATCTGTACTTGAAAATTTTAAAGAAAATCTGAATCAAATATTACCATTACACACATTACAATTCCACTGCTAAACAGCGTGGCACCTGCAAGGAAAAACTGAGGAAGTATTACAGTTATTAATGACATTCTTTGACAAAGGCACATTCACAGGTTATGACTTCAGTGGAAGACTCGTACACATTGATTCTCATAGCAGCTACAAAAAAAGCTGTGATATAATTAATGTTTATTGAAGTACAATTGCTTCTGGAATCTGGAAATATATTTTTAGTAGGCTGTTTGAAAACAAAAATAAATTGAATTGTTATTTTATGGAATAGGCAAATTTATTTTCTGTGCAAGTTGATTAGCTGTGAATATGTGAGCTTCCTCAATATAATGTCAAGAGTTGTTTGTCATTTAGGATTTTAAAAAGGAGCAGAAATACAATAAAACCCCTGGTATCTGGAAATCAAACAAATGGCAAAAAATTGAAGAAAATTAAAATAAATAAGAATAAAATAAAAATTGGAAGTGAGGAAACAGGTTTGGTAGGTCTCAAAGGCAAGGACTATGGACACATTGTTTTGGTAGTAAAGGATTTTATTTACAAAAGGCAAACGTGTCAAGATCGCAACAGATGCAACACACACACACACACACACACACACACACACACACTCACCCACACCCACACACTCTCTCTCACTCACACACACTCACACACACACACTCACATTCACAAATACACACACTTACACACACACTCACACACACACATACTCACACACTCACCCACACCCACACACTCTCTCTCACACACACACATTCTCACACACACTCACACACACACACACACGCACACACTCACACATTCACACACACACTTACACACACACACTCACATATTCACACACAGACTTACACTCTCACACACACATTCACACATTCACACACACTCACACACACACACTCACACACATTCATTCACGCACACACACACACACACACACACACACACACACACACACACACACACACACACACACACACATACATGCAACGATTGGGAACATACAATAATCAAGGAAAAATCAATACGATGCCCCACCACCCCTTGACTCAGTGCAGGTACAGGTCTATGCTACTAGAGACACTAAATATGTCAGTTTAAATTTGTAAAAGTGTATGATCTTTGAAATAACATAAACTTTTAGTGAAGATGGGAGCAAATATTCAGCCAACAGAGTGCCTTGGACATGCTTTGCTCATCGCAGCTGTTTGAATAAAGTTTTGTGAAACAGCAATGGCCTCGCCCAGGATGAATAGCAGGTTGATGCCGCTTGCCGTTGAGGTGACTCTCTTAAAATATCTCCTTAACCCTGCTTAGAAAGAGTTGCCCCCAGTCAGAGGCTTTATCTGTAAACTTTATGGTGGTGGTGGGGGGGAAGAGGGTATAATTATCTATAATATTGTTTGTCTTTCGGGCAGCTCTGTGGAGGGGAGGGTACCTGCAGATGCAGCGACGGTTGAATACTTTCAAAGAATGTGACTGAAAATAAAGTAAAATTCTTTAAGGTTTATGTATCCATCCAAGTGAAATTTGTTTGGTGTAAGTACAGTACAGATTTTTTTTTGTCTTTTTAGCCATTTATTCTGAATGCAGTTGCATTATTTAGGCATTGTAAGGGTAAGTTACAAGAAACTGGAAAATATACTTATCCGTCATCTACCAATCCCATAGGTGTCAGACACCAAAAGCAAACGTAAGAAAAAGGGAAATAAAAGAAATTTAAAAATGCACAAAAGAATAGGGAAAAAAATAATACCTTATGAACCAACAGTTCAGGAGATGACAACGGGCGCAGACGTACACGATGATTTTTGATGTTCTTTTTATAATATTTTTTATTGATATTTAAAGTATAAACAATTGAACAATGCAATTATACAATGTGCAACATGATTAAAATGAAAGAATGAAATTCAAATCTGAACACAATTCAAAACTCCAGAGCATATTGGTAATAGAATAGCAACAAAAAAAAAACCCAAAAGAGAGATAAAAAGCAAATGGTGAAATTATAAATTCTTTTCAAGGAAGAGATTCATTATTTTATATAAAAAGTTTTAAATTCTCTTTCCTTCTCTCCTTTTTTAGTAGTTTTAACAATGCTTGCATTATTTTCAGTTGAGCAAAATAGTTTACCTGTTACATTATCAAAAATAAAAAGAAAGAGAAAAAGGAAATCCGAAACAAAAAAAATTCCTTATAAATCAAAACCCTGACCACTAAAGCAAGGTTAAAAAATGATAGGTGGGAATCAAGTGACACCAACCTGGAGATGGACAGCAGAGCACCAAAGCATCGAAGCAACCCTCATTCTTTAGGTTATGATAATGGTCTATAAATGGATAAGTCTTGTGGAAGTTCATATTTGAATCTTTAATAACAAATCTAATTGTTAGATAAGGCAGAATATCAGTTAGCAATTTTGTGTGGATAGTGGAGTATAGACTTTCCATTTAATCAGAATTGCACGTCTGACTATTAATGAAGTAAAAGATAAAATTTGGTTTTGAGTTGGAGTCAGTAAAACATCATCATCTTGAAATGATTCAAATAGAGCAATTTAGGATTTGCATTCAACACGACCTTTGAAATTGAATGCAAATCTCTTTTTTGTTTGGAGTTTAGGACCCTGACAGAGTTCCGACGCATCAGAAATTTGACCAATGATGTGTAATTTGTACTCATCCAGGATAAAAACCTGAAACTAACATCTCTAAATACAGGATGGTAATATTCGAACTTTTGAAGGTCGTTTTGAAAACCCATGATTGAAGATACATTTGGTGAAACTCGATTTCAGAAAGAGGGCAGCAAGTAGACTTGCAAGAAAAATCTTTTTTTAAAAACTCATTACAGTCAAGGGAACAACACACCACTTCATTGTTAATGATAAATATCAGTAGTCTTCTAAATTTCAGACATGGACTAATTGGCTAAAAGTGATTTATTGAAAACTTAACATAAAACTTGCTAAAAAGATAATATACACAAATCTGGAGTGTAATCGGGGTTGAAGTGACACTTTAATTGCTAATAATGAGCAGGAGATAGTCAAATGATGACAAATATAGGAATACTGTAGATATCAGGAATGAGTTATGGAATCATTTATCCCAACACTGCTATTTTAAAAAGGTCAGTGATTATCTGCAATTACATTCAAACAATTTCTAATAATGCAATTACAAAGGCTGGACTCAGCATTTTAAAAGAGACATTTGTACACTGGTTTTAAAGGAAAATGTTATTTCCCTTGGGGAGGCTTAAACTCACCCCGTATTGTAACCTTCTCAACTAACCGCTGTTTCCTTGAGTGGATTTAGAACCATGGAGAACCTATTTGTAACTGAATTTCATTGTCAAATAAATAGAGATTTTTCTCAAAGAAATATTGGGTTGCTTTCTATCCTACAAACTGGAAAATCTATAAGGTTTACACCGTCCGATGAAAACTCTTTTATTTGGCAGTTTGTCACGGCAACATAATATTTCTCATTTTGATTCCAACTGAGGCCAAGTGGGGAATGAGGCTGATACCTTAATGGATTATAATCTTTAATAACTCTCATGAAAGCTTAACATTTAACTGTTACATTGAGTATCTATTTCTTCTTTAATAGCATATAAATTTAAGACATTTTCCACATTTTGGGGAATGGTTTGAAGCAAACAAAATCCTGAAAAGATTTCAAATTTAGTCTTTCACAGTCCATTACAGTCTGTTCTCGGCTTTCGGCCCACAATGCTGTACTAACCTATATAAACCTACTCCACAATTATCAAATCCTTCCTAGCCTGGGTGGCGCAGTTAGCGTAGTGGTTAGTGCAATGCTTTTACAGCTCCAGTGATTGGAACCGGGGTTCGAATCCAGTGCTGTCTGCAAGGAGTTTGTAGGTTGTCCCTGTGTCTACATGGGTTTCCTCTGGGGGCTCTGGTTTCCTCCCATCATTCAAAATGTACTGGGGCTGTAGCTCAATTGGGTGTAATTGGGTGGCACGGGTTTGTGGGCCGAAAGGGCCTGTTACCATGCTCTATGTCTAAATTAGCATTTTCTGCATTACTGGCTAGAAGATGAACATTGCCTAAATGGAAAGAGGACTTTCCATCCACTCATAGACAATGGTTACTGGATATTATGTCCTTTCTAAGTTTGGAAAAAAATAGACATGATGTTATGAAGATTTAGATCTCTTTCAATAATAATAATATAGCTTACTTTCATAATTGGAATGATCAAGGTGCGGGAATGTAGTAAATGAGCATGTTTTGTCAGATTTCTGGAGGCCATTCCTTGATTTCTGGTTGAATACCAATTTTAACCTTGGTTGGTGGATGGGGTTAGATCTTTATAATCAACGCTTTTTTTCTCCTTTACTATTCACTATATGTTTAGATTGGAATACAAGTCCATATTTTATTATTTCTACATGATATGATACCAATCCAAATGTATATTATATTTAATTTATAATGACTTGTAATGTATGGCTGCATGATTAAACTCAATAAAAATAATTTTAAAAGAAAGAAAAATTAAATTAAATTTAAATCAAACTCATAACCCTCTATTTTTCTTACATCAATGTGCCTAACTAAGAGCTTTATAAGTGTACCTATTGTATCAGCCTCCATCATCAAATTTGGCAATGCATTCCAGGCTCCTACCATTCTCTGTGTAAAATGTTTACCTCTGACATCATCACTAAACATTCTACTCACCTTATGTCCTCGAGTATTGGCATCGTTGCCCTGGGAAAAATGGTACACTTTATCTATGCCTCACATCATTTTATATACCTCTATTAAGTTTTCTCTCATTCTTTGTCACTCCCAAGAGTAAGGCCCTAGCTCAGTCAACTATTCTTTATATGATGTGCTCGCTATTCCATGCAACATCCTGGTAAATTTCTGCACCCTCGCAAATACTTCCTGTAATGAGACAATCAGAATGACATGCAATTGATATCAATAACTTTACTTTTACACTCACTTTTTCTGATCTTTATTCATCACAGTCTGTGTAGTGCAAGCCAAGTTGGGGCGAGGAGGTGCCACGGTTGCAGATGTGGTAGAGACAGAGTTCTTCCCAAATTGTTCCTACCAATTGAGGTAGTCCTATCTGCCTGCGTTGGGCCCATATACCTCTGAACCTTTCCAAAATATTAGCTATGCACCACAGTTTATATAGTACAAAGCGAGTTGGGATGAGGAGATGCTGGTATTGCAGGTGGTGTACAGACAGAGTTCTACAGCAAGTAAACAGCCCAGATTATTCCTATGATTTGACCTAGCCTTATTTATCTGAATTTGGCCCATATCCCTCTAAACCTTTCCTATCCATAGACTTGTCATCTTGAACGAGCAAGCAGATGAGGTTTATCAATATGTTGCCCTTCATTTCCCATGGGTTTCTGCCCTACCTGTATAATCTGTATCTAATTGCAATCTTTAAATAACTTATTACCTTGTACAAAATTGCAAGTAATTTTAAATGTTATATTTTGGGGAATGGTGGTGTGCAATCAGTGCTGGGATTAGATTCTTCTTCTTTCTTGGCAGTGGGTTTAGATTTTCCTTTTTTATAATAAAATATTAATACAATATAATCTGACTAAATTGTGGGGTATTTTGGATGAAATGATACAATTTAAGTGTAATGTATCTTTTTGACTTTTAACATATCCATATGTACTCTATATTTTTGGATGTGAAATTTCAATGTTAATAAAAATTCAGTATTGAGAAAGATTCTTTTTCTTTAATTCTGATTATCAGTGAATGAAAGTACTTTGGGTAAAACTATGATGGATTCTGTATTAATGCAAGGGTGAGCCTCAGAATTCACTGCTTTGTTTATTCATAGATCATGACCTGATTGCCCATGAGGAAGGGACAGTGAGCTGACTTCTTGAACTGCTGCAGTTTTTCTGGTTATCATGCCCCACAATGCTACTGAGTGGGGTCTGGTGGGGGCAGGGGAGAAGAATTCTGTAGTTGGACACAATAACAATGAATGAACAATGAGATACTTCCAAATCAGCAAGTAATTTGAAGGAAAGCCCAAAAGTGGTGCTACATTTGAAAGCAGGAGCTTCCTGTGTGGGAAACTTTTATGTGCCTTGGAGCAGCAAGCTAGAACACATCATGGTGATCAATCATAGTACCAGTCGACTTGTACTCAATGTCCTGGTCATGGAAAACTAGCTTAGCTCAATACACTATATATTGCAGCCCAAGCACCTGCTTGTAGGTCTATAATCCATTAGGAAATATTCTCAATTTATCTAAGACATTGGAAAGGTGTATTAGTTAGAGATCTCAATGTTTCTGACCAGTGTCAATTGATTATCAAGGGGAACAGGCTGTATATCCCATCAAGACTGCTCCATCACTCACTGATAATGTCAGGTCCAGTGCTGTCCCCATTGACACATGATCCATGTATCCTTGGAAAATATATCAATTTTAATCTTGAACATATTTAATGCTGAGCCATGTGAAACCCCTTAGGTTAAAAGAACTTTCTGCTTTGCTCAGACCTTTATCATGAGACAAAGTTCCCCATTCTGGATTCTCCATCTGGAATAACTAGTCACTCAGCCAATTAACTATATTCATCACCTTGCTCATCTCAGTGAGTTCACTTTTCATTCTTGCAAGCATCAGTGAGTATGTTTATGACACCGTGACTTTTTAAAAAATTCCAGGAATCAAAAGGTGACCACACACCACAGCGACTCGAAGCAAGTGCATCATTTTTCAGGTAAGGGGGCTAAAAGTGTATACGGCTCTCTCAACAAGTCAGAGCTTTAAAGCACAGAATGGTCCTTTCAGTCCACCATATCCATCTATTTATGGCTATCTACATATCCCATTTGCCAGCCTGAGGACTCTATCCTTCAATCCCTTGTCAATTTAAGTGCCCATGCAAATGGATTTCTTTAAAAAATATTTTTTATTGGTATTTAATATATAAACAATTGAATGATACAATTATACTATGTACAATACACTTATAAATATAGAAAAAAGATTTCAAATATGAACATAATTCAAAGGACCAATGCACATTGGTAATCGTGCAGTAAAATATAACATCAAATAAAAAAAACTAAAATAAAAAGGAAAATTAAAGATAAAAGTTCTTTTCATTAATTATAGATTTCTTTTTTTGAAAAATAAAGTAAAAGGTATATAGTTGTCTTCTCTTATCATTAATCATATAACTATAACAATTATAGCAAAGAAACAGGCCAACTTGGCCCTTCTAGACCATGGCAAACACTTTCTCCCACCTAACCCCACTGACCTACACTCAACCCGTGACCCTCCATTCCTTTCCCATCCATATACATATCCAACTTCTCCTTAAATGCTAATATCGAGCCTGCCTCCACCACGTCGTCTGGAAGCTTGTTCCACACACCCAATAAAGAAATCCCCCCTCATGTTTCCTCTAAATTTTTTCCCCCAACTCTGAACTCTCATTTGTATTTCCCCCTTTTTTAAAGGAAAATGTCTCTCCATTGTCTATCTATATACCCCTCAATCAAATCCCATCTCAACATTATACACTCCAAAGAATAAAGGCCTAACTTATTTAACCTTTCCATACAACTTAGACCCTATAACCCTGGCAACATTCTAATAAATATTCTCAGCGCTCTCTCCAATTTGTTGATATCTTTCCTATGCTTTGGCGATGAAAACTGTAGACAATACTCCAAATTTGGCCTCATCAATACCTTGTACAATTTTAATATAACATCCCAGCTCCTATACTCAATGCTCTAATTTATAAGCTTTCTTCACCACCCTATTCACATGTGACATGACTTTCAGAGAACTATGTACCATTATTCCCAGATCCCTCTATTCTACTGCACTCTTCAATCCCCTACCATTCACCATGTATGTCCTACCAAAAAGTAACACTTCACACTTATCTGCACTAAGCTCCATCTGCCATCTTTCAACCCACACTTCTAACTGGCCTAATTCCCTCTGCAAGCTTTGAAACCCTTCTTTACTATCCACAGCTCCACCTATCTTAGAATCATTCACATACTTACTAATCCAATTTACCACCCCATCATCCAGATCATTAAGGTATATGACAAACAGTAATGGATTGTATCCTGCAATTATTCTGTAAGTACTTTTATCAAAGGTTGTATGGTTGAGCAAAGCTTTTATTTGTTATATTATTCAGTTTATAGAAAAGAAAAAGGAAACCTAAACTAACTAAAAGAGAGAGAGAGAAAGACACCCCTCCCCCATTAGCCCAAAACCTCCACCACAAAGCAAGGTTAAGAAAAGATGCATGGAAATCAAGTGACATCAACCTGGAACTCGGCAGCACATCCAAACGGATTTTAAATGTAGTAATGGTATATGATTCCACCACTTCCTCTCACAGTGAGTTCCAGATATCAACCACTCTCCATGTTTTCCCCAAACCTGCTTTACACGCCTCACAACCACATGGCACAGCTGATGATTATTTCCCTGCTGATCTTTTTTTTAAAACCTTCGGTCTCACTCCCTGAACTAATTTTACAGGACCACACCCATCTTTCTACAACAGGCACTATGACCTTCCGCAATGTTCGGTAGCCAATTCTGATTATTTGGGAGCCAGAGAGGTGACAGCTCATTCTGTAGTCTCATCTCAGCTGCAGAAATCCCTGTCTGTTCCTCTCACTAGTGCATTTCCCTCCCACAACCGACCTCGAGACTTGTCCTTACATCAAAGCCAACTGTGGCCCCACAAATTGCTGTGGCCTGCCACTTTTTTCAGAGAGGCCGTCCCCAACAAACCTGCTTGAAATAGGTTTTAAAGTCTTATTGCCCTTCCTGGAGATCACCCCTCGCTTTTTCTATAACTGTAATGTGACCAACTTATTTGCAGACAGTTTCGAAACGTTAATCAAAATTCACAATTCCAACACCATTGTCTTTTTCCACAGGACCATAAGAGTGGAAGAGAGGATCATTTGAGTCTCTCTCCCACATCAACGTTATCTACCAGGATCGTTGAATGAAGAGGGTGCACAAAATCTTCGAGGATCCCTTCCTGTGTAGAGGCACACAGCGTCTTTCAACTGCTCCTAACAGGAAAGAGAAACAGGAGTATCAGACCAACACCATTAGGCTGAGAAACAGCTTCTTCCCACAGACAGTGAGAATGCTGAATGACATTAACCATCTGATCATCTCATAGTCACAAAACAATATTTATTTATTTGTACATACTACATGAACACTTGCCCTTGTGTGTTATATCTGGTTATGTATCTGCAGGTTTTGCACCGATGACCAGAGAATGTTGTTTCATCAGGTTGTACTTGTTCAATCAGATGGTAATAAACTTGACTTCTTCATGACCGTTCCAGCGAGGTTGGATGGAAATTGCTCAGCATTGAACTTCCAGCCTGATAGGCATGTTTGCACAACTTAGCTAGCTGATTATGTTTCTTTACAGCCATTCCTTGGGTTGGGTTTGGAAATGTTGTATGTAAATGCAGTAATTTCTTGGCCATCCACACATGTGGTAGCTGTCACATTGACAGGGATCTCATTATTTTGGGTCCAAACTTATCATTGGGGCACTTCAACCTTTCAGACAGTGGTCAGTGAGGGATCTGATTCACACTCGAATTTCCAGTCTTTGTTCTTCTGCAGTGATGACAGATAAAATATATCCCTTTTAAATATCAACTAGTTTATTCCCTATTCTTGTTGACCTTGATCCCATACTTATTTTTGCTGCTCCCTTCTTGCATAGATCTAGAAGCTTTTGCATTTAAAAAAAAAATGCAACTCCTGCTAATTTACCTTCATTCATTACCAATTCCTAAAATATCTCTCTACCTGGCAAAATTATAAAGTTTCATTTTTAATCTAATGATATCTTCAACTGCCTTAGATTTCCAATAATTGATCACTTGTGGAGTCTTTCTTTTCCAACACAATACATTATCGGAGAATTCTGAACACATGCCATTATTTCTCTGCAGGCAAACCATTTTGAATAACCTTTCATTGCATCTCTTATCATTACACAAGACTTTCGTTCCAACTGACCTGCGTCTCAAACACCATGCAAATGTCTATCATGTTGTAATCATTTGCCCCTAGAAGATGTCTATGTTCCTAATTACCCTTTATTATTGCACAAGGGTAAATTCTAAATAGTTTATTCCTATTAGAAAATTAAAGCAATTTTATCAATTCTTTTTGAATTTAGAATTTCAGATCTCAGAGTTCAGAGTTTATGTTAGAGTAAAAACATGACATCACATACAATCCTGGGATTCTTTTTCCTGTGAGTGAGGCAGAATTACTTCTTATTAGAAGTGCCAAAAAAATGCACACAACGTAGCCTTGAAAACAAATGAAGAAATGAACAGATAACGAATGTAAACAAATTGTACAATGCAGAGTTCTTGGGAGTCACTATCTTGGAAGATCTTTCCAGATCCCAACGAACAAATGGCATCATGAAGAAAGCACGTCAGCATCTCTTTTTCCTCAGGAGTTTGCAGAGGTTTGGTATGACATCAGAAACTCTGGCAAATTTCTTCACAGGTGTGGTGGAAAGTGTGCTGACCGGCTGCAACATGATCTGGTTTGGAAACACCAATAGCCCTGAGCATAAAGCCCTCTAAAAGGTAGTTGACAAAGCCCAGGACATCACAGGCAAAATCCCTCTCCACTATTGACCACATCTGTCAGAGAGCAGTAGCAAACATCAGAGACACTCACCATCCAGCACACACTCTGTTGTCGCTGCTGCCATCAGGAAAGAGGTGTAGGTGCCACAAGACTCACATCACCAGATTCAGGAACAGCTGCTACCCCTCCACCATCAGACCTCTCAACCACAAACTCTATCAGGGATACATTTAAGGACTCTTACTTGTGCATTTTCTTTTTGTTCTCTCTGCATTATTCAGTCAGGTTGTTTGTTTGTTTACATGTTTTATGCTTGGTGCAGTTTATTTTTTGGACTACCAATTAGTGGTAATTCTGCCATGCCCGTAGGATAAAGGAATCTCAGGGTTTTATGTGATGTCATGTATGTCCTCTGACAATAAATCTGAAATTTATACTAACTCGTTGCCTTTTTTTTTATACAACCCATGGTAACATCAGCAAATTTGTACATGGAGTTATGTTGTGAGTGAGGAAACATTTGGTAGGACTCAAAGGCAAGGACTCTGGACACAGTTTTAATGGGGAAAGATTTTATTTACAGAAGGCAAGTGTGGGAAATGGTAACAGATGCAGCGTGCACACACACAGACACACACACACACACACACACACACACACACACACACACACACACACACAATGAACTGGTACATACACTGATCTAGGTAAAATCACTATGACAACCCACCACCTCTTGACTCAGTGCAGGTACTTCTCTATATTACAAGGGACACTAATTAAATGCTCCCAAACCTTTTAACAGTCCATGTCTTACCAACAGTTTCACTAGCGCCCCTCCACATTTCCAGGCCTGGAGTGAAGCAAGGTAGTCCCAAGCTGGCAAAGAGAGAGAACAAAGAACACATGGCACTTTTATAGTGCTGGAGGTTCCATCCCAGGTCATTAGCAGAGTAAATTGGCTCAATGCAAGGAGAGTTAATCCAATTACAACAGCAATGGTCCAAGGCCAAGTACAAGCAGGCTGGAGAGTCCAGTCCAGGTCAGTCAACGGCATGCTGAGCACTATTGAGTGAGGCGGAACCAAACCTTGATTAGAAGTTGATGTCTCCTCCGATTAGGTAGGGGACAGTGCTGTCACGTGACAGCCACAAACCTTCCCAATGCATGTTATTGTTGACCTGCGCCACACAGTGTAAAGTGAGTAGAGCAGGGGGCGAAGAGCACACAGTCTTCTTGTACTGCACCTAAATTGATGATTGAGATGCCACAACACACTGCCAAATCAGTGATTTAAAAAAAAAATCTTTGTGACAGATAGTTTTTCTGCAGGTAAACTGCTGCAAATTAATCAATGTTTTAATTAAGATAGATTCAGGTCACTCCTGGAAAAAACATCAACTCCACCTATTGATTAAGGATAAACTAAATCTGACCATTTGCTGGAAATATGTTTTTTCCATCTAAAAAGGCAAACAAAAATGAGAAGTTCGAATATAAACTGAATGCTTCATGACCAAAGTGTGTGTATATGAACCAGGAACTTAAAACAACATGAGATCATCTGGATCCAGGCTTGTGAAATTCTCCTTTATTGCTTTGTACTGAAGTGGAAATACATTGTGTCTTTATCTTGGACATCTGGAACAGGAGAACTATTTCTCACCTCACAAGTGTAGGCTTGATTCTCACACTAAAAGTATGTATTCAATGTATCTCATGTAGCTAATTATTATGTGAACTCTCAATGGACTGCCCACCGTGAGCTATTGTTCCTCGCAGCGCATTTTCATCTCCTGAAAGAAGATGAAAGGAGGCCTGACAAACAGCATCTGCCATTCAGCTAATTGTGCCCTCTTGGAGCAAGAGTCCAGGTTGTGAGAGGCATGGAGCAACCCATTGTAGAACCATTGCAGCTAAGATTGGTTGCCCTCGGTTCCACCCAAAACCCATTTACAGTGCCCTCCATAATGGTTGGAACAAAGATTCTCATTTTTTTTTCCTTTATTTGCCCCTGTGCTCCACAGTTTCCAATTTATAATAAAGCAATTCACATGTCATTAAAATGCACATTCCACATTTTATTCAAGGTTACTTGCACAGATTTTGGTTTGACCATGTAGAAATTACAGCACTTTTTTCATTTCAGGGCGCCAATTGTTTGGGATTTTTTGCTTCACCGGTGGTATGTTTAATTGTTTCATTGCTGAAGGCTTCCATGCTTTTAATCACCTTTGGAGTCTGCAGATGCCATTCTTCAACAGGAGGACCAGAGTTGTGCCCAATGAAAAACAAAGAGGTGGAAAAACAAAAATAAAAGAGTAAGAGACATTGCCCAAACCTGAGGATTTCCAAAATCAACTGTTTGAAATATCATTCAGAAGAAAGAGTGTACTGGTGAGCTTCGCAATCGCAAAGGGACTGTATTCCGAGGAAGACCTCCATTGCTGATGACAGAAGTCTCATCGTATGAAGAAAAATCCCCAAACATATATATATCTGACAGATCAGGATAGTGAAGTCAGCTGAAAAGATCATTGGGGGCTCTCTTGCTGCCATGAAGGACATCCACAACATTCAATGCAGGCGAAAGGCAATCAGCATTGTGAAGGACTCGTGTAAACTGTTCTCCCTCCTCGCATGACGAAGTACCGAAGAATTCCATAAAAAGTATTTTTTTGTTGGTTCTCCAATTGGTTAACCGTCATATTCCTCTCATTTTTTTGCTTGGCAATAGCACATCTTTAAAACTACATCCTAATGAGGAACAGAAATATTAAAATATTCATCCCAGGGTATTTTATTCCAACCAATGCATTAGCCTTCACGTTCTTGTTTAAGACATCAGTTCTCTAATGGCACATTCTGCACAGTTCAAATGCAGCATGTAATGCAAGATTGTTCTTAAAAACAAAAAAAAACTTAATTTAATGATTCATCAAAATTATGATTAAGTGTATATTTTCAGTTATATCTTTTTTGTGTGTGGAACCTGATATCAATCAGTGCTTGATCACTAGCCCCACCATGTGGCTGAAAATGGGCATGCAGCAGCTTTTAAATTATTGAACTTGAGTCTCATGATTATATTTTAGAACAATATCTCTGCGTTTTTTGTCACCTTTCAGCCAACGCAGAATGCAAAGGAAAAAAACTTTTGCTGGAGAAAATCTGGTCAGTCAGAAGAGGTTGACTAAGATGCAAAGACACAGGAATAATACTTATAATAATAATGAGAAGAAGAATTCTATGTGAACAAGATTCATTAGCTATCACAGAAATGGTTTGCTTGTTTGAACTATTTCCAAATTATGGACACGTGGGTCTGACTCAAATTTGCTAACCAACTGCAAATAAAATTAACCTGCCCATGTTTATCACCTTTAACATATTAGAAGATGCTACACAGGAAAATTAAGGTATAACACTTAACACTGAGCCATAGAACCAGAGAAGAACGCATTCCAACAGGTGACCAAAGGTTTGATCAAAGTACTAAGGAACATATTTCTTTTTTTGAAAATTTAAATATACAATATACTAAACTTTTTCTCACAAACACAACAAACAAAAATAAAAACATACCCTCCCTCCCTCCCGCCCCTCCATACATACAGATCCATTCACCATTGAACTTACATATATTTTAACTATACAGAGTACAGATGGGGAAACTACATTTTAGTATATGTAATAGTTAATTTTATACCCTTTTTTTCCTTTTTATTACTGTATCCGGGCCCCTATGTAGTCCAGGTATGGCTGCCAGACCTTTACAAAAGTGTCATATTTATTCTTTAAGTTGTATGTGATTTTTTTTTTCATAGGTACAGATCTGTTCATTTCCGCCACATAGCCATCGGGCTATGAGTAGAGGGGAGTCGGACTTCCAAGCGATCGTGACACATTTTTTTGCTACCACCAGTGCTATTTTCATAAATGAGGTTTGATATTTGGTCAATTTGTCGTTTATTCTAAGGAACGTACTAAAGAAAGAGAGAGGATTAGAGAGATCAGAAATTGCAAGGAAGGAATTTACTCTGAACTGGAAACTCAGTAAGCTAAACAGAATGAGATGCATGAAACGGGAGGTGTTGGCAACTGGAGCAAATGACTGGAATATCTCAGAGGATCAGCCAACATATGACAAGGGATTTCAAGTTGAGGCCCTTCATCTGGACTGAAAGAGGGGAAATAAGGAGGTGAGGGGAAAGGGTGGGGCAAGCACCAAGTGCATCCAGATGAGGAGGGGTTGATGGGCAAATAGAGTCAGGCGCAGGAAGGGTGGAGATAGTGACAGAAACTAATGTGATATGCAGAGACAAGGGCTGAAGATGGTGGAAGGTGAAGAGTGGAACCAAATTAAAAAGGTGGTGGTGGGCAGGTGGGAACAGCAGGAAGAGGGGATGGGGTAGATGCAGCTAAACAGATGTCTCTACTTTCTATCATAATACAGTAAAACCCCTCGTACCTGCCATCTATGGGGATTGGGAGATGTGAGATAGGTGTATTTTCTGGTTGGTCGAGTCCAATGTCTTACTAATTAAGAATAAATAGTTTAAAAGACAAAAATACTACACTGTACTTACACTGAACAAACTTCACTTGAATGAATATATAAACCTTAAAGCATTTTACTTTATTTTCAGTCACATTCTTTGAAAACATTTAACCATCACTACATCTACAGATTCCTCCCCAAATATCAAACAATAACATTATAGATAACTAATCCACCCCCCTCCCCCCACCAAGTTTACAGATAAAACCTCTGACTGACTGGGGCAACTCTTACAAGCAGGGAAAAGGTGACACCCTTGCTATTTTGCACAACTTTATTCAAACAACTGCCACGAGCAAAGCACAACCAAGGCACTCCACTGGCTAAATATTTGCTCCCGTCTTCACCAAATGTTAATGTGTTACTTCAGAAAACATTTACTTTTAGAAGTTTAACCTTCTGTATTTTTACCTATTTAGTTGATTCTTATTTATTTCAAATAATTTTATTTATTTTCCTTGATTTTGTTTTTGCCAGTTGCTTGAGACTGCCAGTTGTTTCATACCAGGAGTTTTGCTGTACTAATACTTTAGTATGAGGAGGTTGTGTTATGAATTTGTAGCAATGAAACATTATGATAATGAATTTCAGCGTCAGATTACCAAGCGAGCTGGCACCATAGTTGAAATATTTCCATTTCTGCTCAGTGCTTTCAGTGGCAACTGGCACAATAAACCTGCAGAACACAGTCCAATGTCAAGTAACCTGCCACTGAATACATCAGCTATCATTTAACTTTTCTTTTTGCTTAATACATGTTCCTTCTTCTGAGTGGTTAACCCACAAATGGTTCAAGTGTACCATCCGTACAAAAATACAAAAATAAATCAGCTCGGAATCCCTTGAAACATCAAAATCAAAGATTGTTACAAGGATGGAATTTGAGGCCAGCCCTTTGCTGTTTTAATACCAGATCAATTTTACTAAAGTGGGTTGATTTTATTGAACAATTAACATGACATAAAACAGATGGCATAAAATTAAGGCAAAGAATTTTTTTTTTAAATCTGATAAAAACGTTACATTTTAAATGTGACATTTTATAGAAGCTCAAAGTCATATCTTGAAGGAATGAAGCACCATATTATAATTAATATCAGAATCAGAATCGCTTTCAGAATCAGAACTTATTGGCATGAAAAAGTCAGGAAATTCGTTGTTTTGCAATATCACACTGCAAACATTCATATAAACCACCTTAAAACAAAATATAAAAATAGACCACGAAAAGTCAAAGTAAGGCAGTATCTTTGGTTCATTGATCATTCAGGAATCCGATGATAGCGGGAAAGAAGTTGTCCTTGTGCCAGTGAGTGCTCGTCTTGAGGCTCCTGTAGTTCCTGTTCCTTTTTCCTGATGATAGCAGAGTGAAGAGGGCATGGCCTGGGTGGTGTAAATGTCCTTGATGGAGTGAAGTCTGGTGCCCGTGATGTCGATCAACTCTTTGGAGTTTATTCTTGGCATGTCTGTACCAGCCAGAATGCTCTCCACGGTATACCTGCAGAAGTTTTTGAGCATCTTCGGTGACATACCAAATCTCCTCAAACACCACTCAAAGTATAGCCACTGGCGAGCCCGCTACATGATGGCATCGACTTGGAGGCTCCAGGACAGATCCTCAAAGATGTTGGCACCCAGGAATTTGAAGTTCTTGACTTTCTCCACTACTGAGCCTTAAATGAGGACTGGGTCGTCTTCCCCTGACTTCCACCTGGTCCACAAACATCTCCTTGGTTTTTCTAAATTGAGCATAAAGTTGTTGATGTGACACCACTCAACGAGCTGATCCATATGTGATTCTGCCGACAACTGTGGTGTCATTGGCAAATTTGTAGATAGCATTGGAATTGTGCCTGGCCACACTTTTATGGGTGTATAGTGCGTAAAGCAGTCGTCTAAACCCACTTCTTCGAGGTGCACCTATGTTGATAGTCAGCAAGGAGGAGACGTTGTTTCCAAATTCGTGCTGACTGTAGTCTTCCGATGAGGAAATCAACGATCTAGTTGCAGAGCAGAGGCCCAGGGTTTCAATCTTTTTGACGCACTCTGAGGGAATAATGGTGTTGAAGGCCGAGCTGTAGTCTATGAAAAGCAGTCGTATATATGAATTACTGTTTTCGAGGTTATCCAGGGCTGAGTGGAGGACCACTGACGTTGCTTCTGCTATGGAGTGATTGTGGTGAGAGGCAAATTGCAGTGGGTCCAGACCTTTCCTTAGGTACGTGTTCATTCTGGCCATGGCCAACCTCTCAAAGCATTTCATCACACTAGATGTTAGTGCTACTGGGCGATGGTGTTTGAGGCAGCTCACCCTACCTATCTTGAGCTTCGGGATGATTGATGCCCCTTTGAAGCAGGTGGGAGCCTCAGACTGCAGCAACGAGAAGCTGGAGATGTCCGTAAACACTCCAGCTAGTTGGTTGGCACAGATTTTCAGTACCCTGCCAAGTGTCATCTTAATATCCTGGGTTAAGAGTTAACTTTTACATTCAATGGGAACACATACTGTTAATCCTTAACTCATAATATCAACTTTAGTTCATAACATTGACTAAATGCAGCAACTTCACAATATTCAGTACGATGAGGAATCACAGAGTGGTATGCGATAGGTAGACTCTTGAGGAGGTATGGGCTTTACTGTATATCTACCTCCTGCCCAAAGGTAGAGTACTACTGTGATAATACAGATTCTATCACTAATGTATGCATGTTCATCCCTAACGTCGAAGTACTCGAGATGGCAGAGGTCGACAGCATCGAGTCCACGCTGCTGAAGATCCAGCTGCGCTGGGTGGGTCACGTCTCCAGAATGGAGGACCATCGCCTTCTCAAGATCATGTTATATGGCGAGCTCTCCACTGGCCACCGTGACAGAGGTGCACCAAAGAAAAGGTACAAGGACTGCCTAAAGAAATCTCTTGGTGCCTGCCCCATTGACCACTGCCAGTGGGCTGATATCGTCTCAAACCGTGCATCTTGGCGCCTCACAGTTTGGCGGGCAGCAACCTCCTTTGAAGAAGACCGCAGAGCCCACCTCACTGACAAAAGGCAAAGGAGGAAAAACCCAACACCCAACCCCAACCAACCAATTTTCCCCTGCAGCCGCTGCAACCGTGTCTGCCTGTCCCGCATCGGACTTGTCAGCCACAAACGAGCCTGCAGCTGACGTGGACTTTTACCCCCTCCATAAATCTTCATCCGCGAAGCCAAGCCAAAGAAGAAGACATGTACATATGTACAGATGGTAATGTAGGATGACTGTGATTGGCTGAGAGTGTAGCCACACCTACTGGCAGGTTGTAATGGAGGATTTAGACCAGCTTATGCAAGAATGTATACATGTGAATCAGAAGACAATCTAAATTCCACCATGGGGCCCAGGGATGCAGTTGTCTTTTGTTGGTCACAGACTGTCAGGAGACCTTGAAGATAATTAAATCATTTATTCAAAGAGATAAGCTATGAGTAAACAATTTTTGGGTAATATAAGCCATGGTCATGCTGCTGAAGTTTGAGACTCTCCAAGAGGTGGCAACATCTCTCAGCAAGAAGAAGAACTTCTAGAGTCCAGCCAACGTCCCGGTCGGGAGAGGTGGAGAAGCTGCTACCGGCACCCAGACAACCTACTACAAGTGTGCGATCATTGCCTCGCTTCAGCAGTTGGGACCAGTCCAGGCGTTGATAAATATAATTGGGAAGAGCTTGCATATTGTAGTTTGAACTCAGCTTTAGATTTAGTAATAAAGATTTGTATAAACTGAAGTGCTCTTGGCGTGTGTCTCTGTTTTCTTTCGGTAGCTCAAACACTGTGACCAATCTAAAACGAACAAGTTTACCCAGGACAATTGGTGTAGTCAGCAGGATTGGTCTCAAGATGTTTCGCCGAAAGAAAGAGGTGAGCCCTGAGCAGTTCTTGATTCCGGGATAGACTTCCAAAGGTGATGGGTTTGGCATGTTGGCCAATACCCTGTCTTTGTTGGGACCACCCATTAGTTGGGATGAGAGGTTAGATCCATCGTGCACCTCTGGGAAGGCGGGTTGCCACTCTCCTTCGAGAAAGTAAACTTTCTGTTAAAAAGGGGACACTGATGGACAGTTTTTGGCTGCTGGCCACAGCCTTACGCTGCCCCATTCAGCATGAAGCAGAATCTGTACAGCGAGAAGTAGAATCCCAGCACAAGAGAAAGCAACTAGAGGAGGAGATAGAAGTCCTGCGACAACGCTGTTCCATGATGAGCGAGATTGTTCGCACCAGTCATGAGCCAAAGAATGGGAGGATAAGCATGTCCAAACGATTTGCCGTAATATTAAACTCCGGCAGCAGCTCTGTGCAGATAAGGAAAAACAAGGGGTAGAACCTGATCCTTATCGTATTCATGCCATGATAAGGAATGGCGACGATCCTGATGTAATTGATGATTGGGATGGGAATATCTGGAATAATGACAATGGTAATAATGCAGGTACCCCTCGGCATGTGCCTGACGTACTCTCCTCTCCACCCGCCGTTCACTACCCGCCCTGTAAGGCAGTGGACTTTCCAAACAAATGAAGACGGAAGGGAGGATGATGTAAATGAAGAGAATGAAGAGATAGATGATATCCCGGCCTCCCAAGCTGACTCAGGGGAAGGTACCCAAACCCCTGCTTGTTCTCAATGTCCCCCCCCCCCCTCTATGGGATGGCTTGGGCATCTTCCCGTCCACTGGGCAGAGGGCCCTGTGGGCCAAAGTGGGAACGGGTCGGGAACAGTCAACGATATGTGACTACTGTATAAAAAAGCTGGCCACCATTGGAGACCGATTTAGGCAAAAGAAGGGAGAAACTCAGACAGTCTGGATCCTGCGTGTTTGGGAACAAGGAGGGAGTAATGTATATTTAACCCCTGAGGAATTGTTGGGATTAGGAACATTGACTACTGATATCCAGGTCACTGCTGAGCTACGTGGTAGAAGGAGAGGGGTGGATTACTTACTTGCCACTCTAGGGGATGCCCTGTTACGAGTATACCCGTCACCAGTAGATTGGGATTTACATTTGCAGAACAATTGGGGCACCGCAGAGGAGAGTATAGCAGTAATTCGTCAACGGGCCCTGGCCTCTGCCTTGTATGCAGGGCATTTTAGGCTGTGGGTACATGGGGGAGAGCCCTGACGAAGAGATATTCACGGCCGGAATGCATATCCGATTGGTTCGTTCCGCCCAACCCACTGTACGGGGACTGTTTCTGTCCGTAACTAGTCCGCAAATTGGGCACCCTTTGTCTGAGGTGGTGCACGCCTTATCTGGGTTTCGAGAATTAGAGTTGGGAGGTAAAATCCACTCACGTACAACCCAGGTTAAATCAGACAAGCAGGATGAAAAGAGAGGGTCTGCTGCTAATAACGGTCCGACAAGAAGGGACCTTTTTCTAACCTTGTGACAGGTCTTAAAGGATTGCTTCTAGCCAGACCAGGTCATTCTGGACTGGTCAACCTACTTGTGATATGCTCCAGTCTTTTAGTTAATAAAAGCCTTGGTTTGGATCAACAAGTCTTCAGTTCTTTCGACACGCACTACAACCTCTTATGCATTGATAATAATATCATGGGATTCGTGATTACGGAGAGCATGGCTCATCGATCTGTTTCTGCAACCTTACTAGGATACGCAGGTCTCAAGACATTCCGAATCTGGATATGTGGAATGAGAAATGCTGACGCATCTCATCTCTGTGACGGGGACCATGACGTTGATCCTGAGAGTTGAGAAATGGCTGAGCTACGCCATGAGGATCCAGCAGCAAAGAGTAGGGATCACGGAGTCATGCCCTTACCTGGAGTGGAAGACTGAATCAGAATCATCCTCTTCAGAATCGGAATCAGAATTTATTGTCATAGAAATTACATTTAAAAAAAAATAAATAATTAGTGTAAAAGAAGAGAAAGTGAGGTCTGTGGTTCATTGTCCATTCAGAAATCTGATGGCAGGGGGCAAGAAACTGCTATTATACTGTTGGGTGTTCGTCGTCAGGCTCCTGTACCTCCTTTCTGATGGGAGTGGTAAGAAGAGGGCATAGTCTTAATGGTGAGGGTCCTTGAGACACCACCTCTTGTAAATGTCCTCAATGCAATGGAGAGTAATGCCCATGATGGAGTTGGCCGAGTTCACAACACTCTGTAATCTTCCCCATCCTGTACATTGACACCTCCATACCAGATAGCGATGCAACCACTCAGAATGCTCTCCATGGTACACCTGTAGAAATTTGCAAAGTTTTTGGTGGTGTACCAAACATTATCAAACTCCTCACAAATTATAGACGCTGGCGAGCCTCCGTCAAGATTACATTGACATAATGACCCCAGGATAGATCTTCAGAGATATGGATACCCAGGAATTTGAAGTTCTTTTTTAACCCTATCCACGGCTGACCCCCTCAATGAGGACTGGTTTGTGATCTCCTGATTTACACTTTCTGAAGTCCATGATCAGTTCCTTAGTTTTGCTAACGTTGAGTGCAAGGTTGTTCTAGTGACACAATTTAACCAGCTGATTTATCTTCCTTCTGAACATTTCCTCATGCCGTGTGTGATATTGCTGATGACCGTGGTTTTATCAGCAAATTTGTAGAGGGCATTTGAATTGTGCCTATCCCCACAGTCATGGGTGTGGAGCAAGCAGACCAGTGGGCATAGCACGCATCCTTGAGGTATGCCTGTGTTGATTGTCACTGAAGATGAAACGTTTCCAATTCAGATGGTCTTCCAATGAGGAAGACCTTTAGCCTGTGCTGGATTCTAAACAGAGAGCAACTTTCCAGTCGAGTTCCAAATCCTCTGTTTAAAAGAGCAGATTTTTATCCCAAAACAACCACCAGATGTCACCAATGTACTGATTTAGAGCCCTGAACTCTGGTGTCTGCATTAAATGTGCAGAATGCTTAATTCCACTTAACTGATAATATATTCAATTTGGACAATAAATTATCATTTAGTTTTGTTCTACATTGATTCAAATATTCTTAATACAAAGCAAACATAAAGTTTATGTTACTTAAATTTAGATCTGCTGAGTTTCTCCAGCATTGTGTTTTTACTTCAATCACGGTGACTGAAGGCTAAGTAATATCTGATTCAAAGAGGTGATATGGGATCAGAAGATATAGAAACACTATGGGTTGATTTAAGGAATGGCAAGTGTTGGCAGTTATGAAAAGGCTTCCAAACAGGAGCCAGGAAGTGGACAACAAATTACAATACCAAATAAAAAAGGAATGTCAAAAGGGTATGGTTACAGTAGTCATGAAGGATTTTAACATGCAAGTAGATTGTGTAAACCAGGTAGGGAGAGGATCTCAAGAGAGAGAATTTGTAGAAAGCCTATGAGATGGCTTTTTAGAGCATGTTGTTGATGAGCCCACTAGGGGATATGTTAAAAATCAACACATTTTAGAACAATATATTTTTTTTTTAGTGAACTAATTTTGGTTAAACAAAACATTTGCGGTGAAGAAGGTGCTTAACATGCTTGGTTTCATTGGTCAGGGAATGGAGTACAGGAGCAGGGACATCACATGACAACCACTGAGATCCCCACTTATTATTCAGTGTGTGACTGGTGATCTTCCGACATTGCAACAAGTGCAATTAGCTGTAATGTGTGTGATGTCTCAAGGTTGAGGAACTATGTAAATATCGGTCTTTCTTTCTTTCACCATCCCACAACTGAGCTGCTTCACAAACTTTTCTAAAGTACCCAATATTGGAAATCTTAAAAAAAAAAGTACTTGAGGAACTAAGCAGGCTAATTTCGACCTGTGAATGGAGATGCAGGATCAATGTTTCCAATCAATGGCTTCCTTTAACCTCTACAATGGAAATGTCGATGACCCAGTTGGAAAACAGGATTTGTTTTTGCCTTGCTCTTGGTACATTATTGAAAAGGATGCAAGTCAAGGAGCTCCAACAGGATCTTTATACTGTTAAGAAGTAAACTAATGCCATCAGCAAAATGTCTGATTAAAAAACAACCCTTTTAATGATTTGAGATCAGAGAGGTTTCAAACAAAAACACTCCTGAATTTACCAGTACACAGCTTCTTTTCTTTTTTTCTTTGGCTTGGCTTCGCGGACGAAGATTTATGGAGGATTTATGGAGGATTTATAGTGTCCACGTCAGCTGCAGGCTCGTTTGTGGCTAACAAGTCCGATGCGGGACAGGCAGACATGGTTGCAGAGGTTGCAAGGGAAAATTGGTTGGTTGGGGTTGGGTGTTGGGTTTTTCCTCCTTTGTCTTTTGTCAGTGAGGTGGGCTCTGCGGCCTTCTTCAAAGGAGGATGCTGCCCGCCGAAGATGCACGGTTTGAGGCGATATCAGCCCACTGGCGGTGGTCAATGGGGCAGGCACCAAGAGATTTCTTTAGGCAGTCCTTGTACCTCTTCTTTGGTGCACCTCTGTCACGGTGGCCAGTGGAGAGCTCGCCATATAACACGATCTTGGGAAGGCGATGGTCCTCCATTCTGGAGATGTGACCTACACAGCGCAGTTGGATCTTCAGCAGCGTGGATTCGATGCTATCGGCCTCTGCCATCTCGAGTACTTCGATGTTAGAGATGAAGTCGCTCCAATGAATGTTGAGGATGGAGCGGAGACAACGCTGGTGGATGCGTTCTAGGAGCCGTAGGTGATGCCGGTAGAGGACCCATGATTCGGAGCTGAACAGGAGTGTGGGTATGACAACAGCTCTGTATACGCTTATCTTTGTGAGGTTTTTCAGCTGGTTGTTTTTCCAGACTCTTTTGTGTAGTCTTCCAAAGGCGCTATTTGCCTTGTCTATCTCGTTGTCGATCCTTGCATCCAATGAAATGGTCCAGCTGGTTGACTGGTTGACCATTTTGAATTTTCTGTGCCTGATGGAGATGTGGGGCGGTGGGGGGGGTGGGGGGGCTGGTAGTCATGGTGGGGAGCTGGCTGATGGAGGACCTCAGTTTTCTTCAGGCTGACTTCCAGGCCAAACATTTTGGCAGTTCTGCAAAACAGGACGTCAAGCGCTGAAGAGCTGGCTCTGAATGGGCAACTAAAGCGGCATCGTCTGCAAAGAGTAGTTCACGGACAAGTTGCTCTTGTGTCTTGGTGTGAGCTTGCAGGCGCCTCAGATTGAAGAGACTGCCATCCGTGCGGTACCGGATGTAAACAGTGTCTTCATTATTGAGGTCTTTCATGGCTTGTTTCAGCATCATGCTGAAGAAGATTGAAAAGAGGGTTGGTGCGAGAACGCAGCCTTGCTTCACGCCATTGTTAATGGAGAAGGGTTCAGAGAGCTCATTGCTGTATCTGGCCCAACTTTGTTGGTTTTCGTGCAGTTGGATAACCATGTTGAAGAACTTTGTAAATATCGGTCTTTCTTTCTTTCACCAGCTTAACACTGAGCAAACAAACAAGAATGATACTAAATTTGTTCAGTGATCTCAGTAAGATTAATTGATCTCATTTTTGGTGTTCTATGATAATGGAATATATTGCAAAAAATGACGAACAGATTCCATGTCCTCTCTTTTGCTTTGCTTTAAATATCAAGTGTTTATTCACACAAACAAGTGCCCAAGATCCAAAGCATAGGGCCTTATCTGCGAGACATGGTGATGGGGTGTTACGGTTTGGCCATCTATGGCTGCCACAGGTACTGGGTGCACTTATCTTCACTGATGATGTAAATGCTGATGGCTGAGGCAAAATGAATTCTGAGATGTATAGAACTATCTTATCTGCTCAAGTTTGAGCAAGTGCTTCCAATTTCATTGGACGGGGCTTCATCCTACAGTAAGACGATGGTCCCAAATGTACTGCTAAAGCTGTAAAGAAGTATTTCAAAGTTAAAAAGTGGAAACTCTTGAATGGCAAAGTCAGTCACCCGATCTAAATCCAATTGAGCATGCCTTCCATATGCTGAAGAGAAAACTTAAAGGGACAAGTCCCTGAAACAAGCAGGAGCTGAAGATGGCTGCAAAGGATGGCCAGAGAAGATACTCAGCTCCTGTTGATGCCAATGAATCACAGACTTCAAGCAGTTATTGCATGCAAGGGATATGCAATAAAGTACTAAACATGGCTACTTTATTATACATACCATTGCTATGTCCCAAATATTATGGTGTCCTGAAATGAGAGGGACTATGTATAAAAAATGCTGTAATTTCTACATGGTCAAACCCAAATGTACACAAATACCCTTTAATAAAATCTGGAATGTGCATTTCAGCACATGTGAATTGTTTGATTACAAATTTAAAACTGTGGAACATAGGGGCAAATGAAGTGTCTGTCTCAAACATTATGGAGGGCACTGAACAGCATAAAAAAGGGGCCCCAACACTGACCCATGTGGAACACCACTGGTTGCCAGTAGCCATCAAGAATAGGATCCCTTTATTCCCACTCTCTGTTTACTGCCGATTTGCCAATGCTATACCCGTGCTAGTATCTTTCTTGTAACTTCTTGTTAAGCAGCCTCACGTGCGGTACCTTGTCAAAGGTCTTTTGAAAGTCCAAATATATAATATCTACTGCATCATCTTTGTCTAGCCTGTCTGTGATTTCTTCAAAATATTTAGATGACTTAAAATGGTGCGGACTGGAGGGGTTGAGATGGCCTGTTTCCATACTGAAATTCTTATATGGTTATATGGTTTGTCAGGCAAGATTTTCCCTTAAAGAAACCATACTGGCTTTGAACTGTCTTGTCATACACTGCCAGGAACTCTGTGACCTTATCCTTGACAATTGACTCCAACAACTTCCCAACCGCAGATATCAGGCCAACAGGTCTACAGCATAATTTCCTTTCTGCTGCTTCCCTCCCTTTTTAAAAAAGGAGTGACTTTTGCAATTTTTCAGTTCTCTGGAACTATACCAAAATCTATTGTTTTGTGGACAATCATTACTAATGCCTCTGCAACCTCTGAGCTACTTCTTTCAGTACCCAAGGATGCATTCCATTTGGTCCAGGAGAGTTATTTATTCTTAGTCCTTTCAGCTTCCCAAGCATCTTCTCTCTGGTGATCATGATTGAACTCACCTGTCTTCCACGACAGCCTTAAAAGTCAGGTATACTGCTAATTTTTCCACAGTGAAGATTTATGCAAATTACTCATTCAGTTCCTCTTCCATCTCCTTGCCTCCCATTGCAATTTCTCAAGCGTCATTTTATATCTATCCTACATCTACCCTCACCTCTTTTTTACTCCAACATACTTTTAGTATCCTTTTTGATATTATTTGCCAGTTTCCTTTCAAAGTTCACCTCTTCCTTCCTAATCACTTCTAAAGGCATCTTCTGTATACTTTTAAAAGCTTTGCAGTTCTCTACCTTCCCACTTATTTTTGCTTCCTTTTTTGCTTTAACTTTGCCTTTGACATCTCTTGTCAGCCATAATCATGCCATTTTTCCATTCCAATATTCCTTCTTTATTGGAATGTACCAATCCTCCACCTTCCATATATCATGTAAAAACTCCAGCCACTGCTGCTCTGACATCCCCCCTGCTCGTGTGCCTTTCCAATCAACTTTGGCCAGTTCCTCTCTTATACCTCTGTATTCCCCTTTATTCAACTGGTATACTGACACATCCGATTTTAGTTTCTCCCTCTTAAACTGTAGGGTGAATTCTATCATATTATGATCACTGGTTCCCTTATCTTCAGCTCCCTTATTACCTCTGGTTTATTACACAATACCCAATCCAGAACTGCCATTTCCCTGGTCGACCTAGCCACAAGGTGTTCCAAAAAGACATTGTGAAAGCATTGATAAATTCCTTCCCTTGGAAACCAGCACCAACCTAGTTTTCCCAATCACCTTCATATTAAAATCCACCATGACTAGTATAACATATTATACAACTGTGTGGCTCAGTTTGATCATAACACCATCTACAAATTTGTTGATGATGTAGTGCGTTGTATAAAGGATGGAGATGAGTCAGTATACAGGATGGAGATGGAAAACTTAGGTGAGTGGTACAACAGTAACAACCTTGTACTCGATGTCACCAAAACTAAGGAGCTGATTTTTGACTTTAGGAAAGTCAGTGGTTTACAATCCAGTGATCATTGGGGGATCACAGGTGGAGAGTGAACAAATTTATGTTCTTGGGAGTCACTATCTTAGAGGATCTTTCCTGCTCCCAACACACCAATGGCATCATGTGGAAAGTATGTCAGCACCTCTACTTCCTCAGGAGTTTGCAGAGGTTTATTATGGCAGAAGAAACTCTGGCAAATTTCTACAGAGGTTCGGTGGAAAGTGTGCTGACTGGCTGCATCACTGTTCAGTATGTAAACACCAATACCCCTGAGTGTAAAGCCCTCCAAATGGTAGTGGATGCAGCCCAGGACATCACAGGCAAAACCCTTCCCACTATTGAGCACATCTTCAGAGAGCACTGCAGTTGGAGAGCAGCAGCAATCATCAAAGACCTTCACCACCCAGCACATGCTCTGTTCTCACTGCTGCCATCAGGAAAGAGTTACAGGTGCCACAGGACTTGCACCACCAGGTTCACGAACAGCTGCTGCCCCTCCACCATCAGACTCCTCAACGACAAACTCAATTAGAGATTTATTTGCCTGTTATGCATTTTAATGATTTTCTTTTTGTTCTTTCTCTATTGCACAGTTTGTTTATGTTTACACTACATGCAGTTTATTTATTGAACAACCAATTAGTGGTAATTCTGCTGCACCCACAGGAAAAGGGAATCTCAGGGTTGTATGTAATGTCATGTATGTACTCTGACAATAAATCTGAAATCTAATGTTTATTACATTTGGCAGGCTGTCAGCATATACCCTGATCATGTGTAACTATTCCATCTGTGGTTACTCTAAGAAAATTTTGCCTAATTTCAAAGCTCTCCCTTAAGGTCACTTCTCAACCATAGCATTTCAAGAGCTCCCGTCAGTTATTTCTTCCTTGACGGGTATATCCTTGGACTTCTGGAAACTTTGTAAATTCTTTTTGCAATGTTATTTGTGCCTATTGTTTTAAAATAAATCAAACAAGACTGTAGGCAGTAATACAAGCATCTTTATTTTTCAGTCCTCTTAAAATGACATTTTCAATGGCACATTAACTTGTTTCACAGTATCCAGTGATTCATACACAGATCCCTTTCTCCTACCTCTTTTAGATTGCTGAAGTACAGGTTATCTCGAGGTTACACAAGGATCTTATCCTGAGAATTGTCCCTAAAATTATTTTGCTTGTCAGAAATGAAGAATTTCAGTGAGCACTAATTAGCTTTAACTTTTTATTTATTTATAGCACCAAATGAGAATGTCCCACATCTAATTTCTAGTTTTAATGGTCTTAAAAGTATCAATGGATTCACATTGTTTGAAGTAATGTGCAAGTGTTGATAGAAGTGCCTATCTTTTGATCAGAATCTTAAAATGATTCTATTACCATTTTTCAATCTAATCCCTTGATATTTCAGTAAAAAAAGCTTCTCTTGATAAAGAAAATGTCAGAAACTTTTCAGATGAAAAGATGAACTTGCAACAAGCAAAAGCTCAGCTTTTTTAAAAAAAAAACGATTTGCTTCCTCTTAATTACATATTTTCCTTGACAAAAAGTTTAAAACTGCAGAGAAAGGTTTGAGGGGCAAAAGACACAAAAGGGATGGAAGTGCGAGAGGGTGAAACTCATTTGAGGTTGAACGATTCAAGTGTTGGTTGTGTCTGCTGAAAGGGTGCAGTAAAAGACCACCGAAGAACTGAAGTTGTGCAGCCGTGTTTATAAATAGTAGGCAAATCTGCAGTGACAGAAAGGGAGAGAAAAGATACGAAATCCAATCCTTTAACGGCTGATTATTCAAAATTGCTGAATTCGGTGTTAAGACTGGAAGGTTGTGCTGTGTCTACTCAGAAGGTGCACTTCTTTGTGCTTGTATTGAACAAGGCTGAATTAGACAAAAGGCTTTTTTTTCCTTTGCAGAATTAAAACTAGAATTATGGCAAATAAAGAATGCACCTGCAATTCTGAAGTTGAATTTAACGAAGTAAGTGTAATTTTATTTCAGTGCACCAAATAACAAGCTTCAGTACACTGTGATTAGGGAAAATAATATTGACCATATAAAAGCAAATTAATCATGAACTTCCCACAATGGCAGGGGTACCAAACACAGTCTTAACTCTTTAAAAAAAATCTTGAGGGCATTTGAGTACTAACATGTACATCAGGCTGTTTTTCCATTGATGACAGCTCAGTTTTCAATACAATCATCCCCTCAGCATTGACCAGCAAGCTTCAAAAATAGGGCTTCTACACATCCCTCTTCAACTGGATGCTTGACTTCCTCATCAGAAGACCGCAGTCAGTGCAGATCGGTAACAGTGTCTCCTCCTTAGTGACAATCAACTCAGGCACACCTCAAGGATCCTTGCTTAGCCCATTGCTCTACTCTCTCTGCACCCATGACTGTGTGGCGAGGCACAATTCAAATGCCATCTACAAATATGCCAATGACACCATGGTCATTGGCAGAATTACAAACAGCAATGAAGAAGTGTACAAGCACAAGATGGATCAGTGGTGTCACAACAACAACTTTGCACTCAACTTTAGCAAAACTAAAAAACTGTTTGAGAACTTTAGGAGGGGAAAACCAGAACACAAATCATCCTCATTGATGGGTCAGCAGTTCAGAGAGTAACTAACTTCAAGTTCTTGGGTGTCAACATCTCTGAAGATCTATCCTGGGGCCATCATGTTGATGCAATCATAAAGGCTTTCCAGCGGCTGTACTTCATGAGGAGTTTGAGAAGATTTGAGGATTCACCACTCTTGCAAATTTCATCAGGTGGATCATGGAGAGCATTCTGACTGGTTGCATTTCTGTCTGAATGGAGGTGCCAATGAATAGGACAGGAAATATCTAGAGATGTAAACTCAGCCAGTGTCATCACGGGCATTAGTCTTCACTTCATTACAGACATCTTTAAGGAGGTGTCTCAAGAAAACAGCCTTTCTCATCAAGGACCCTCACCACCCAGGTCAAACCCTCTTCTCACTGCCACCATCGGGAAGAAGGCTCAGGAGCCTGAGCTAATGTTACCAAAACAGCCTCTTCCCCTCCGCCATCAGATTTATGAATGGAAAATGAACCACAGACACTTCCTCGACTTTTCTCAACTTTTGCACTAATTTATTTATTTTTAAATAGTGTATTTAAGGAAATGTAATTTATTGCAATTTTTGCCACAAAACATGTTCATGATAATAAACCCAATTCTGATTCTCAGACTCCAACCAATAAGAATTAAAACAGACCGAGAGGAAAATAGAAATATTTTTTAAATGGTGAACCCCTCATAATTGGTGACACAGAGACAAAACAATTTGTTGCACAGATAAGCCAGTATTATTTATTTTCATCATTATTCAAGTACATCAAACACATGACTGCATTTATATGCAATAAGACATTTTCCGTTAGTAAACATCAAAAACAATTCCCCCTCCCCCATTAAGCTACTGTAGTTGCACAAAGAACTCTGCAGAAGATCTGTGCACACAGGATAAGAACTAGGTCATATTTAATTCTAATGCACAATGTAAACAAGAACAAATTTCCAAGGGATAATAAATGTAGCTAACTATTCACTTTTCATTATAAAGGACTGTACAAACTCAATTTCCTTCTTTTTTAATAATGCCAAAGTTTTGTTTATTTCTGATATCTCCTTCAAAACAGTGGTTAACTTTGGTGTAGCATTGTGGTTGTGAACCACACAGACTGGTATAATTTTATCTCTGATGTTGTACAGTAATAAAATACCCTGCTTAAAGCTGCAGTGACCCACTAATGATCTCACCATGAAACAATTTTACCCAGCCACCAAGAAAAGGATTCAGCCATTTGGAGTTGAACAAGTTCCGTATTTGGAGTAGTACCCATCACACTAGAGTGTCGTCCATTCTATGAAACCTTGCCTTTTTTTTGGAAAGTTTTATTGGAACAAATGGGGGTGGGGGAGAACATTTGAAAATGGTCTCTATTCAATTATTAAAGATTTCATTGCTACAACTCAATGACAACTGCATTCGAGGTGATGGACTACTGTCAAGTTAACTGAATTTCATGCAGCTTTGCCTGTCTGAAATGGAAAGGTTGTGTTGGTTGATCGATAGAAAATCCAAAGTGAGGATTCCTTCTCATTATTAATATATGCCTCTTTCAGAGAAGTGATATAGGCTTCTCCTTGAATATAACGTATTTGAATTTCCCTTCTTAAGGTGCAAATCACTGATAGAATCATTGCCCATATTGAGGTCCTGCATCTTCAAAATAGAAAAGCTAACGTATCACTTCACACTGAACGTACCCACAATAGGAACAAAAGGCCACGTATCATTTTATTTCAATCTTGATGCAAAGTCGATAACAATTTCAGGACTGATAAAGTAATTAAACCCCATATCGTTTCCAATTTTGTCAATGTTCCCTTCTAAAACAAGCTATTTTTAAAATGAATAGCTGCTGCAAACCCTGAAGGGGGCGATGCTAATGGCTCTTTCAAAAGAAGCAAACCAAGATCATTGAGCTCAAATCAGCTGGACAGTAAAAGGCTGATTGTAATATATGCAACCCAATTACCAATTTACGACACCTTAGCATTGATCTAGAGCCAAAAACTAGGAAGCTGATCAAAGTGAATTTAGGCAATAAATATTTTCTATCAATTCATTTGTTATGAAAGGATTATAGATTATTACCATTTCAAAACAATTAGAAATTATACTTAATCTAAAAACGCATTGGCTCTCCTAGCATGCAATAAATTCTACACTTCCCCCGTCATATATTTATTTCTCATTTTATGTTCTCTACAGTTTTCTGTTCATGGTCCCCTTTTTCACTTGCCCAGGTTGTGCCACTGATCAGTAACAAAACACTTCTCAATGCAGTAAAATATTAGCATTTTGTTTAACTTTTCTGGCAAACTGTAGTTCATGTTAATTCCAGACAAAATATTTGCATTTAATGTGGCACACTAAGATTTTCAATTCATTTCTTCAAACATTTAAAGAACAAAGCCTATCTGTACTAGTGTTCTGAATCCTTCAGCTATAGTATAATGAGTAATTCTTGTCAACACACTCAGGCAATGCCTCTGCATTTAGGAACTGAAGAGGAATATAGGAGACTGGTTCTGGGACATTGGCTGTAGTTGTTGGTTGGACAGGCTGCAGTGCAATGCTGATATCACGCACTCTTCACACTGATTTGCTGCTGTCCACCACCTATCACTTTCACCAAGGAAGCAGAACAGTTCTGGATACTACATGCTGTTTGCAATTTAGACTAGTTATCCACACTTCACACAGCAAAGGAACAGCGATGGCTAATAGCTGCACTTGAAGCATTATACTTTCACACTATAACCAATGGGACACACAAGAGAAATTTCAGATCATCATTAATGAGATCCAGGAAGGAGAAAAGAACAGGTGTGCATCAGGAAAGACCACACATCAGAAAGAATAGCAATTTACTGCAGTACAGGGCTGGATTACAAAACTGGATGCACATCTGAAGCTTCATTGAGCTACAGACAGTATCTAAAAGGCCATTCACATTATCCCCCCCCAAATTAAGCCTCATTAAGTTGTAGACAGTATCTAATGGTGAGCATTCAAATCACCCTTCACACCTGTCCTAATAATCCTGCCCCTAGCTTGCATTAACTTTCAAACCTTCACATTAATGCTAGAGAAAAAAAATCCTTCCATACAGAAATACCTAGACAAAGAAAATCCTGTAGAATTAAAGCATTTATTTTACCTTATTGTAAATAGTTATTCTCCAGTGAGATGGCTATAGGTTATGACGAGGAATGGTAAATACATAGCACCATTGAAAATTTTAAGTTTGGTATATCTACACAAGTAAACTATTCAAACTTGTTAGCTGTTTGCAATTTATTTATACAGGCTGCATCTTTTTTATTAAAAAACTGCTTACTAGCTATAATTTTACATGCGCTTTGGTTAACATATACTATTCAAAATAAAATTTTGTTGCGGAATTTGGCTTCAGCAAATTTTTTTTTAATCATAAACTGTTAAAAATGAATGTTCTGTAGGCACTTAATTAGCTTGCAAAACACAGCTTCTGTCAAAAAAGCAAACAATACTATGTACATATATGTAAAAAGTGTTATAAATAGGTTTTAAACCATAGATACTATATACATCTTCAAATTAAAACAGTAATGTTTCTTTTATTTCTCTAAAGATAGCATCATACGGATTGTAGTGATCTATGACAGCTCATTCACGCTTTCTTAGAATGACATAGATGATTCCACTGCACAAAGTGAGAGGAAAAGCAATCCATGCCAAAATGTAGGAAAATCCATAGCTCCCATCATAGCGTTCTCCGTGAATGTGCGGGTATTGCACGGTGTATATTGCAGCTCCACTCATCACACAAATACCTGCAAGATAACACAGGTCTTGGTTAAAGCAGTTTTGTCTGGCTCTGAACCAATTAGTCCAACAGTATTTACAAGTACCTGCTCAATGCTACCTCTTCCCTCAAAGATGATACCTTACTTTGCAGATCCCAGCATGTCCTTGGAGAGGCTCATGAAAGATTTTATTTTGTAAAGTTAGCTTTACCTTGGGCTTAAAACAAAATCAAATGACACATTACTTCTCTCAATCTATGTTGCACACGACAAGACACTCACTGGATTGAACAGCCAGAGTTTGGGCTTGTGAAAGCAAATTCTCATGGAATTCCTCTCTATGCATTGGTTTATTCTCTCATCCTAGTCGTTCTAGTTGGAAGATTAATTGGCCTTTGCATACAGTTGAGAAGTAGAACATGAGGGGAGGTGTGGGAATGTGAAGACAATAAAGATGGATCAGTGTGAACGCACATCAATTATAGATATGTTTCTCTGCCTTACCATTATGCAGAGATGCACAATCTTATTTATCAGCTATTTAATCAGTTGTCTCAACCTATCAATAGATATTCCCTTCACACTACTGATCCCTCCCCTCACTATGACCTAAAGCTTTTTTTTCCTCCTTTGCGCTGATGAAGAATCTTAGGCCAAACGTGATTATTTTTCTCTTTTCACAGATGCTGGCTGACCTATTCAGATTTTCCAGAATTTTTGTTTCATTGCAAAAACGTGGTTGATAATTGGTGCAGAGTTGGAGGCCAAAACAAGAAAGCTTTCATGTTTTACAAGCTTTGTAGAGGAAAACTGAATGGTGTGTGAAACCAGCACTAAGGCCCATTTTGTCTGTTTTGCCAAAGGATGGGTTTGGTTATTCTCAACGCTTTACACCAAAGGTAAAACTAGTGTCAAACTGAATGAGGGCTAAGTTTATTCCTACAAGAACAAGTCAGACTCCGGCACACTTCCTCAGTGATTTCCCTCTATAAGAAGTGCAACATTAAAGTGGATTTAGAAGCTGCTCAAGGGAACGTTCATTCATTTGCATTGTGCAAAGTATTTCTTACACACACCAAAGACTAAGATTTTAACATGCTGAAGATAATCTATGAAGACATATGATCTAGGGGAGGAGGTGGTGGTGGTGGGAGGGGGGTTAAGTGCTGAGTTTGTTGCTGCATCAATCAATGTAAATTGGAGCCTCTATGGCTGGGAATCGCCTGACAGACTAAATATAGCAAAGGGCTCAGAGAAAATCTCTAGTTTTCCACCAGGTCTATAAACCAGTGCAAGTCACTCCTAAAGAGATGCCAGGACCAACTGCACACAAAAGTAAGAGTAGAGAAATAAGCATGGCAGTAATGAACACCTGAACATGACAGAAATCCTAAATTTCACAAATCTTGGATCTTTAAAAATCTCCAAAAAGGCGATTAGTGTTTGGGGTACTGAACTATTGCAATAATGAAGATTTAAAAATCTCTGATGCAACAAAATGTACAGCTCAAAGCACAAATCGGATTAAAAAAGATAAAATGCAGTTTTGTCTGGCTCTTTAGCCCAATGGTATTTACAAGTACCCCTCAAAGATGATACCTTACTTTGCATTTATATGCAAAGGAGAGGCTCATGGAAGATTTTATGCCATTCAACCTCTGACATCTCAAGGTGACTGGAACACATTTGGTTCTACTAGGTTGAGAATAGACCAGTTTAAAGCACTGAGATTCCAGAATACCATAAACCTAAAGCAGTGCTCAAATTTTAGTTTAATTATTTTAAACAGGAACACCCTGAAGTAGATATTTGGAGCTCAAGGAGTGGATTAAAATCTGTATCACTTTTTCTTTTGAATCAAGGTGATAAAAATATTAGCTTTACCGCATCTATCTCATATTCTCACCTGCTTCCATACTACAAAGGAAGTTTGCTTTTATAATTTGATGAAGAATAAATTAGAATATAACTTCACTTTTATCTGTTACAATACTCATATTAGCCAAGACCCAGAAACTCCTCTTTTAGACTCCCATTATTTTATTTGCTGATGTTCCTTTGAAATTCCCTGGGCATCTAACACATTACAAATGACCCATTGTTATTACTGTTATCTAACCCCACTGAATAGAATGGAAGATTGAAGCCGTGTGTACTGCCAAAAGCAAGGCCAAGTTTTTTTTTGTTTCAGTGCAAGCCTGAGAGGTAGGTGACCTACTGCCAACATCAGGGAATCCTTTTTAGTAAAAGAAACCATGTCTTGCAGTGATCAAACATAACTAACCCATCAAAAGGAACCACTGCAGATTCTGTCACTCACTCAGGAAGAAACAAAGTCAGATTGTGAAATCTGTACATTCAGTTGATTTTACTCTCGGTTAACATAACATAACAATTACACCACGGAAACAGGCCATTAGGCCCTTCTAGTCCGCACCGAACCAAACACCCCTTTCTAATCCCACCTCCCTGCACAATGCCCATAACCCTCCATCTTCTTCTCATCCATATACCTGTCCAACCTTTTCTTAAATAATACAATTGACTCCGCCGCCACTATTTCTCCCGGAAGATCATTCCACACAGCTACCACTCTCTGAGTAAAGAAGTTCCCCCTCATGTTACCTCTAAACCTCTGCCCCTTAATTCTTAACTCATGTCCTCTTGTTTTAAACTTTCCTCCTCTTAACGGAAATAGTCTATCCACATCCATTCTGTCTATCCCTTTCATAATCTTAAATACTTCTATCAAATCCCCTCTCAACCTTCTACGCTCCAAAGAATAAAGACCCAATCTGTCCAATCTCTCCCCATACTCCAGATGCTTAAACCCAGGCAACATTCTGGTGAACCTTCTCTGCACTCTCTCCACTCTGTTTATATCCTTCCTATAATTAGGCGACCAGAACTGCACACAGAACTCCAAATTAGGCCGCACCAACGTCTTATACAATCTCAACATCACCTCCCAACTCCTATATTCCATGCAATGATTGATAAAGGCCAGCATACTAAAAGCCTTCTTCACCACCCTATTCACGTGAGTTTCTACCTTCAGGGAACGATGTACCGTTACTCCTAAATCTTTCTGCTCTTCTGTATTCCTCAGTGCTCTCCCATTTACAACATATGTCCTATTCTGATTCTTCTTACCAAAATGAAGCACCTCACACTTATCAGCATTCAATTCCATCTACAAGGAATCTTTTGTAGTAACTCAGGGATACATAATTTTCTGGAGTTGGTTGCTATATTTTGTACACTAAAATTGATTGAGAGTTCGGACATAAAACAGCATCACTGTGTCAACAAAGATACTGCCCTCGCATTTGCTTGTGATATTACCAACAACCGAAGGTGTGGTGTCTTGAGTGTGTGAAAAAATATACTCAAGGCTGCAAAAAGACCAGAAATTAAATGTTAGAAATGATTAAAGAGTCTCTTATTGGCGAGAAAGTTTTTGCAAACCTTTGCAGGAAAAATGTTGCATTTGAAAAAAGTTCATTTATTATCAATTATTGGCGTGATAATATCCCTCTAGTGCAAAGTGTTAATGAGGTAAAGCTAAAAATTCTCAATGTTGGAAGCTTGCTTCACAGGATATAGTCACAATTCTCCAAAGGATTTTACGTCTGCAAATAACATCGCTGATATAAAGTGAAGATTCTTAACAACAAGTATTTCAGGCTGAAACCATATTCAGATTCTACATCATTCAGTCTTTCAGTTTAAAATAATAAAGCTAATTTCATTCCAATCATCCAAAGTGAACATCAATTCACTGTTAAAATAATAATATTCCAGTTTGCAAAAAAAATACAATTGAAACTGAAAATTTCTTTCATTGGATTGTCCTCGACTAATATTGTAAAAAAGTATTAATGTAGGAAACTGCTGGTGTTTAAATTCTGCATGCTAATGTGATTCTAATCCAATGGGAAGTTGGGAGTTTAAGGAGGAGACAGTAATCATTTATGCCAAGAACCAAATGAAACCTTCTGACATCTAGTCCCACTGAAATTTGATCAATCAGCGACCAATGAAACTGTACATATACAAGAAGAGCTATCACAATGAAATAGTTTGAAAGGCATTCCATTTTTAAATATTTTAAGCCTCCTGATTGCAGATTTGATTTTTATGTCATTTTAATTAACAAAAGCTTCATCCATTGAGTTCATCCATCCATCAAGAGAGTGAAGTGCAGAGAGCGATCCAAATGTTCTAGAGCACATGTGTCAAACTCAGGCCCGCGGGCCAAATTTGGCCCGTGATATAATTATATTTGGCCCGCAAGATCATATCAAATATGTATTAGAGATGGCCCGCTGGCCGCCGCGCCAGTATAGCGCATGCACAGCTAATACTGCAAATCCCAGAATGCTTTGCAAATGGATTGGCGGCGGCCCGTCAGCCCGCTAATCGTCCCCACCTCCTCTCTTTACTTTCATTAGTATCTGTGACCTGTTGCCTAACTCACATGTAATAAACCCCTTACGAAAAATGGCCAAACAAAAGACAGAAAACAGGACCTTTCAAGACAGGTGGGAGGAAACTCTGACCCCAGAGTTTGATGAACTTGCATCTAAGAAGAGATGCCAAGTATCTGGTTTAGACCCAGGTGCATCAGAGTAAATTACAGTGTAGCTTGGATTAATATTTTCTTTGGTTAACTTTGGACTGTTCATAGTTGAAAGATTGGATTTTCATTGAAGCAAGTTGTTATTTTTTTGACTTGTTGACTTGTGAAAAGAAATATATTTAAAAGGAGCTTAAAGGCTCTAGAGAAATATTATTTATTGAATATTTTATTTCTCATTTGTTAATGCTTCTTCTGGAAAGAGTTTAACCAAAACTATTATTAAACATTTATTTTAATAAGAAAAAGTTTAACATTACATATGTTGAAAGAAGAGAAAACATGCAGATGTTGTTGAAAATTTTCAATAAATATTTAATTTGGCCCACGACTTAGTCCAAGTTTTTAATTTTGGCCCTCTGTGAATTTGAGTTTGACACCCCAGTTCTAGAGTATTAATTACAAAAACTATCAGCTCCAATGAGTAGCTACGAAGGCAATCAGCATTTTGGCCTTCAAAGGTAAGGGGTTGAAGTTTAAGAGCAAAAAAAAAATTGTTGCAATTGTAAACAGTGTTGACAAGGCCTCAGCTAGAAAGTTGTACAATATATAGTTTCCATCTCCTTACAAAGATATAGAAACACTGAAGGCAGTGGAAGGGAGATTCACCAGGCTAATTCCTGGTATATGAGAGCTCTCTTACTAAGAAACACTAAATACTTTGAGCCTGTATTCCTCAAGAGTTCAGAAGAACATGGGGAGCTTATTCAAACATGCCAGATCTTCAGGAAGCTTGTCAGGATTGATGTTGAGATGTTCTCACTGGTGGGAGAGTCATAGCTACAAAATAAGGGGCTAGCCATTTAAAACTGAGGTGCACAAAAAAAACTCATTACAGAGGGGCTGCAAATGATTTTCCACTTGTTTTTGAAATTGATGTCTAAGCTTCAAGCATGGATTCATGCCTTGCAGTGAAAATCAATTTAAAGTAAACTGTTTGAGCATTTCTGAAAGCAGCAGGTCGAACTCTTGCACCTCACTGGATAGGAGCTCATTCTCACCAGTTTAATACAAGGACAGCCTTGTATACTTGTGCTACATTTTGCAGGAACACAAACCATTCAGATAAGTTTGCATTCTCTTTTGGCAGAATACAGCTTAATTAAACCCATGCTTATTAATGTTTTATATTTAATATGGCAGGCATATTTGTAAATAAATTCCTACTTGCAAGTGTTAAATGAATCTATAGAAATAACAATAATATTTAATGAACGATCACATTGATCGATTGAAGTTGGTTGGCGTAGCAGTTAACACAACACTGTTACAGCGCCAGCAATTTGAATCCCACGCTGCAAGGAGTTTGTACGCTCTACCTGCATCTACATGGGTTTACTCCAATGGCTCCGGTTTCCTCCTACCATTGGAAATATACTAGGGTTGTAGGTTAATTAGGGGCAATTGGGCGGCATGGGCCGAAATGGCCTGTAAAGTGTGCTGTATGTCTAAATTGAAACATTTATAAATGAGAATAATTAATTCTGATGTTATATTATGGATGGCTATTGCAACAGTTTGATCATGGCATTTTTTGGTCAATAGTAACTTAACTGTCTATTCCCTGGGTTCCCATCAATTCACTCGACTACTGGCATTTTCTTTGTTCAATCATTGCCCTCCTTCACTTTCTCTCTTACTGAATCTAACTTGTGTTTGTTTCCAATTCTGATGGCCAATCTTCAGCCTTTCCATCATTGCTGCTGGACGGGTTGAGTGCTTCCAACATTTCAGTTTTTGTTTAAGCCTAGCCAATAGTCATGTTGCTAAAATTAGGTCAACGTACTTACAGTTAAAAAAATTCTTGCATGCAAGCCAACCTATGGTAATTCTATTCATAGCACATTCAAATACCTCCATAGCAGATCTCTGCAACTACAAACTTGAACTTCATTGCCATATTTCTCACTTCAAAATAAAGCAAATTAATTGTGCAATATTCAAGGATGCTTCTTCGACTATTGAAATCAATAGCAAGCAACCTTTACAGTAGGTAATAGAAGGGTTTCTCTGTGGAGATATAGATGGGGAAGGACAGAGTGCAGTGTCAGCCAAGCCTAAACCCCGACACATATACACCTCTGCAGAATAGATTAAAAGGAGTATGATTTTTATGGAGATCATTCTGGACCTGGTTCTAGAGTTTCCATAGAGTTATAGATTTGTTGAACAAGGACACAAAAATATGATAAACTATGTACCGCTTGTGTCCTGCCAAAGCACATGCTTTATTTTGGGATCTAAAACTTTTAGAATTTGTTCTCCACTCATTCTACATTATATCCAAGTTGTCAATCATACTTCCTGCCATTTCCAGATCACATAGCACCAGGCACATGATTGATATTTAGTTTATTTTTGGGCTACTCCTGGAAATCTTTAAAATATAAAGTCATCAATTAAGACTGTCAGATCAAATTTTCACTCATCTGAAAAATATGCTGACGTTAAATTAGTTTTCTTGTATGACATTAAATTTCAGGATCAGACAAGCCAAAAATTTCGACTCAATTAGAACCGAAAGCTCAGAGGAAATGGGGCAAAGAAAATATTCTAGATTAAGCATAATCTATCAAGGGAAATTTGTTACAAAGATAGTTTTCCAAAATGGGCACTTAACTATAACCATATATGTGGTGAAACAGAGGAATTAAAATATAACATGATGATGCAAAAGGAATCCCTCGTTTTTAAACCGGGGAAAAAAAGACTCGCCCCAGCCATACTCACATCTTTCCTTCTGGCAAAAGAGTTCATGAGTGTGAGGATCACACATTAGATTCAAGGAGGAGAGTTTCTTTCCTCATCATCAGATTCCCAAACAAGTCTCACACTTTTGCTCTGTGCTAACTGATTTCTCTCTGTAATGCTGCATTCTGTACTTTTTTAAAAATTGCTGCACTATATATAGGTTGACTATATATATGACTATATATATATATATATATATATATATATGACTATATATATATATATATATATGACTATATATATATATAGCTCAAAGAACATTCTCACTGTACCTCAGTATACATGACAATAAATTTTAACTTGGATGCCAAGAAATGATTTTTAGGGCATCATACATGTAGATGATGCTTTCACAGGCTCTGTGTTCCTATTTTCACTGCTTATAGATTTTAAGGTAAACATCAACTTACCTGCCATGGCAGCTCTTAACTATGTATAATGGGGCCCCCAAACTACGATAATTGTTAAAGGGGGGGGGGCGTCATGAAAAAATATGGAAATAACATGCTTCTCCAAGACATGGCTGGACATCTTGATGCAGACAGAGGTTTCATCCAAAGAGAAGGTCAAAATTCTCTAAGAAGATCTCATCGGTAGTGTTTAAAAATTCGTGGTTCGTGTAACAGTGGAGCTGAACTCCTGTTCACTTTCTATAGCAGGCCACTAAACAAGTGTCAGGAAAGGTCCATCTCTTTAAGGAGTGTTCTCCTGTCCATACACTCAGCCATGTTCTTGCCTTCATTTCCAAGATCCAAAGTTCCAGGGCAAGGTGACTACGCTCCCGCATGCATCGTGTGTGAACACATCACACAGTTGGAAGACAACCACGTAATCGACCCAAAGTGCACGATGCAAATTAATTTCTAAGCTGACATGGTTTGGATATTGCCAACTGTGCACTAGTTAACCAAGCTTGTAGACATTTAAATATCTAAAGGATCAACACTTGAATGGATTCCCAGCTCATGCCTCCAGGTTCTTGGTTTGATCCTCTTCACGAGATACTTTAGCTTTGATTCGCCCTGAGTCCCCCAAGTAATGCAGTGGATGCCAGCGGTTTTATAATGGGGGTAGGCCTGATGGACAAGCTGGTTCCTTTCATCTGTTATAGAACTGTGTGCTGCAACCAAATTTTCAAGTCCTTCACCTGACAAAGTGTTCCAACAGAACCAGAATCGCTGAAGGCAACATTGCACTTTGACCAGAGCACACAGCAAATCTGTGGCAGCATTCATTACTGCCCACCTCCCAACCCACTCCAGGCTTTAGTCAAAGGAAGAAGCAGGTTAACATTTACTATGAGCCAATAACATAGGGATAATGCGTTTCGAAGGCTAGGTCAGTGATTTGTGCTTACCACTTTTCACAATATACAACCATTAAAACTCAAGAGACCATGCTTTATTGTTATTGAGTAATGTAATGCAATGAGAAAAATGCAATGCAATGAAATTAGGCTTTACTTGTCCTTCATTGTTACACGGACAAATATAAATGGTAAACCTTTACACGTACCTGCAAGTAGCTGAAAGATTCCAGTGATGTAAAACCGCCCCCCTTTCTGAAGTGCAAATAGCTGGCAGAAAAACAAAATCACTGACAGAAAGCTGAAGATGACTGACAGAACCATCATTGCCTGGACGGCTTGCAGCCATTCTGAAAATAGAGGCCAAGAGAAAACATGTTACATGTAATGAAGGAGCATCACATAAAATCCACTTGCAAATTCCCAGGTTTTTATTCTCTGACAGTTCTACAAATGTTGTAGTAAAGAAAAAAAAACCCCAATAAATTCAAACAGAAGGATCAATATCTACTGCATCATGTGAACACTGCAAAAGTCGGTAGAAGTAGTTTTGCTATCATCTGATTCCACCGGCATTGAATGAAGATCTACCTGGACCAATGCCTGAAGAGGGCGCACAAAATCAGTGAACCGGTGCAGACTCGAAAGGCTAACATGGCCTGTTTCCGCTCCGTAAATGGTTATATGGTTATAAGTCTAAAAAATCCAGACTGCTCAGGGATTGGGTCAGTCCAGATTCTCGGGAAATGCTTTTAAAAATTTGAATTGAAGGAGGAATAAAGCTGCACCGCTTGTGGACGGAAAACTTGCAGCTTCTACTGTACAGCTTAACACTTCTTTTGCTTTCTTTCATTTCTGTACATTACCTTGTTTCTAATTTCTTTGTGATAAGATTCTGCACCACGCGCGCATGCACGACATCTTGGAGACTGATTTAATAACCAGTTCCATGGTGTTAGGTCTGCTTTGTTCGAGAATGAGTGAGTCAGACACCAGACTGAGTCGAAATCAAGGTTCTTTATTACCAGATTGTAACACTTGCAACTAACAGTGTTAGTTGGAGTAGGCACATTCTAACGATATCAGCAAGTGGTTTTTTTTTATACCCCAGGACACGCACTTAGTAAATTATCATACCATTACATTATCCAATGAATAAGCTGTTGCTACCCTTCTCTGTTAGTCTGCTGCACATCATTCTTGTTATTGCCACACTTATCTTGAGTGTACAAGGTCACACCTGCATCCTGTTACTCCTTAGTACTGGGTGACTCCTTCTCCGGTCCCAACTCATGATGTTTTTACCTTACAATGGACGTTTCTGCAGTCACCATTTTTAAATCATAAATTGTAGATCTTCTGATGTTGCAAATTTCCATTAGAACAGTATTGCTCATGCCACGTTCTAGTCTTTCTTAATTATTTCAACTCTGTCATTCAATTTCATAGTGCTCTTCTTTCCATTCACTCCAAGAGGTTTATCTCCTTCAGGATCCATGATCATGAGTTTGGAAATATGTATGCTACAGATGGTTACATCCGTGGTGCTTGTGTACACAAAAGCCTGCTAAATTTTACAAGTTTCAGAGTTTTCAAAAAGTCCAGATTCTTGGATGGTCGAGATTTCTGAAATTCTACCGTAACGTTCAAAATAGGATGAAGAGAGTTCCTCCATCTCTTGGGTTTGCTCCACCATTCAACAAGATGATGGCAGACCAGATTATGAGCTCATTTCCACCACCAATGTAACATTTCACCACCTTGCTTATCAGGACCAGGTCTCTAACTCTACCCAAAAATATTCTACAACTCAGATTCCACTGCCATGTGATGAAGAACATAATTAACCCAAAAGCTACAACATCTGCATCAATGCAACTGGTAATAATTGTACTCATGGATCTCAAAAAAGCTGTTAATTTTACCCCTGCATGATTTGTTTTTCTAGACGTTTCCTTGGGTTCTGAAGCTACAACTGTGCTGATTCGGGATGCAAATAAGGTGGATTTACAGGAATTGCAGCAAAGTTCTACTTCCATTATTGTACTTCAAAATAGGACATTGAAGGTACATGGTCCTTCAGTTCACAGCACCACTGCTACCAAAAGGGGCAAGCTCACATCTTGCATAAATGATTCACATTTTGCTTTTCATAACCTGCAAATTCCATAAACGGTTTCATAATTACTGAATTAATTGTTTAGAGTGGGAATCTAGAGGGGAGGAGGGTTGTAGCCAATATTCCATAAACAGCAAAGGGCAAGATAAAGAAATTATACTTTAAGTGACTGAAGGCTACATGTTGGTGATGACACAAGGAGAATTATCCTTGCCTTCTTCTATTAGTCTTGGGGGACCTTTTATCAATCGGAATAGGCAAACTGGGTCAACATATCCAAACGTTTCTACCTTCAACATCATAGCCTGCTTCGTGCACATAGGCCTCTGGGGTTAACCTTGAGCCCATAACCTTCTAATGCAGAGGGGCAAGAGCAAAGTCACTGTATTGTCCAGTGTTGAGAAGAAAATAACACATCACCTTTTACAAAAGTATAATCCTTTGCATAGACCTTTGATAGCCATTTCATCAAGTTTGTTGGCTGACAGAATTTAAGTATACAGTATATGGAAAATGACATCACAGAAATAAACAGGTACTATTTAGCCAAGCTCTCCAGCATATTTAGTTTATCATTTCGGTTAAAGTAGAACTATGTATTTTGCAAATGAAGCTTAGAAAGGCATTCAGTGAATTGCAAATTCAAGTCTAGAATTCAGAAACCAATTCTGCAGCCATTCTGAAAATAGAGGCCAAGAGGAAGTGTTACCGGATTGTAACACTTGCAACTAACAGTGTTAGTTGGAGAAGGCGCATTCTAACGATATCAGCAAGTGGTGTTTTTTTATACACCAGGACACGCACTTAGTAAATTGTCATACCATTACATTGTCCAATGAATAAGCTGTTGCTACCCTTCTCTGTTAGTCTGCTGCACATCATCTTGTTATTGCCACACTTATCTTGAGTGTACAAGGTCACACCTGCATCCTGTTACTCCTTAGTACTGGGTGACTCCTTCTCCGGTCCCAACTCATGATGTTTTTACCTTACAATGGACGTTTCTGCAGTCACCATTTTTGTGTGTGTGTGTGTGTGTGTGTGTGTTCGTTCAAAGTCCCAAAAGTACGATTTGCAAGTACAGGTAGCACTGAGCTTGCAGGGAATAAAAATCACAGAATACTGGAATTGTGCAGAATACCCAGCTGCATTTGTAAGGGAAGGTTTATGCTTTGGTGAAGCACGGACAGAAATTTCTCCATTCCAAAACCCCTCCTTGATTTTTGGATCATTGATATTCCAAAGCCATGACAAAAACTTTTCTAAAGGTCACAGTAGATTCTCATTTCCACCTCCGACGGTGCCAGCCTAACTCCTACAATAACTGGCACAGTCACCCTGCATCCCACCCATTCTGCAGGATGATAATGCAAAGCTTCTAATATCCAGATGACAAGTAGGCAATAAATCCTACCTGCAGCAAGTAACGTTAAGCAACTTGTAACTACAACCATGTTGTCCTTTGAAGTTCGCAACATGGTTCTTGTAACAATGCACCTGCACCACTAAAAGCTTTGAATGCTCAAATATCACTATATTAATTCTTCATGATTTAAAAAAAAAAGCGGAAATCAACCAGTCTGTATTATTTTTGCTTGTTTTAAAACTGATGTTCTTAGACATCAAACTGGCAAGGCATTTTTTGGAAAAAAAACACTAAACATTTTAAGCAAACTATTGAGAAAATTCACTTTTGCTAGTGGAACTATTACTGTTGGAGTAAATAGGTTTAGCATGTTATTAACAAAAATAATTTTTGGACAGACTTCACTCTTGCTTTGAATTTTCAAGGAATGCCTCAAATATATATTTCTGGGACTAGATTATGATGAGCTTCTTTGCAAGATGGCAGTTGCCTGCCTCCCACCCTGCTGGCATTCTCAAAACAGCATGGCCTTTTGAAATCAAAGTCCTCATTATATTTCGAAAATCCACTTGTTGCAGACTGCTTTTTAAAAATTACAATGCTCACAGCAAACTGTAGAACAAACGGAAGCACAATGGCTTTCCACACCCAATATTAATAAAAGTAGCCTTATCTGTTTCACTTCCAGGATATTTTTGAGTTTCATTTCATAAGTAGGCATTCTACTATATTCACAGTTATTAAACATAATGAAATAACTAAACAAAACAATGGTTGGGAGCCTTCTGTCTGCTGCAGAATCAAGGACTTCCCAGTGACCAACCATTTTAATTCCACACACCATTCCCACATTATGATGTCGATCTCATGCAATGCCATATCTAGGCTACCCACAAGTTGGGATAACAAGCCATTTTCCATTAAACCCCTTTGTGGAGTCTCACTCTTTCATCCAGCACCCCACCTTGTCTCTCCCCCATCATTCCTCAGCTTTTTTTCTCTCTTCTGCCATCCCGCCTATTTATGACCTGTTGGCCTCCCCTCCTCTCCACACCCTTTTATTCAAGCTCCCGCCTACGTTTTGCTCATACCTTGATGAGGGGCTCAGGCCCAAAACATTAGATACCCTTGACTTCCTAGAGATGCTGTGTGACCTGCCGTTTCTCCAGCACTTGTGCATTGCACTACAATCGCAGCGGCTGCAGACTTTACTGTTTCACCCACATAACTTCTAAAGAGAAAATCTAATAACTACCTCACTTGTCCTTTTCTTGCACTCATCTTAATTCGTTCAAAATATGGTTTTTTCCCCTCTGATATTGTTGCAAGACGACGAGTTTTGTGAGAATAAATTCTGATTTGATGAACTGTTCCGATGCTGGGGATTTCTATTTCCAAAGGTGTCCACAATGGAACAGAAATTCAAATGACTGCTTTGAATTCTCTTCCAAGTGGCGGCATTAAGAAGAAAGCCAATGTTTCTGAAGTGCAGTCATTCTTGTAGATAAGTCATCATTTGGACATGCCAAACTTCCAGAAATAACCATGATCTTGCATTACTTAAAAAAGTTCTGGTCATGCAAGTTCATATTATTCGCATCTCCCTATAACATTGCATAGTCACTGTTAAATTATATCCATCTTCCTGTCTCCAGTGAACTCAGACAAATCACTATCACTTATAATCATAATGCATTGTAAATGATCTTGAAAGTGAAACATCTTCCACCTTTCTTATTGGCTCTCATTCAATGAATTATTTGTTCAGCCGCTCTACAAACTCAGGAAGGAGTGTCGGGCAAGAATAAAAGCCATGTTCTGGGAAAACAAATGCTTGGGATTTGAATGAATGAGAGATTTCTGCCGACGTTGCGCCATGGCGAGCTAATCCCAGCCCTTTTGCTGCGAAGTGCTGACTGCAGCGTCGACCGTTGCCAAAAGATTCTCGCGTTCAGCGCACTTTCCACGCTTCCCCCCCCCCCCCACCCCCGACCTCGCAGGACCGCGCCCACCTCCCACACCAGCCAGTTGCAAGTTGACTCGTTACAAATGATCTGTATTTCACCCTACTTTTTTTTCCCTCTCTTAAGCGCACGATGCCCCGAGTGATGAAGTTTCTCTCAAGTTCCAAAAAAAAACTCCCCCCCCCCCCCTTTGCTCTAAAGAAGTAAATGATGCAGGGAAGGAATCCACTCACTCACCGTTCGTCGTGTAGGGCTGGCAATTCCACAGATCAATCCATGTGCAATTCTGCCAAATATCTAAACTATTGATTTCACTGTAATACCACCAGGACTGTGCAAAAAGAACACACATCGCAGCAGATTAGACACATCTGCAGAAGACAACATCCCAGCAAAGTCAACGAAAGGAAGATCAGGTTTAAACCAACGATTTGAAATAAACACCTGGAAATCTGAATTTAAATGCAGTTGGTTTCATCATGAAAAATAGGTGTCCAACTAAATATTCATTTAAAACCATGCATCTTGGGGGGGGGGGGGGGGGGTCCCAATACAACTTCTGCCAATTCTGACCTTTAACCAAAATCTACCCAACTCACGATACCTTTAAAAATCAATATATTCCGAGGACGTTCAATGGCAAAATCTGACTTTTCACATTGTTTTTAAACCTGACCCAATAATTCTAAATGATAACCTTGCCCAGAGCGTCTGGGACACCCAGTGCCCTGTTGCGCGTCCAGATAACATTTTGGCTGTACTTACATTGACAATAGTAGAAATAAAGAGCAGAACCAGCACGGTCAGGTGCAGTACAATAATACCCGCCAACAACACGATCATTTTGATGGGTTTTCAAGTCGAAAGCTAAAAAGGGAACCGAGAAAGAGAGGAGGGAATGAGTCGCCGGCCAACGGCTTCGAAAGCGCTGCGACGGGATCTGGCGGCGTCCCACACTGCAGTGACCAGGGCGTGTCGGCAAGGCAAACAGAATCATCCAACAGAGGACGCCCGAAACCAGCGCCGGCCCCGTTAGACTGAGAATAAACCATATTCACTCGCACTCTTTCAAACCATTTCGACTTGGGAGTTGGAAACGACTCTGCGCCGGGAAAGTCTGCAGCAGGCCAAGTTGGTTCTAATCTAAGAAACTTTCCAAGGCAAGATATTTTAATTATTAAAAGATATAACCCAGAGAATTATAATCCATTAAACGTGAAACCAAATCTGCCAGACTCCAAACATATAGTGTTGGAAATAGAGCAACATTTCTCTTTTTTAAATATTTGATAACTGAAATTGATTTGAGACCATCCATTCATTTAAAAAACCCCTGAAATTAAACTATCAACTACCCTGAAACAATCTGTCAAGCTGCTATGAAAAATACTCGCCAGCTCTCAGTCCATTCGGACGCAGAACGGTCGAACCCCCGTTTCAGGGGGGCCGTCCCGAACTGTTCACAAAGGCACCATTCAGTTCGAGAGCCAGGCGAATGTTGGACCCCCACCGCCACCCCCCCCCCCCCCCCCGCATTCGGCGCGAGCGATCCGAGCTAAGGATGGGGGTCTCCACGGAGCACACCTTTCCCCGGCGACCCCCAAACTCCAGCGGCACCTTCCACTGCACGATCCGGCCTGCTGGAGCCCACCGTTCGCGACGCGTGGACGGCATCTGGAAACTCGCGTGGGACCACCTGGAGGGCGGCCCGTTCGCGTTGCGGGACAGAAGCAATGAATCGAGGGGATTGCCTCGGTTCCTCCCCGCCATGACCACGACCATTAAAACTCCGCAGCCCCAGAAACCTTCTTAAATTAAAACTTCCCTCTAATAACATCAAAGGCCAACAAAAAGTACGAGAGAGTCTCGGGTGTTTAAGTCGGACACCCCCCCCCCAACCCATGTAATGAGTTCACATGCAATCTTACTCTCCAAGAGTTAGTTCTCTGGCCTGTTATCGTCTACATTGTGCTTTTTAAAAAAATAAATAGCTGTTTCATTTAAAAATAAAACGAGAGCAACTTACTCTTTGGCAGATCCTGAACAATCGGTGTGTGTGTGTGTGTGTGAGAGAGAGAGAGAGAGAAGGAGACCTCGACGCCAACACCAAAGTGCTGTCAAAAAAACTTGAAGCTAAAAAGTGGCCCCTTTAGTAGGGACCAACGCCCTGGTTACGCACGGCGCCCGGGGTGTGTCCGCGGCCAGTTTCCAATCCCTGGCGGCGTGCGGGAGGAGCGCCGGTACCGGGGAGCCCCCGTCACTGGCCGCGCTGCTCTGATGTGCAGCGAGGGGAGGGGGACCCGCGCTGCGCTGATGTGCAGCGAGGGGAGGGGAGGGGGACCCGCGCTGCGCTCATGTGCAGCGAGGAGAGGGGGACCCGCGCTGCGCTCATGTGCAGCGAGGGGAGGGGGACCCGCGCTGCTCTGAGGAGTTCATTTGGTTGCGATGTATCATTGCAAAGGGCGCTCTGCAGGAATTCCAATGACTCAGTCCTTCTGGTCATGCTGGGTCCCTCCCTCCCTTTCTGGCTCAGCATTGCTTATGGATACAGGCTGGGGAGGGGAGGTGGAGAACGAAACGCCGGAGACGAGGGAGATCCTGCCTATCTGTAAGAAGCACGGCAATGTCAGTGGGAACTCCCCCATCGCCAAAGGAAATTGAGTCTGATCCTTACGATCACCTTGCCAGTTCACTTTTCCGTTCTGTTTCCCACTCCCCCTCGACCCCGCCTATAATTGGCCCCAATTCGTTTTGAGCTCCGTGAACCGGATAATTGGGCAGATAAATGTAACGATATTTTCACGAGGGCTGAAAATATTCAGCGGGTCAGTCGGCATCTGTGGGGAGAGGCAGCAATCTGGTCAGCAGGAATAAATATTAGCTCTTTTTTTCCACTCGACACACTTCCATTTGTATTTCTCTTTTGGTTTAATGACCATTCATGCTGAATTCCCTTCCGTGGCGCATGGGTGGCTTCATACTGCATCTCTCATTTAATTATGATGTCTGTTCCTATATTTCCAGATAAGGTGCAACATTAAAAACCAACTCATTCATAAGGTAAGGATTCATGGAGTTGATGGGATGGGGTAATGTATTAGCCTGGGTAAGATGATTCGTTAACCCATAGATTGAGGATAAACGGATGTGCCAGAGGTTGGTGCTATCTGCCAAGTCTATGAATGAGGGGAGGGAAGATACTTTGTCTCAGTTTCCTCATGACACTAAATGGAATGGAAAAGCAAACGTGCAAAAGTTGTGGCGAGTCTGCAGGGAGATATGGGTAGGTTATAAGAGAGGAAAAAGTTGGGGGGGACAAACTGGCATTCGAGAAATCTCTCAAAGAGGGGGGGAACGCGGGTGCCATGCATGCCATGGACCTCCTCCATCTGCTGCACCATCACACTTCCCCCTCCCTCTGGCGTTTCAGACATGGAGATGCAACAGGTAATCAAGATGGCAAACATGATTTTGGCGTTCAATACTAGAGGGATTGAATTTAAGAGCTGGGAGGTTCTGCTGCGACCTCTCAGGATCCTGTTGAGGCTACAACTGGAATATTGCATGCTGTTCTGATCTTCCTTCTTGAGAAAGGATATACTGATTTTGGAAGCAGTGGAGAGGATAGTCACCAGATTGATTCCAGAGATGAGAGGGTTTTCTTGTGTGGAGAGATTAAGTAGTAAGGAACATGACTCATCAATTCAGAAGAACAAAAGAGGATCTTGTAGATCCATGCACAGTTTCAAAAGGGATAGATAAGAGAGAGACAGGAAAGTTGTTTCCACTGGTAGGTGAGACTTAAACTAGCTGACGTAGCCTTAAGATTCAAGGGATTTAGGATTGGAGCTGTAAAGGAACTGGTTTTCCCAGAGAGTAATGAATGGATGGAAGCAGTAGTGACATAATTAGATTTTTGCATAGTACAGATCGAAAGGGTGATGGGGAAAAGGAAGGTGGTGGGACTAATCCCCCAGCTAGATCTTACAAAATGGTGGAGCAGGCTTGATGGGCCACCTGGCCGAGTTCTGCTTCCAAATCTTTTGTTCTGACATGGATGTGTCTTGTATTTATCGTGAAGAAATGTGATTTAATCTGGTATATTCTGATGAACTACAGAAGCCAGTCCCCAAAGCTGTCCCTTGGTGACTCATCCCACACTCGTGCACTGCTTGCGGTTTGTCCTTCTTCAATCTCCCGTTAAACGTGGTAGAGACATTTAGCAGAGAGTTGTAAGGCTGGAGGACAAGATGTGAGGCCATGGAGGGCTTGGGAGATATGAAAAGCAAGCATAATCATTTTAGAACCATGGTGCCAACAATCTCAAAAACAGCAAAGCAAAGCAAACATCAGTTTTGAAAAAAAATGAAAGAAAATACTTCTCAAGCTGGCAGAGCCATATGATTTAAAAAAAAAAATCTTATTCATTATCATTTATGGTATTTTCATGGCTTATTTTATAAATGATCAAATAAAGCATGAGATTTTATGTTCAGTATGAACAGGAATCCAGCATTATGGTTCTTCAGACATTGAGATAAAGTCATCATGTTATCAGAAGCTTTCTTTTGCAGCTTTGTTGAGCAGTTAAATTTGCTTGGAATAATTCCATTGATTCTTCCCTACCCTGAGCATAATATATATATATATATATATATATATATATATATATATAAAGACCAGCAAAAGGTCTCGTGAAGCAACGATGAGGCAGATCTCACCACAGACCTTGTCCTCAAAGAGTTCTCTTTACCAGAGGTATGAAAATAAACAACAAGGACAACTGCAGATGCCAGAAACCTAAAATAAGAACAGACAATGCTGGTTGGCGTAGCCATTAGTGCAACGTTGTTACAGTGCAAGCAATCAGGACCCAGGTTTGAATCCCGCACCGTCTGTAAGAAGCTTGTGCATTCTCCCCGCGTCTGTGTGGGTTTCCCTCGGAGGCTCTGCTTTCCTCCCAATGTTCAAAAATGTACTGGGGGATATACGTAAATGGGACGCCATGGGCTCATGGGTCGAAAGGGCCTTGTACCATGCTGCGTGTCTAAATTTAAAATTTACTCAGCAGGTCAGGCCACATCTGTGTGAAGAGACTTGTGCAATCATTTGAATTTCTCTATTACCTAAATTGGTTTGTCCTATTTTCTTCTTTATTTGTTCTCCATTTTTTTCACCTTACTCTTTAATATACAGCCTGATCTGCACTTAAATGACAAGACTAATAATTTAAACAAATGGGGCAGATTCAAATCGGAAGGCCTGCAGGATGAGCAGGCTTTCTCCACAGCACACTAAGCATTAAGAGTAGCATATAGAGCAGATGGTTCATGGTATTGCTGGTTGAGAAGATCAAAGAGGCTATGTGAGTCTCCATGATGCTGGGACTAACCACCTTTTTGTCATCATCAGGCACAATTTATCTTTCTATGGTTTGCCTGGTCTCCATTCTCCACCTTTTGTAAACTGATGTCAAATATAATTGCTGTAATTTGCTCCTCCTTAAGTCCTGGTCTGTCCGCTTCCCATAATGAAAATAAAACATTGCAGACATTGGAAAATCTGAGCTAATGTCAGAAATGCTCCGCAAGTGACAGAGCATCTGTGCTGAGAGAAGCAAAGGTTTCCGGTCACCGACCTTTTAGCAAAATAGTAATTGATATAACGTTTCTTTACGGAGTGATGACAAACCTCAATTCATTCTCCATGTGTCTTATCCCACTAACTAAGCTCCAAGCGCTGAGTGGATGTCACCATCTTCAACAATGCAAACATCTATTTGAGGTAATGCATTTTTAATTAATGCTTGTGAATTCACATTTCCCTGAGAAGGCACACTTAAGCTTCTAAACTGCTTGTCAACACGATCCCTTTCTTTCAGGAGGATCTGAATCTTTGGAATTCTCGACCAAGAGAGCAGTGGAGGCTGAGTCATTGAATATGGGAGTCAGGAATTTGTGGAACAGGCAGGAAAGTAAAGTTGTGGCCAAGGTCAATTCAATTAGTCACTCAATGACAGAGCAGTCTTAACAGACTGGATGGAGGGAGGGCTATTGCTTTTATTTTCCAGTATGACAAGGGAATTAATCAGTTTATACTGACATTTTTCTTAGAAAAAACGTCATTGACATTTCCTGTCACTGTTATATACAAGAGAACATTTTAATTTCAATTAGATGTACCACACCCTTAATACTTCTTCCTGAGATAACATCCAATTACATATTGTTCATCTTGAGACAGTCACAGTTGAGTATGCATGTTAAAGGACATCCGCTGAGCAGTCGGATGGAGAGGCCGATGTTACTAACTGTTCACACAATCATAATCATTGTTCCACTGAACGCAAAGATTACTCCTCCTTTATGTCATTTTTGTTCCTAAAAAAAGATTTGATCACACTTCCCAATGTTTAATTTTGTAACACAAGGTAATTGCACTTCATACTGTTTAACTGACAAGGGCTCTAATGTTTGTGGAACATGGATTTTAATTTCAATTCACCTTTCATTAAACTAAACATAGTAGAAACCTATTAATTTTGTCATCCATGAGAATCACAGTAACAGGCTATAGTCAACATTTATTGCAATCATTTGGTGACTGATTTTGGGGTGAAACACAAAAGTTGACAGACACTGTGATTGCAGTAAAAACACAAAAAAATGCTGGAGGAACTCAGCCGGTCTCGCAGCAGCCAGAGGAGGTAAAGATTAGGAAGGGATAGAGTACCTTCCCAAAAATCTGGCAGCCTTATTTAGAGCATATAGGCATTTAGAGCCCACCTCACTGACAAAAGACAAAGGAGGAAAAACCCAACACCCAACCCCAACCAACCAATTTTCCCCTGCAACCGCTGCAACCGTGTCTGCCTGTCCCGCATCGGACTTGTCAGCCACAAACGAGCCTGCAGCTGACGTGGACATTTACCCCCTCCATAAATCTTCATCCGCGAAGCCAAGCCAAAGAAAGAAGAAGGCACCTCACTGGCACCATCATAAGGCTACGATTGCTACTGACTTGCTTCTGTAAAGATTATAACATTGTGGGTACTTGTCAGAGCTGCTGTGCGAATAATTCTGACGCAAAGTCCACAGACTGTACAACAGGCTTTAATTAACTTAAGGTTGTACACACCAGTCTTAGTATCTTTGCTGGCTCCACGTGTCTGCCTGTTCCCGAAGGGGCCGGCTCGAGTCTTTGACAGCCAGCAGGTGGGTCCAGCCTCCCAGGTTGCCTACCTGCAGGTACAGTGGTTGCCCCGTGCAGTAGGCTGGTAGGAGTGCGGCCAGTGTAGTGTAGTCTATCACCACAGTACTCATGTCTCTAGGTGTTTTACTGAAAGTACTAATGAATTTTCTTTTGTGTCATTTTTTTCTCTCTGTTTAATTCGACATACAGAGGGGAGGGGTGGTGGAGGGATGGGATTTCTTGACGTTTTGTATTTTGTATTATTGTTAAATACCTATAAAATAATAAATAAATATTACAAATAAAAAGATATTATAACCAACGTTTTGGGCCTGAGATCTTCTTCAAGTGAATTTTTTTAAGGTTATTGTATGCCATACATCACAGATGCTATTAATTTAAATTGACCAACCATATCCTAGTTTGCATATGCCAAGAGAGAATTTAATAACATAATGTGTGGTGTTGGTTAACTTTTTAAACCAGATTTCTAGTGTAGTTCTAAAAAGGCACCCTGTATTGATCAAGAGAGCTGCATGCTGTTTTTGAAATGAAAAAGAAACAAAATGAATGAGCCTAATGGAAATGAACTTCCCCAAAGCGTGATGTCCCATGGATGCATCTGTGGAGCTAAGGACCCTTGCTCCTGTTCTTCTGTTTGATTCTTTTAATCACATTTTACTCTCTAACTCCCTCACACCTAATTAGTGCTGGTCCAGAGCCATAAGTCCATCTTGTAGCATTGCCTCATTAAGATTATACAGAAGGTTTTTATTCTCAGCATTCCAGCTGTGAACACCATGTAGATTGCAATCTGAATCTCAGCATTTAAGTCTGTAATTTTTGTTGTTGGAGTTCGCCTTAATTATGTTAGCTAAAACTTACACAATGTTCCTTATTGACACTTAAGGTGACAGACTAATGGCAACTGTGTAAGAGCAAGCTAGGAGAAGTCATGGTAAATCAGTGCCTTGTTTATAGATGATGCAGTCTTTACTTTTGCCTCAGAATTCAGGTTGGTATTTCTTTCCTGCCAATTCGTAAATGAACACATGAATATGTGAACTCCTGTTAATGCAATAGCAAATCATATTGGGAAGAGAGTGGATGATGCAAAGAGGCTTCCAGGGAGTCTAGATCAGTTGAATGAGTGGGCAATAACTTAGCAAATATATATATATTGTGGGAAAATAAGAAGTTATCCATTTGATTAACCCAGTATTTTTGTAGTGGTGAAATATTGAAAGGTGGAACTATTCAAAGTGACTGAAATGACCTTGTGAACGAGTCACTGAAAGCCAACGTGGTTTACAGTAAACTCTTGGGATGAGAAACGAGGCTTTGCCCTTTGTATATTTCTGTGCAGGCCTAAAGATGCTTGTATTTGTTAAAATATAGAGAATTGATTACTTAATGAATGATAGATGAGCCATTGCAAGCTGTTTCTGTTTATGCATGGTGTGATATTGTGAAAGGATTGATGGGTTTCCGTTACACTTGGATATCTTTCGGTGAGTTGTTGTCAGTTGCAAATTCAAGTCTATTTTTTTTTGTTTATGGAGTTCCAAACAAACCCATACTTCAACTTACGAAGTGTCTTGTATTTTATATGCACTAAGTTTTGATTGTTTCACAGACATTTGTTCCACATCTCTCAAAGCAGAGGTGAAAATGATGCAAGAGTTTTAAAGAATAGTTCTATCAATGAACAAACCTGTGACAAGGCAATCAAACAGCAGATATTATAGGTATTGTATTGGATAAAGTAATCAGGTTGTTTTGGCAGACAATGTGAAGGAAAATCCTTAGAGTTTCTACAGGTACTGTCTTTCTTTCTTTGGCTTGGCTTCGCGGACGAAGATTTATGGAGGGGGTAAAAAGTCCACGTCAGCTGCAGGCTCGTTTGTGGCTGACAAGTCCGATGCGGGACAGGCAGACACGATTGCAGCGGTTGCAGGGGAAAATTGGTTGGTTGGGGTTGGGTGTTGGGTTTTTCCTCCTTTGCCTTTTGTCAGTGAGGTGGGCTCTGCGGTCTTCTTCAAAGGATGTTGCTGCCCGCCAAACTGTGAGGCGCCAAGATGCACGGTTTGAGGCGTTATCAGCCCACTGGCGGTGGTCAATGTGGCAGGCACCAAGAGATTTCTTTAGGCAGTCCTTGTACCTTTTCTTTGGTGCACCTCTGTCACGGTGGCCAGTGGAGAGCTCGCCATATAACACGATCTTGGGAAGGCGATGGTCCTCCATTCTGGAGACGTGTCCCATCCAGCGCAGCTGGATCTTCAGCAGCGTGGACTCGATGCTGTCGACCTCTGCCATCTCGAGTACTTCGACGTTAGGGATGTAAGCGCTCTAATGGATGTTGAGGATGGAGCGGAGACAACGCTGGTGGAAGCGTTCTAGGAGCCGTAGGTGGTGCCGGTAGAGGACCCATGATTCGGAGCCGAACAGGAGTGTGGGTATGACAACGGCTCTGTATACGCTTATCTTTGTGAGGTTTTTCAGTTGGTTGTTTTTCCAGACTCTTTTGTGTAGTCTTCCAAAGGCGCTATTTGCCTTGGCGAGTCTGTTGTCTATCTCATTGTCGATCCTTGCATCTGATGAAATGGGGCAGCCGAGATAGGTAAACTGGTTGACCGTTTTGAGTTTTGTGTGCCCGATGGAGATGTGGGGGGGCTGGTAATCATGGTGGGGAGCTGGCTGATGGAGGACCTCAGTTTTCTTCAGGCTGACTTCCAGGCCAAACATTTTGGCAGTTTCCGCAAAGCAGGACGTCAAGCGCTGAAGAGCTGGCTCTGAATGGGCAACTAAAGCGGCATCGTCTGCAAAGAGTAGTTCACGGACAAGTTTCTCTTGTGTCTTGGTGTGAGCTTGCAGGCGCCTCAGATTGAAGAGACTGCCATCCGTGCGGTACCGGATGTAAACAGCGTCTTCATTGTTGGGGTCTTTCATGGCTTGGTTCAGCATCATGCTGAAGAAGATTGAAAAGAGGGTTGGTGCGAGAACACAGCCTTGCTTCACGCCATTGTTAATGGAGAAGGGTTCAGAGAGCTCATTGCTGTATCTGACCCGACCTTGTTGGTTTTCGTGCAGTTGGATAATCATGTTGAGGAACTTTGGGGGACATCCGATGCGCTCTAGTATTTGCCAAAGCCCATTCCTGCTCACGGTGTCGAAGGCTTTGGTGAGGTCAACAAAGGTGATGTAGAGTCCTTTGTTTTGTTCTCTGCACTTTTCTTGGAGCTGTCTGAGGGCAAAGACCATGTCAGTAGTTCCTCTGTTTGCGCGAAAGCCGCACTGTGATTCTGGGAGAATATTCTCGGCGACACTAGGTATTATTCTATTTAGTAGAATCCTAGCGAAGATTTTGCCTGCAATGGAGAGCAACGTGATTCCCCTGTAGTTTGAGCAGTCTGATTTCTCGCCTTTGTTTTTGTACAGGGTGATGATGGTGGCATCACGAAGATCCTGAGGCAGTTTACCTTGGTCCCAACAAAGCTTGAAAAACTCATGCAGTTTGGCATGCAGAGTTTTGCCGCCAGCCTTCCAGACTTCTGGGGGGATTCCATCCATACCTGCTGCTTTGCCACTTTTCAGTTGTTCGATTGCCTTATATGTCTCATCCAGGGTGGGAACCTCATCCAGCTCTAGCCTTAGGGGCTGTTGAGGGAGCTGGAGCAGGGCGGAATCTTGGACTGAGCGGTTGGCACTGAAAAGAGATTGGAAGTGTTCTGACCATCGGTTGAGGATGGAGATCTTGTTGCTGAGGAGGACTTTGCCGTCTGAGCTGCGCAGCGGGCTTTGGACTTGGGGTGAGGGGCCGTACACAGCCTTTAGAGCCTCGTAGAAACCCCTGAAGTCGCCAATGTCCGCGCAGAGCTGGGTTCGTTTGGCGAGGCTAGTCCACCACTCATTTTGGATCTCCCGGAGTTTGCGCTGAAGATGGCTGCATGCGTGACGGAAGGCTTGTTTCTTCTCTGGACAGGACGGCTTTGTAAGGTGAGCCTGGTGGGCAGCCTCCACGTCCTCCCCCTCCACGTCCTCCCCCTCCACGTCCTCCCCCTCCACGTCCTACCCCTCCACGTCCTCCCCCTCCACGTCCTCCCCCTCCACGTCCTCCCCCTCCACGTCCTCCCCCTCCACGTCCTCCCCCTCCACGTCCTCCCCCTCCACGTCCTCCCCCTCCACGTCCTCCCCCTCCACGTCCTCCCCCTCCACGTCCTCCCCCTCCACGTCCTCCCCCTCCACGTCCTCCCCCTCCACGTCCTCCCCCTCCACGTCCTCCCCCTCCACGTCCTCCCCCTCCACGTCCTCCCCCTCCACGTCCTCCCCCTCCACGTCCTCCCCCTCCACGTCCTCCCCCTCCACGTCCTCCCCCTCCACGTCCTCCCCCTCCACGTCCTCCCCCTCCACGTCCTCCCCCTCCACGTCCTCCCCCTCAAAAGATGCTCACAAACTCAAGCTAGCATGCTGGAACATCAGAACCATGCTAGACAAGGCTGACAGCCACCGACCTGAACGTCGGTCTGCCCTCATTGCACATGAACTCCTCAGACTTGACATCGACATAGCCGCTCTCAGTGAAGTCCGCCTGGCAGATGTAGGCAGCCTCCAAGAACGCGGCGCGGGCTACACACTCTACTGGTCTGGCAAGCCTTCGGATGAACGACACCTATCTGGTGTAGGCTTCATGGTCAATAGCTTCATTGCCTCCAAACTCGAAAACCTTCCGACAGGCCTCTCGGACCGAATCATGTCCATGCGACTCCCCCTTCAAAACAAGCATCACATCACCCTCATCAGTGTCTATGCTCCAACCCTCCAGGCGGAACCAGCAGAAAAGGACAAGTTCTACACCGACCTGCGCAACCTCATCCAACGCACCCCTACAGCCGACAAGGTTGTCATCCTGGGCGACTTCAACGCTCGTGTCGGCAAAGACTCAGAGACCTGGCCAGGAATCCTGGGCAAGCATGGCGTCGGCAAGTGCAACGACAATGGGCGCCTCCTGTTGGAGCTCTGCGCAGAACAGCGGCTTGTCATTACAAACACCCTTTTTCAGCAGAGGGACAGCCTTAAGACCACCTGGATGCATCCCCGATCCAAACACTGGCACCTCCTGGACTACATCCTGGTGCGAGAAAGTGACAAACGAGATGTGCTCCACACCAGGGTCATGCCTAGCGCGGAATGCCACACTGACCACCGGCTGGTTCGCTGCAAGCTCAACCTTCACTTCAAGCCAAAGCCCAGGAACAATAAAGCCCCCAGAAAGAGGTTCAATGTTGGAAATCTGCAGTCAGACGAAGCGAGAGGAAACTTCCAGGCAAACCTCAAAGCAAAGCTCGACGATGCAACCCGCCTCAGGGACCCGTCCCCTGAAACCCTCTGGGATCAGTTGAAGACTACCATACTGCAATCCACTGAAGAGGTACTGGGCTTCTCCTCCAGGAAAAACAAGGACAGGTACTGTATGTTATGAGCAAAAGGACAGTTAAGGGACAAAATTAGTACCCTTTGAAGATCAGAGTGGTCGGCTATATATGAAGCTGGAAGAGATGGGAGAGATCTTAAATTATTTTTTTGTTTCAGTATTTACTCAAGAAACTGGCACAGAGTCTAGGGAAGTCAGAAAAACCTATGCATATTAAAGAGGAGGAGATGCATGATGTCTATAATCAAATAAGGGTGGATAAATCCCCAAAGCCTTAGACTTTGAGGGAGGCTAGTGTAGGAATTGTAGGGACCTTGGCAGAAATATTTAAAATGTCCTAGATGGCTAAGGACCTCTCTTTTTTTTTAAGGATTGGAGGGTAGCTCATGTTGTTCTGTTGTTTAAAAAAGGCTCCAAATGTAACCCCAGAAATTATAGGCCGATGAGCCTGACTTCAGTAGTTGGTAAATTATTGGAAGGTGCCCAAAGGGATCAGATATACAGGTATTTTGATAGCCAGGGACTGATTAGGGATAGTCGACATAGCTTTGTGTGTGGTGGGTCGTGCTTAACCAATCTTAAGGAATTTTTCAAGGAGGTTACCAAGCAAGTTAATGAAGAAAAGACTGTGGATGTTATCTGCATGGACTTTAATAAATGCCTTTGACCAAGGTCCCACATAGGAGTTTAGTCAAGAAGGTTCAGATGCTCGGTATTCATGGTGAGGTAGTAAACTGGATTTGACATTGGCTAAATGGGAGAAGCCAGAGAGTGGTGGTGGATGATTGCTTCTCATTCTGAAGCTTGACTAATGGTGTGCCTCAGGGATCAGTGCTGGGATCATTGATGTTTGTCATCTGTATCAATGATCTAGATGATAATGTGGTAAATTGGATCAAGTTTGCAGATGACACAAAGATTGGAGAAAGATCTGGACCAGCTGGAAAAATGGGCTGAAAAATTACAGATGAAATTTAATCCAGGGCAGTGTTTAATGAAGAGGGTTGCATTTTGGAAAGACAAACCAAGAAAGGACATACATGGTCAATGGTAGGGCACTGAGGAGTGTAGTGGAACAGAGGGAGCTGGGAACATGTATGCATCTTTCCCTGAAAGCGGTATCACAGGTAGAGAGGGTTATAAAGAGAGCTTTTTGGGATATAGGCCTTCATAAATAAAAGTATTGAATATAAGAGTTGGGATGTTATGGTAAAGTTTTATAAGACATCGGTGAGGCCAATTTTGGAGTATTGTGTGCTGTTTTTATCTCCTAACTACAGGATATCAGTGGGCTGATATCGCCTCCAACCGTGCATCTTGGCGCCTCACAGTTCGGCGGGCAGCAACCTCCTTTGAAGAAGACCGCAGAGCCCACCTCACTGACAAAAGACAAAGGAGGAAAAACCCAACACCCAACCCCAACCCACCAATTTTCCCTTGCAACCGCTGCAACTGTGCCTGCCTGTCCCACATCGGACTTGTCAGTCACCAACGAGCCTGCAGCAGACGTGGACATACCCCTCCATAAATCTTCATCCGCGAAGCCAAGCCAAAGAAGACAGGAAAGATATCAATAAGTTTGAAAGGGTGGAGAATAGATTTAATAGAATATTGCTGGGACTTCAGGAAGTGAGTTACAGGGAAAGGTTAAGCAGGTTAGGACTTCATTCCCTGGACCATAGCAGAATGAGGGGAAATTTGATAGAGGTGTACAAAATTATGAGGGGTGTAGACAGTCAATGCAAGTAGGCTTTTCCACTAAGATTAGATGAGGCACAAACCAGAGGACGTGGGTTAAGAAAGGGGAAAAGTTCAAGGAGAGTATGAGGAGACCTTCTTCAACAGAGTGGTGGGAGTGGATCAAGCTGCCAGCTGAAGTGGTAAATGTAGGCTCAATTTTAACATTTGAGAGGAATTTGGGCAGGTACATAGATGGGAGGGGTATGGAGGGCTAGACTGGGTGCAGATCAGTGGGACTCGGCAGAATAATAGTTCGGCACAGACCAGAAGGGTGAAAGGGCCTGTTTCTGTGCTGTATGGTTTTGCATCTCTGCAAAAGTCACAGGATAATTCTAAAGAAGCTGAAACCTATTTCAACTTTTCAGTCTCTAATTTGTTTAAGAGCTGTATGAAACCTGAAGAAGTGTGATTATTTCATGCATAATAATTTTTTTAACCTTAAATATAATATCATGGGGAGGTTTTCCGAGAAGGGTTGAATGTGTTAACATGCATTATTTCAGTAAAGCCCCCATCCCAAGGATCAGACGCAATATGTTTAATTATCACAGGCTCAATGCAAAATGTTACCTTGTAATTTTTTCAACAGACCAGACAATTACCTTGGATTATTTGTCACATTCTAACTTTGACACCATCATATGAAATAAAAATACTTACTACTCTCAATTGCTTGAACAACAATTGCTAGCCCCTTTTACATGGAGTTGTAAAGGTGGGTTTTTATCAGCCTTTCGAGTTCTGTAAAAAAAAATGGAAGGCAGATCAGGTGGTCCGAACTTACCCATCTTCGATCCTCCAAAGGGAGTAACCTCAGCGATGGAGCGAATTTGACTCATGGAGCCAGCTTTTCTTGGTTCTGCGTGAATATGCAAGCCGGCTTACTAAGAAGGGTCATGTCTACGGGAATACCGCAGCTTTGCAGTATAAAAGGTGCTACTGTTTCATCTGTTTTTTTCTACTCCAACAAATGGCAGAATCCGCCTCATAAATGAGATATACAAAATCCCATAGTGTATTCTTCATCTCTATAATAAAGTTTTCAATTTAATACTTCAAATTCAGTACAGTTTAATTTACGTAAGATGAGATGTTAGTTTTTAGGTAAAGAAATTAGCATGGAATTAATGGGAAGACAAAGGATTGGGAAGTTTTTTTAAAAATTGCAGAAGGAAACTAAAAAACTCATAAGTGAAATTAGGCTAGCAAATAACATCAAGGAGGAAATAAAAAGTTTCTTCAAGTATTTTAAAACGTGATTGTGTCAATGAAGGGTCTCATGGCCCGCATGTCCAAAAAACAACGATTGTTATGTGCACTTTTCTTCATCAGTCAGTCTAATTTCCTCACAAGCTTTGTTATTTTCTACCATCTCACTTCCTACTTGGTAGCATCAATTCACTGAGCAGCAGTGGAGCTGGAAGAATGTTGCTGCATACATAAAAAAAACACACCAAAATGCTGGAGGAACTCAGCTGGTCTTTTCAGCGTCAGTGGGAGAAAAAGATATATTGCTGATGTTTCGGTCCTGAGCCCTTCTTCAAGGAATAAGGAGAATAAGCCAGAAGCAAGAAATCTCATAAAAGTTTCATAATTCAAACAATATATTGGCTGGGGGAGGAATCCAGATCAACAAAAGGTGTTAATTAGTTACAGTAAGGGATGAGGTAAGAATTTATTATGTTTGTGTGAAAGGAGATGAAAGGAAGAGACATATGGGGGAAGAAGTGTGTGGGGGAGTTATGGTTAACAAAAGCCAGAGAAATTGATATTAATGCCTAAGTGCTGTATATCCCATTAAGGGCTACCTGTAAGATTGCACTTTCTGTCATAATGTAACAATTGCAAGAACTAGCAGCATATCAATGAGGAATGCTGGGCTAAAACCAACACTGTAACATTACACAGGGGGTATCCAAAAAGCATTATTTGGTAAGCTTCACAATGAACGTTCTTGCTCTATAAACCACTCTCACAAACAACATTAATATTTGGTGTGAAACAATTTCTGGACATATGCTTTTAAAAGCAATCAGTGATCAAGCATTTTTAATATTCCCCATTAACAATATATTTATTATGTCCTTTGATCATCTAGAGATTGATTCCCACCCTAAAATTATGGGAAAATAATGAGAATACATGGGAGTGAACATAATGGTAGACCTTGGGGCAGCTAATGTATGACTAACATCCCAGGGCAGGGCACAAAATATGCAGTTCCATATCATACTTTATTCTAAATAATATTATAATGTTGAAATGTCATGCTGATTAAAAATTCTAGCTATTGTTAATTTCTTTTTTTAAAATTACATTTATTTAAAACACTGTAGAAGTCCATTCCGGCATTAAAAGCGATGCCATCCAATTACATATGATTAACCTACTAGCCCCGCACGTTTTGGATGGTGGGAGGAATCTGGAACACCTGGACAAAACCCATGCAGGTCACAGGGGGAACGTACAACCTCCTTACAGACAGCGCCAGTTTCAAACCTGGGCCACTGGCTCTGTGACAGCCGCTGTGCTAAACCTGCTGCACTTATGTTAGAAACCTAACAAAATAATAACCACCCACTTCCAATTTTTGTCTCACAGACCTCAACAAGTCATAGTGTGCTAACTGCACCCCTGACTGAATGACTGGAGATCTGCTATTCCCAGCATTCTGTAATCCTTTCTTTTCTGGGCCATTGGGGTGAGGAACATGAAAATTGATTTGCTTTGAGTTTACTTTTGGAGTACAGCACTGTAGCGCGCGTCGAAAGAACCAAAGACTTGTTGATCCAAACCAAGGCTTTTATTAACTAAAAGACTGGAGCATATCACAAGTAGGTCGACCAGTCCAGAATGACTTGGTCTGGCTAGGAGCAATCCTTTAAGACCTGCCTGTAGGTGTGGCTACACTCTCAGCCAATCACAGTCATCCTACACTACCATCTGTAGGTGGTGCCGGTAGAGGACCCATGATTCGGAGCCGAACAGGAGTGTGGGTATGACAACGGCTCTGTATACGCTTATCTTTGTGAGGTTTTTCAGTTGGTTGTTTTTCCAGACTCTTTTGTGTAGTCTTCCAAAGGCGCTATTTGCCTTGGCGAGTCTGTTGTCTATCTCATTGTCGATCCTTGCATCTGATGAAATGGTGCAGCCGAGATAGGTAAACTGGTTGACCGTTTTGAGTTTTGTGTGCCCGATGGAGATGTGGGGGGGCTGGTAGTCATGGTGGGGAGCTGGCTGATGGAGGACCTCAGTTTTCTTCAGGCTGACTTCCAGGCCAAACATTTTGGCAGTTTCCGCAAAGCAGGACGTCAAGCGCTGAAGAGCTGGCTCTGAATGGGCAACTAAAGCGGCATCATCTGCAAAGAGTAGTTCACGGACAAGTTTCTCTTGTGTCTTGGTGTGAGCTTGCAGGCGCCTCAGATTGAAGAGACTGCCATCCGTGCGGTACCGGATGTAAACAGCGTCTTCATTGTTGGGGTCTTTCATGGCTTGGTTCAGCATCATGCTGAAGAAGATTGAAAAGAGGGTTGGTGCGAGAACACAGCCTTGCTTCACGCCATTGTTAATGGAGAAGGGTTCAGAGAGCTCATTGCTGTATCTGACCCGACCTTGTTGGTTTTCGTGCAGTTGGATATGTCTGTACATATGTACATAAACACATTGGTGATAGAATCTGTACTATCACATGCATACAGACTTCTGTGAAGGAAATATTGCAACAACTGCTTGTTAATTGTGGTTTCTGAAGTCTTGAATGAATATCAAAACAAATATGGAAATGTACTCATGGGAGATTGTTGCAGTTCCAACCAAATGATCACACTACCTGCTATTTCTGAAGCACTGGGGAAGCAAATAAAGGCTCAGAGGGTTTCTTATCAGGAAGCCCTGTGCCATTGAGATAAATAGCTTCCTAGAAACTATTTGTGCTGAATTATCTGTTAACGGGGTGATTTGTTACATCTAAACACCATCTCAGCATGAGATATTGAATGTGGCAAGTTTTGCCCAAATTTGGAGCAAGCACTGTTCTAATCATGGATGTAGTGATATCGCACATATATTCAGGAAAAGATTTTCCTCTGTATTCTGCCACTTCTAAATAGAGTGGCACATGATAACCACAATTCTTCCTTCCTACTGCCTGAAAGCAGCTCATATTCAGAGGGATGACTCACAGCACTAGCTGGAGTTCACGTCTCATGTCAAAAACATGAGCACAAAAGTTTGATGCAGTATTGAGCCTGTAATGCTAGACTATAGATACTTCCTGCTGCTATAAATGCTGAACTTCAGATGAGGTACTTTTGGTACTTTTATTTTTTTTCCCTCATAAAAAAAATTGCACTGAAAGATTCCTAAAGAATTGTAGGGAGTATCGCGGTTAGCGCAATGTCGTTACACCGCGAGAGGCCAGGATTTAAATCTGGTGCTGTCTATAAACCATTAAATTAAGGCATCAACTTTTAACCTGAGGAATCCAGTAGGATCTTCTTAGAGGCATTGATCTGAGCGCCCTGTTCTATATGTTGCTGCAAGTAAGAATTTTGGTCCGCCTATGCACTGTACTTGGATAAATAACAATGAACTATCTTTGGTCAACATTTCTCAAAGCAGATTATCTGCAGATATATGCTGCTATTGGAGACTGTCTTGTTATGGTTGGTTATTGGATTTCCAACATTACAACAGTATCCACACTCCAACACACGTTACTGTGCTTTAACATTTTATTCACACAATCAGAGGTCCACTTATCATTCTTCGCTGTGTTGAAAAAACAAGATGTACATTAAAGACCTGCACTCCATCACTTTCAAAAAGACTGTGGAAGAACTTCTTCGCTTGGTTACTCTTATCTCCTCTGTATTTCAACCTCTAAAGATTGTGTATATATAATTCATCACTTGCTGTAATTTATTTTATTCTTTTTGAATTTATTGGTAACCTGTTTAGTTTGGTACATTTATTTTTTTCTCATTAAAAAATTGCATTGAAAGATACCTAAAGCATTGCATTTCTATTCTTCAATAATAGTTAGCGTAGTGCAATGCTATTACAGTGCCAGTGACTCGGGTGCTGTCCGTAAGGAGTTGCTATGCTCTCTCGGTGTCGCATTGGGTTTCCTCTAGTTTTTTCCGATGCTTCAAAAACAAATGGGATTTATAGATTAATTGGGATGTTTGAGTGGCATGGGCTCGTGGGCCAGAAGGGCCTGTTACCACACTGTATCTCTAAATTAAAAGAAAATCTCCTTGCCCAGGCTTATTTGACTCTGCGACCTGCCCACATTCAAATAAATTTTTCCAAATATGTGGCATAATTGAAGTTTCTCAATTCACCCTTAGGCTTAATGGCAAAGGAAAACACTAATTTTATACAAATACATGCTAACTTAGTTTCAAAATATTTGAATTAAATATTTGTGAGGTCACTGACAATTCCAATAAACCACATTTTCAAATTGGTTGTTTGAAACTTCCAAAAAAATACACACTAAATTCAATAAAATATCAACTTTCAACATCTGTTCTAGATGATTACAACTAGCCAGGCTCTGGCCAACCAGTCAACAGGGATTATCAACCACGCATGGCCAAATTATTTTTATACTTGTGAGGAGGCATCGTGTGACGCAAATATTTTACTAAGCAAATTCATTTAGGTGCACAGTACATATTACAAGAAGTACTTCATTGAAAAACCCATACCAAAGACTAGTTGAGAATGACTATAGGCCTAACCACATTAAAAGCAGATGATAGTATTTTGTTTCTCTGTTGAATAACTTTTTCTGGAGGATGAGATGAAGAACCCTCATTTCAGTAGAGATGGACAAAACACTTCCATTTGGTTGTGCATCCAGCATCCATCTTTCCAAACAAAACCATAAAGCAGACTTGCTCATGTGTTGGTCAACAGATGACTTTTCTGCTGTGGTATATTCTCAAGGATGACAGCCATTCCTTGAAGAAGGGCTCAGGTCTGAAATGTCAGTTATATATCTTTACCTCCTATGGACACTGAGAGACTGGCAGAGTTTATCCAGCATTTCTGTATTTTAAGTTCAGTCACAGTGTCTGCAGACTTTCAAGTGACACACCATTCCCCAGATTCTTTCCCAGGTGGTTACGGCTATCAAGAGTATAGAGGAGGGCATCTCAGCAGTATTTGACTTCACACTTGATTTTGTTATATGACTTCATGATGACTTCTGTTTTCTCATTTTTTTTATCCACTTGGAAACATTAAGGATAATAAGTCACTACACTACCGAGTCCATTTCTTGAGCCTGTAGAGCTCGTCGAAAGAATCAAAGACTTGTAGATCCAAACCAAGGCTTTTATTAGCAAAAGACAGGAACTCTTCACAGGTGGCCGACCAGTCCGGAATGATTCGACCTGGCTAGGGACACAACCCTTTAAGGCCCAGACAGTAGGCGTGGCTTAGCTCTCAGCCAATCGGTGTAAGCACAGTCTAGATACTGTAACTATATACACTATATACATTGGTGATAGATCTGTACTATCACAGAGCCTCATTAAGTTTTAATGCATATTCAGGAACAAAGTGAAAATTTGGTGCAACTTTTAGGCATTGCAAGGAAAAGCAAATGGCACTGAGGAACAATTCATTCTTTCGGAGCATCAAGGGTCTCTGGAGTGCACTACCCTCAGAGCACTGGAGACTGAATCGTCGAATAGAGTAAAACTCACGTTATCTGGAATTCAAGCAAACGACAGCCTCAAGCAACTGGCAAAAAAATGGCATTAAATAAATAGGTAAAGAATATGAACATTTAAAACTAGTGTCCCCTAGCAGCTTGCTCACCAAACTCACAACATCCAACCTCAACAAAAATGCACTTATCCGGCATCTATCAATTTCCAATTGGTGCCAGATACCAGGGGTTTTACTGTATATTTAAGACCAGAACAAACAGATTGTTTGTCAATTCAGGGAATAATAGTCCATTTGGGGAATGAAGCTTAAGAGTGAATAGTCAGGAGCTGAGACTAAGGTTAAATCAGCCTTGCTCTTATGAATGGTAGAGCAGACTCAGGCCTGGTGGCCCACACCTGCTCCCATTTCTTTAAATTCTGGATTCTTGCATTGTGACTAATCCAGTTTTGAACAAAATGTTTTGACCTAACCTAAGTTCCAGGAAGGAAAATTGGTCATCTCAACAAGGTTGACAAAGGCAGCCAGTGAAGTTGCTGTCTCAGAGTTCCAGCATCTTTGGTTCACTCCTGCCTTCCAGTGCTCTCCATGTAGACTTCACGTGTTCTCTGTCATGGATTTCCTCCAACTGCTCCCACATGAGTTTCCTCCCATATCCCAACTACCCGTGTGCGAGACGGGTAAATGGCTCCTGGAAATGGCCTCTAGTGCTTAGATGAAAGAATGAATGCTAAAATTTAGGCTGGGATGTGGGGGTTGAAGGCAAGGAGGAAAAATTGGTAAGGTGGTTAATAGTTGGTAATGACCTGATAGGCTAAAGAGCTTATTTCCATGCTGCATCTCTCTCTTTGACTCCATGACTCTGTGGTGCAATCAAAACTCAGCGACATTACTGTTGAAAACATTTTATATCTTAGCATTTAGCTCCATGTTAAGTCAAGGTATATTACTTATTATGTTCAAAAGTGAAATTTGGCTTTTCTGTCATTAAACTTGCAAACATTTTATTTCTAATCTTTGACAGAAACAAAGAACCCTTCAGCCTCAAGCATTTATTTTCCAGGAAAGAGCTTCATTGCAGTTTCCTGGTTCAGATCTTTTTTTATTATTTCTTTGTGGAGGTCTGCCATTTTGGGCAATTAACATGTTTGCCTGTGGCACAAATGTGCTCTTCTGCACAAAAGAGCTACTGTTATAGTCGCAGGCGACGCTTTAAGGTTCCAGCAAATTTTCAGTTGGTTCATTTCAATGCCGTCTACAGTGTATACTACATATGATCTGGTGGGATGGTTTTCTTTCAGCTGTCTCTCACACTCGTAATTGCGAGCATATGAGATACTTATAAAACACAAATCAAAAACCCTCTTACAATCTCCGTGGACATATTTATCTCAATAAATATGTAATATAACGGGAAGTCACAAAATACAATAGCTTCACAGGGGAAAGCGCTTTTTTTTTCTTGCAGGAATTTTATGTGCTGGATACTATACAGCAATTAAAAAAAACTTATTGTTGAAGGTGGGTTTTCAGTGTTTTGATTGTTGGGTGCCTTAGAGCTTCCACCATTCATGCAACCACATTCCTGTGTAAGACAAAGTTTTCAAGTGAGAAGTAAGGCAAAAGATGAGGAAACTGTTCAGAGATTTTCCACATTTAAAGATAGCCTGGCCTCAGCGGAGAACAAAATGTTTAAATTAAGAGGGACAGCATGTTTTGAGTTGGCTTTTTAACCAGCTTTTTGGGCACTGGGCAGATACTCTGTGTCAGAGATGGTGTGATATTTGCTGGAAAATCTGTAAATAGGCTTGATATGGAAATACTATTCAATTTAATGGCAGTACCTTGATGATATTTTCCCCCCGTTCCTTGATGAGCTGCCAGTCAGGCTGGGAACCTTAAGGACTGTGAGCCACAGCCACACAGCAGGAAAAGAAATTGTGGATGGAAACATGAGGAGGAAATCATGGAGAATATGTCACGAAGCATGGTTTGGGTTCGGGCATTACGACAACATTTGGGGGCAAAGTTCAGAATGTGGAGTGGTTTTGGACAAATCCCAAAGGTAGGATAGAGGCATGTTTGCTTGAGAGATTGAAAGGAAGAACTACCTCACATCCTGACCCACAATAAACAGTTGCACTTGGTTCTGCTTTTCCCACTTTAGTTGTTGAGTTTCCTATGTCACTGGAAGCTTCTCCTGGAGTCATTACATTTAGAGCTAAGTAAAATTCATGACTGAAAGACCCCATTAATATCTCCTCTGGATGTTATTTCCTTCAGCCAATAACAGTTTTTGTGGATTACTTGTGTTCTGCCAAGGTGGGGCCAGTTCCATGCATTGTTGTCTTTTGTGAGACAATGCTATTTTTTTTCTACGTTATTTGTGCAAAATATGTGAAACTCTTCACTTATTGTGGCCAAAGGACTGGAAGTCCTTGGACAAGGCAGTGCCACACCTTGTAAAGCTGCTGCCTCATGCCTCCACCAACCTCTGTTCAATTCTGACGTCTGGTTCTGTCAGGGTGCAGTTTGCAAGTTCTTCATACCTGACTCAGGGACAGGCTCGAAATGTTGATCACCCTTTACTTCCTATGGATGCTGCGTGACGTGTTGAACTTCTCCAGCATGTTTCTGTTTTGGTTCCTCTGATTACGTGGGTTTCCTCCACGTACTCAGGTGTACTTCCACATTCTACAGATGTGCGGGTTAGTAGGTTGACCTTTTCTGTGCAGGAATGTGGTAGAATCTACAAGGAGTTGATAAGCATATGGGGAATATAAAATGTGGACCAGTGTAGAATTGAGTGTCGGATGGTCCATGCAGACCCAATTGACTGTAAATCCTGTTTCCATGCAATGTGAATGCAAATATGCTCTGGAATGGACCTACACCACCGTACCTTTAGGCCGAAAACATGATGCCAGGTGAAACGAAATCTTTTCTGCCTGTACATGATACTCTCCTTTCTCTCATACTCGTGTCCATCTAGAAGCTTCAAAATGCTCTTTTTGTGTCTGCTTCCACTCTCTGTGTAAAAAACCTGCCCCCATAGCTCTTTTGAACTTTTCCCCCTTCACCTTAAATGCATATTCTCTTGTATTTGACATTTTACCCTGGATCTCTGATTATCTACCCTATCAATGCCTCAAATTATTCCGTCGGGTATCCCCTCACTCTCTGCGCACCAGATAAAACTCAGGACAAGAGGATGAAGGGTATTTTTGTTGTGCCTGCAGGGCATTGAATGCCTAAATGTTGCAAATTCCATCCTTTAGTGCATTTCTGGATCACATGATAAGCCTGGCCTTACATGGTTTCACTTTGCGGTGAAAGCTCTTCAAGTGAAAGTTGTGAATGAGGATCACCACTTTGTCATAGGCCTGAATTGGAATCCCTCGACCAGAAATGGTATTGCAGAGACAGGAACAGTCATTATAATGGCAGAGTTTCAAGATTCAAGATACCCATCTCCACCATCAAAAGCAATAGGAGGCTTTGCCTTGATCCAAGAGACACAAGTCCATCCGTGAAGTTTCAATGGCTAGCTTCAGATTCAGGTCTCCCTGCCGTGTAATAAGAATGACCGATGCAAGACACAACTTATTCTCCTGTTCAGGCACCCACTTCTAGTTGAGGCCTTCATTCTCCATGCATGCTCCAGTGTTGCAGCTGCAATATTTGTTGTGTATTTCATCAATTCCAGATAGTCAGCTGTTTCAGCCTGTGTGTCTCACTTCCTAGAATTTTCAGTTTATCTTTCCATTTCACTGGAAATCAAGGTATAATATTCATCATCTTAGTATGCACTGCCCATTGATCTTATATATTTATTTGTCTTAGTCTTTTTTTTAAATCCCAGGATAGGGGAGTCTAAAAACTGGAGGACACAGTTTTAAGGAGAGAGGGGAAAGATTTAAAAGTGAATGCAAAGCAACCTTTTCACACAAAGGATGGAGGGTATAGGAAGCAAGTTGTGCCTCAGGAATCTGCAGAGGTGGGTACAATGACTACATTTCAAAAAAAATGGAGAGGATGGGGTTAACAGGGGCATGGACAAGCGCAGGCAAATGGGACTAGCTCAGCAGACAACTTGCTCGGCAAGGGCGAGTCAAGGCTGTTTGCATACTGCATCACTCTGTCACTCCATGATCCCTTGCTGACAGTTTGGGAGGGACCAGCTGGGAACAGTTCCTTGTGGCTCAGTGGGTGGATGTCAAAGTTGCATTAGAGCACAGAAATCAGGAGTTCACTGAAGGTCTGATCTCTTGTTCTGCCCTGGCATCCTCTTTCAACACAGGATTGATTCCAAATCTGAACTGTGGTTCCAGATGAACTTTGTATGAGCGTCTCCAGCTCAATGCGAGTCATTCATCCAAATGTGCCTGGTGGATGGCTCTCTTTCGCAGTCTTGTTTTATTTAAAATATATTTGCATGAGAAAATTGTTAATTTGGTCTTTTTTTTTCATTTGTGTCTTAAAACATTTGTTATTATTCAAATGTATTTCAACAGTCTCTTTGACACACTCTCTGGTCCAGATCCCCAGAATCTACTACCCAAGGCCGAGTTGCGAACAAAAAGGCTCATGTGATCATCTATTGAAGCTGCACGTCGCAAAGTGTATATACGGCCAAAGGCTGAACTGTGATTACTATGGATCCCTCATATCATGTTTAGTGTAGCGGCTAGCGCTACTTATTACAGATCCAGCAACCCGGGTTCAAATCCAGCACTGTCGGTAAGGAATTTGTGCATTGCCCCCATGTTTGCGTGGGTTTCCTCTGGGTGCTCCGGTCTCCTCCCACCCTCCAAAAGCATATGGGGTTTGCAGATTAACTGGTGTTATATGGACTCGTGGGCTAGAATGGGCCTGTCACCATGCTGTACAGGTAGTCCTCAACTTACAACTGTGTTCCTTTCTGACCAACCGGTTGAATCTCGAAATGGACGCGTCGGAAGTACATTAGCAAGATGTGTGGAAGCCATTTTTAATTCCAAATCGAGCATCAGCAGGGGATGGGTTGTTCCTCATCTTCTTTGGCAAGCTTACTGTGGTTACGTCATGCCTGCACGCAGCCGTTTTTTTTTTGGTCGCAAGTCGCATAGGTCATAAGTTGGGAGACTACTTGTATACCTAGATTTAAACATTTAAAATATGACATGTGGAATCCATAAAAATTATCATCTAATTTCTCCTCATGGCTACATTCACTGCCTTGTACTTGAAGTCATTTCTGCAAATGGCCTGCAATGAGCAGCTCTCATGGGATCTTCTCTATGGCTAACCATCAATATCAGTTTCAGAAATAAAAGACACTTTCCAGCCAGCCATCAGATTAATTTCCTCTGAAAATTGTTTAGCCAAGCATCTTTAATTTCCCACAGATTGTGCAAATCTGTCAAGGGCATCCTCCAATGCCATCACATTTTCTTCATTCTCCAGAAAATTTCAATCGACTTTCTCAGCAGATGGTCCTCTGATCAAAACCTGATTGTGAAATGGATGTTATGATTTACCGGTTGTATCGTCTCAATATTTTGCATCATCAAGGCAAAAGAAAATGTTTCACTAATGTGGTGTCTTTACCATGTCAAGTCAGTTCATGGAAAGTATTCAGACAAGAAAGTATTAGAAAGCTTATGGAAGAGGTGAGTTTGAGGAAGATATCGAGAAGAGGGACCTTTGGTGAAGGATCTCAGGAGTATGAGCCCATACACATGAAAAGGTCTAATTACTAACGATGGGAGAGTATATATACACAGAGCCAGAAATGAAGAATGGGTGGGAGAGATTTGTAGCATAATTTGAAGTTATAGAGATAGGGAGGTTAAAGACCACAAATACCTTTAAATATCAAGAAGCATGGAAGGCTGGTCAGAATTGAAACAGAGAAATGCAAGACCATGACCAATTTGCAACCAACGTAATTCTATTTGCTCGATATATAAATGAAATCTTATATCAGGAATTTGAATCGGTAATGTCAGCAGTTGAATATTTGGACCATAACCTGCCTGAAAAATTCAGTAATATCAAGCAGCAACTGTGGAACATTTCAAATCTCGAATCCTTCATCAGACCTCGCCTGACCTGCTGAGTTCTTCTGGCAGATTGTATTTTTATTTCAGATTTCTGTACCTTTAGACCACAGGCATGTGTATTTACAAATTCACAGCATTTTATACATTTTAACCCATTGCTGAGTTCTGGTAGTTTAGAGTGAAGCACAAATGTCTGCAGATGCTGTGATTGTAGCAAAACACACACAGTAAATGTTGTTGGAACTCAGCTGGTCCGTAGGAGGTGAAGCTATATTACCGACGTTTCAGGCCTGAGCCCTTCTTCAAGGTATAAGCCAAAAGCAGACAGACATCTGAATAAAGACAGAGAGAAAGGTGGGAGAATGGGAGGGGGAGGAGACCAGACCAACAAACGAAAGTTGTTAATTGGATATGGTAAGAGGAAAGGTGAGAATTGGTTTTGGCTCTTTGAAAGGAGACAGAGGAAAGATGACAGGGGGGCAAAAATGTGAGGGAGGGGGGAGGTTTTTAAATGGAAATCGTAGAAGTCCATGTTAATGCCATCCGGCTGGAGGGTGCCCAAGTGGAAGATGGTATTTTTCCTCCAAATTGCGTGTGGTCAGTCTGGCAATGCATGAGATCATGGATAGACATGTCAGCAAAGGAATGGGACAGAGAATTTAAATGGGTGACCACTGGGAGATCCACGCTATTGTGGAGGACAGAGACAAGGTGCTCATCGAACCAATCTTCCAGTCTCTCCGCTGTAGAGGAAGTAGTTTATAGACCTCGGAAATATCAAAATAAAATCTTATGCAGTTTATTAAGAATGAAATATTTTCTTTAATTTCAGACATCAACCAAATAAATCATTGTTAGGCACTCTAAAATAGAGGTTTTTATTTGTTCAAAATTATTTTGTTGCTGCAGAAAATTATAGCCAACGATAAACATCTTATGAATGATTTATTTTGTTTTTGACGCAAGTTGCAAAAGGAAGACCACAAGATTCTTAAAAGATTCTTGCAGTCTTTTTTTAAAAATCAAATCAATCTTGAAGATACAAGTTAGATTTAAGGAGGAAGCTTTGTGTTGAATGTCAGCAAACAATTTGCATCATTCACTGAGTAAAACGGAGAAAGGTGGGTTTTGATTATCTCTGCGTGTAAAGAAAATTTCAGAGAAATTGAATCCGAAGTCCATCAAAATTTAAAAAAGAGACCAACTTCAAATCTCCCTCTTTCAAGTAATTATCCAAAAATCCTGTTAAAATTATATGGAATATCTATTCTAAATTGATGTTGGTTTATTTTTTTTTTTTACACTCACATGCCTGTGTAAAAATCAAAAGTCCTCAGCATATTTTGCAAAATAATCCAGATCAATTGAATGCCTTTTGCCAACCTCATTTAAAAGATCTTTCTCTGAAGTACAAGGAACACCCTGAAAGTTGATAGTCAGCGATTAGTCTTTCAAATGGCTCTGCAGTTCTTAGGAGTGTCATATCTTTTAAATAATTTCCCCTGCACCAGTGAAACAGTCCAAAGTATGATTTTAAGCTATTGTATCCATGATGATGGATATATTTCATTCAATGCAAGTTCAAGCAATCATCGATCCAATCTTCATGTGTATCCAACCAGTCTTGGAGTGCTTGGAAAATTCCTGCGCATTCCCATACATTTTTCCTGATCGATGAAGAGCGAGTTTGCTTTAACAGAGAGGTCGTACTCTAAGGTTGATTTTGTTTGTGCCAACCTTTGTAAGGCACCTTCAGAATCTTTCAACCTTTGCTGCAACGTCTGGATGGTTGTGTCAAGCTCCCGAACTTCATTAACGAGCCTGAGAAAAGACAATGAGAGCAGTTATCAAACAAAAATCTTCGGAGCATGATGTTTGAAATAAAAAGTTCCAGAAATGAAATTGTTATTCTTTTCAGCATTTTTTGCGCTATCATAGCTTATTATCTTGTTTTTCTGTAATATTACATTTATTTGTTCAGCCTGAATTTTCTTATTCATGTATTTTTTCATTCTACTAACTGATGTAGATGAAAAAGGACTCTTGTTTTAGCCCATGAACTTCCTGCTTTGATTACAAAACTGGCTGCATATCCACAATTATTACAAGTAATAAAACATTCCGTGGCCACGTCGGTGAAAATGTGAGAGACCTTATTCAAAATGAATCACGTTTGAACATCAGTTATTGCAAGAAGATCCATTCATTTTATTAGCACCGATGTTTCATAAACATGCAGTACTCTTTCAATAGGGTGGAAAGATTAACACAGCAGTTAGCGCAACAGTATTACAGTGACCCAGGTTGAAATCTGGCACGGTCTGTACGGAGTTTGTATTGTTACGAGCTCAGAGAACCTCAAAACCCAGCAGCAATAGAAATTCATCAAGACAAATGGTTACTTCGACAAAAGTTGCTTTTAATTATCTTTAAACGAAAACAGAATCACACTTTAACTTATTATTATTAATTTAAACTTAACCTAAATTAACCCCCTTCTAATTCCAAGCAATGTGTGTGTAAGTTTAGAAAACTTCTTCAATTCACAGTCCAATCTCTCTTCTCACTCCTCCAAGTTCACTGGTTGCAGTCAATTCTTATCTGTGCACAGAATTTAACATTTATCAATTTCACCAGGCTTTGGTGCTTGAAAGGTAAATGGTTACCGCTCAGGAAGGTTCTTGTCAGTTTTCAGAGAGAAATTTGTTGTTCTCCAGACATACACAACTGATTCCTTTTTAATCAGCCACTTCAGTGTCTTGCCAAAGAAACTTTCCCCATCAGGGTTTTTCCAGGTGATAACCTCTTTCTTTCAGGTCACCATAGAGTTCCTTTTTGTTTCTATTATTTCAAGTAAAACATTAGGCAGCCAGTCCTCTCCTCTTGTATGGACCACAAGTCTTTGACCAGGCTGAACTAAGAACTCACAACCCATCTTCAAAATGGAGTTTTTCCACATTTGCCAGCTTGTCCTGTTCCAGTCCCAGCTACTGCTGCTGAACCGTAGAGCTGAATTCTTTCTCTCAGAGAAAACCACATGACCCTCTTAGAACAGCCAACTGCACTCAGACAGACTGCGGCCCTGGACCCAATCTTCGGAGTTCATTCATCTGTTGCTTTCCAATAATCCATTATTCCACAGCACATCCAATTAACACCTACTTGTGAAGTCCTTATAGGCATTCTTCAAAGCTTGTGCAAAGACACTCGGAGCCTGGACTGTCTGGCTTGAGCAGAGCTCTGACATTTTAAATGAGATCTGTTTTAAAGTGTTATATGTGACCTGCACTAAAAAACCTGCCACAATTCATCTTCCAAAAGCATAACTATATACAGTATAAAATATAACATAATCTGTCACAGTATATTCTCTCGTCCGAATGAACAGGGGTTGTAGGTAAATTGGGGTAGTTGAGCAGCACGGGCTCATGGACTAGAAGGGCCTGTTACTGGGGCTGTACGTCTCAATTAAAATAAAAAATTAAATTCCAATTAAAAATGTATGTCACTGAAAATTAAGCTGTAATAAACAGACAGCGCTGAAACAAAGTCTCATTGACCCGTAACCCTCCTCTTTCTTCACGTGCCGCCCGAGTTCTTTAATATTTCCAGCACTAACTGTTTGAGTCTAGATTTCTGATATCTGCAGTTTTATTTATTTTTTCTTCATGACCTCAGCTTTAATTTCATAAAGTGCAGAGTATTAAAATAAAAAGTTGATGTAATAAAACAGAAAAGAAAGACTGTAGCTAATGAACATTGAGATTGTTTTGCAGGTAATGTTAGAAAATGAAGAACTTCATATGATCATTTTCATTAATATCACTGAAAGACTGCTCTGGAAAATTGATTTTTTCCCCCCTGCCAGTCATCATGTTCATGCTTTTGACTTAACACTCTCAAAACTCAGTTTGAGTAGAATAAAAGAAATATCATATTCAGTATCAGTAAATTTATTCATGGTAATTTTTGCTGTGCTCAACTGTATTTAAATTTTTTTTTAAATTCTTGGATTCAGACAACCTTCATTTTGCTCCACATCTGCATGAAATCAAATGCCAAGCACGTCAATATCATTTATAAGGAACAGGGACATGCACATAGTTTAAAAAAAAAATCCAAATTACAATCCATGTCAACAACAGTAGGGTTTCTCGCTCATGAGGTAAGCTCGCCCATCTGCTTCCTTTTATGTCCTTTTCCAAATTGGAAAATAAAAGCACAAAATAACTGGTATTTCCTCTTAACAGTAAGACAGGGCATTTGGATTGTACAGTAGGTACACAAGATTGATGTACAGATGAAAGTAGGATAGACCGATGTTGCCTTACTTGACAGAATTTAATGAAGATACAACTTTCCTTTCTTCAGTAAGTATAGTCTGCCCACTGCTGACTACCGATAGAGTAGACCAGTGTTTGAAGGCTGACTGACTATCTATCGGTAGACCAGTGATTGGAAACTACAATCAATTCTAGATATGGGCATCTCCCACAGTTGCCTCGATGCATCATCTACATGTGAAATAGGAGGATTTATTTTTCCAAAACTTCCAACAGACGTGTCTTTGAAAGAAAAGGCATGCGTGAGACAATCTGAAAAACTGCTGTATTGCTGTGTTCATAGCAACAGTTTCTATGTTTGTGACAGCCACTGTTTGTGCTGTGTCACTTTAATTCCACCTTGTTTTTTTACAATAAATATTTCACAACGGTCTCAGTAACAATCTACTGGCTCAGGTGGCATAGCTGGGCCAGTGGAAGGTCTCTTCAAACAAAGGATGGAAACTGCCAGGTGGAGTTCAAACTCAAGAGTTATTAAGAAGCAATTTGCAAGTGATTAGACACCCTCGAATGCATTTTTAATCGATTAGATCAGAATTTCCTTCTCTGACTAATGGGTCAGGACTAAAGGGTGAGTACCATTTTGACTAAGTGTGGATCTCTTTTTGGTGTAAACACTTTGCATGCTAAAATAGCAAAAACTGACTCTAAAAGGGCCAAGATGTTTTCTATGGAACAAACTAGCCCCAGCAACTTGGTGGAATTCAGTGTTGTATGGCAAATGAACTTATTACGTGTGCATCCAAAACAGAAAACAAGCATGATTGGTGGCAGGAAGTAAAAATGTGGAGGAACTCAGCAGGTCTCAGTGTCCAGAGGAGGTAAAGATAGATTACCGACATTTGGGCCTAAGCCCTTCTTCAAGGTATGAGTGCAAAGCAGGCTGGCACCTGAATTAAAAGGTTGGTGAAGGAAAGAAAAAGGGGAAAGAGACCAGACCAACAGGCAAAAGGTGATAATTGGACATTGATAGGAAAGGAGGGAACAGGTGAGAATTGATCAGGGGAGGGTGGCTCTGGGAACGCAGAGCTGGAGGAAGGGAAATGGAGGAAAACGGAAAGAGAGACAGAGCTAGAGGAAAGGAGAAATAGGGGCATATGGGGGATTGTTCGTCTAATTAGCGGGTGATCTCAGTCTGGCAGTGTAAGAGACTACGGACAGACGTCAGCATGGGAACGGGGCAGGCAATTGAAATGGGTTATCACTGGGAGATCCCCGCTATTACGGCGGACAGAGCCGAGGTACTTAATGAAGACATCTCCTAGTCTCTACAATGTAATGGAGAACACAATGGGAGGACCAGATGCAGTAGATAATCCCTGCAGAAGCACAAGTGAAATGTTTGGGGACAGCTTAGGGCCCTGAATGGTGGTGAGGGAGAAGTTGTGTGCACGTATAGCATTTCCTGTGGTCATGGGGTAGGTGCCAAGGGGCCAACTGGGTGGAAGCAGGAGTGGACTCTGCGGAAGACAGAGAGGAGGAGAAAGGAAGATGTACATGTCTGGTGGTGGGATCATGTAAGAGGTGGCGGAAATGGCGGTGGATGACTTGTTGGATGCGGAGGCTAGTGGGGTGGTAGGTGAGAACATCCTGTCCTTGTTGGACCGGGGGGGTGGGGGGAAAGCAGGCAGAGAGGGCCAGATCAGATGTGCAGTTAATGGAGGATATGGAGTTGAGGGCCAAGTTGATGATCATAGAGGGGATGTCATATTTCTTGAAGAAGGAAGTTAACTCAGATTATCTTACATGGAATACTCATCCTGAGAGCAGATGCAACAGGGATGGAGGAAGTGTGAGAAAGGAATGGAATCCTTGCATGGGACAGAGTGGGAAGAGATGCAGTCAAGATAGCTGTGGGAGTTGGTGGGTTAGGAGACAATATGTGTCGAGAGTTTTCTCCCAAGATGGAGACAGAGAGAGAGAGATCGAGAAAGGGGAGAGTGCTGCTCGAGATGGACCAAGTGAATTTGAGGTTAGGGTGGAAGTTGGGAGCTAAGTAGATAAAGTTGATGAGCTCATCACCAAAGTAGTCATCAATGAAGCAGAGTAAGAGTTGAGGGAGCTTTCCAGTGTAGGCTTGTCACATGGATTAGTTCACCAAAGGCAGGCATAGCTGGAACCCTTGCGGGTACCCATGGTTACCCCTTTGACTTAGAGGAAGTGGGATGAGTCAAACGAAAAGTTATTGAGGGTGAGGATGTTCTGCCAGCAGGAAGTGGGTGGTGGTGGTGGAGGGGGACTGGTTAGGTCTGTTGTCGAGGAGAAAACAAAGGGCTTTGAGGCTTTTGGTATGGGAGAAGGAGGTGTATGGTGATTGGATGCCCATGGTAAAGATGAGGTGGTCAAGGTTAGGGAATGAGAAGTTGAAGAGACGGAGGGCATGTGAGGTATCACTGATGTAAGTGGGGAGGGCCTGGACCAGGGGGACAAAACAGAGTCGAGGTAAGTCAAGGGCAGGAAGTGACTTGTTGAATTTCTAGACTCTGTAATCATGTTCCACTCTACAAGATGTTAGTTTTCATAAATGTGAAATATGGAAGAATTTCTAAGCACCGTCTTTTATCATTGATCAGTGTAGAGCAGAAATATAGAACAGGTCCTGTTTGGTAGGGCGAATCCTAAATCACTGGACTCAAGGTTGCCACAGGCAGAATTATATTGGAATTTGACAAAGTTCAATATTAAAATCTACAACTTCAGGAAACTTGCTTTTTCCGTCAATATCCCAAGCGATGATTTCTATTGCGAGTTTTCCCACTACTATACTACATAGAACATTGAACAGTACAGCATGTGAGCAGGCTCTTTGGCTCATGATGTCTGTGCAGAACAGGATGCCATCTTAAATTAAATCTCTTGTACCTACATATGATCCAAATCCATCCACTCTCTGCATATTCAGAAGATTCTTAAATGCAACCATCATGTCTGCTTCCACCAATCTGCCTGAAAGCCCACTCCAGGCATATGCTGTGTAAAAACAAATGTCCCATATATCTCTGATAATTTTCCCCTCCCCCTCCCCAATACTTCAAATGCATGCCTCTTGAACGTAACTTTTTTTTAACCCTGGGAAGACTATCTACATTATTTATGCTTCTCATAATTTTGTACATTTCTATTAGGACTTCCCTCAGCCTCTGCCACTCCAGAGAAAATAATTCAAGATGTCCAGCCTCATAATCCAGGCAGCATCCTGGTAAATCTCTTCTGTAATCTATCCAAAGTCTTACTGTAATGGGGTGACCAAAACTGCACACAGTATTCTAAGTATAGTGCAACCAACATTTTATATACTATATTTATAACATGACTTCCTTTCTCTTATAGTCAAATGCCTTGCCCATTGAGGGCAAGCAAAACATACATGTTCATTTCCACCCTATTTACTTGTGTGCCCAGAGATTAGCCAAATTTTCTCTTTCCAATGGACATCCTGATTCTATGGCCATGTACACAGTCTTGCAATTTACATTCCATGTTTGTTTCCACTTTCTGACTGCCCTTGTAACCCTGAGGTAGCAGCGAGCAAGCACAAAACTCAAAAGTCTGTACAACAGGCTTTATTCAGGTAAAAGTCTGAACACCCATTCATGCTTCAGTAGCTTCCGTGTGACTAGCTCAGGAGGGGCCAGCTCAGGTCTATATTCATGTTGGCTGATTGACAGCCAGCCAGGTGGAGTCAACCCCCTAGGTGGTCTTCCTGCAGGTTCAGAGATCGCCCTCTGGAGTTGGCTATTATTTAGATTTTCTGTCTTGAACTGACCCCATTAACCTATTGATTCAGTAACTCGTAATCACTTTTTACTCCAGAAGAAATCGATATACAGATACTGGATGATCATTATCAATTATCACTGCCCTTTCACCGATATTCCAATTTTCCTATCATTTTTTCCCACCTTCTTTGCACTCAACAGAAATTGATTTTCTTTCTGCCCCAGATTTTGAAGCATTAACTCCATTTCTCTTTCCATAGATGCTATCCTGATGGAGTTTCCATCACTTTCTGTTTCTGTTCAGATTTCCCATATCTGCAATTGTTAGATTTTCATTGGGCCCCAATTCTGATTGACATGAAAATCAAAAGATAGGATACGAGACAATGGGCGGCACAGTTAGGACAATGCTGTTACAACGCCAGCAAATGGGAATGGGGCTCAAACCCCACGCTGTCTATAAGGAGTTTGTACGTTCTCCCCATGTCTGCATGGGTTTTCATCGGGGGCTCCGGTTTCCTCCCACCATTCAAACCATAGGTCAATTGGGTGTAATTGGGCAGCATGGGCTCGTGGGCCGAAAGGACCTGTTACTGTTCTGTACGTCTAAATTTAATTTAATAATGTGATCTTTTAGGTACATTTTAATAACCTTTGGGGAGTTCGGGACACACTTGGTCCAATTTAATCTTCATAAAACATTAGTTAAGGCTCAGATAAAGCACTATGTTCAGTTCAAAGTTCCACCATTAGGAAAGATGGCAAAGTCTTGGAAAGGGTGAAGAGGATATTTATTGGAATAATCCTTGAGCTGAGTAATAGGGTGTAGAGGCTGGGGGGGGGGGGGGGTGGGAAACTGTGACTTGAGAGCTGGAAAGGTAAAGTTACGATATGATAGATCTATTTAAAATCACAAATAATGTTAATGCTCCAATTTTGAGACATCGGCACATTTAATCACAGGGAACAAAGTTTCAAGATTATTGGAAAATAAGTGACAAGAGGAGCTTTATTCTCGTACAGTGATTTGTTGTAATTATGAGATAAACTGTATAATTCCTGAAGATAAAATATTTACATGGTCACAGCCAAGGGTCGTGGGACCAATTACGCCATTCAGGTTTTCAGCCCTTCTTTAGTGCTGTAACATTTTATCACTCCAATATTTTTCAGTGAAAGAAGTGTCTCAACAAGATTATATGGCTTTTAAACATGGATATTATATGCATTAGGCCGTATCAGATTTTATGAGTGTGGAGCAAGATGAAGAAAATCTTGCAGGCCATTTTCTGTTCTTTATTTTTGAGTGTTTGGGAGCTTATTTGGCTGGCTATTTTCCTGAGAGGGGGAAAGGGACCTTTTGGCTAAATGGATTCCTTTCAAGAAAGAGCAAAACGTTAACTGATGAACTGTGGTTGCTGCTCAGCTAGCATGTCTACATTGAATCTTTATTTTTCGACTTACTGCACTTGGACAGGATCACGGCAGAGCTCCACATTTGGCCTTCGTGTGCGCTCATCAAGTCGCGTTTGAGCTACTTTCAGAGGTCCTTCCTTGTCTCTGATCGCTCGTTTGATGTTCTCGATTGTCAGTTCAGTTTGGAAGATTGCTTGAAGAGTCTGCATGGCCAGAGAGAACACATGGGAGGGAAATCATGGCTGCAGTGGTCCCTCAGCATTGGCCGGGACTAATAACCAGCAAATTTTACATTGAGTCATGAAAGCATGCCCAAGACCATAGTAACTGGTTTATAGATCTTATCGATGTCAGAGTACTTTCTTCAGCAGCAGGAAAAACTAAACTCTGGTATTTACACCATCCCCTTTATAAACTTGTAAGTTTATCAAAGCATTAAGTTGCGGCAGAGATTAATAGGTGGGAGCAGGTAAATAATCTGTATGCATTTTTAACAAATACATAATACTGCCAACTCATTGTTGTAAATAACATTCAATAAGTACACTGTAATAAGTAAATCAAAGCTCCAATGGTCAAATCACCCATACAGTCAATGTTCTGAAACATTATTGATACAACATTCGAGAGATGATTAAAGAGACAAATCTTATGCCTTGTGAGCTCAATATTTTCCTGTAAAAAAACTCCTAATTTCTCCCTGCAGTTGAATAGGTTTAACCTGTTGTAGGCTATGTGAAAAGGTATCCTTGTCTGGAAGCTTGGGATGCCTTCAAATAGGCAGTGCCCTGTCGGAGTCACGCAGTGCAGCACACCTGACAATGAGAGAGTGGAAGATGACACTGCCAGCTTCTGACACCCAATTCTGGAAACTGGGACTTCAACAGGAATACCCATGCAATTCCCAGTGCAAGTAGTGACAGGGTGGGTAATCTGCTCTCAGAATCGCATCAAGATGTTTAGCCATGTCAAACATGCCATCAAAATACACACTGGCGTTGCCATGCAGCACTAAAGTCGATAAGAATCAACCCAAATGCTCTCCATTTATTGCAGTCAAATGGAAACAATTGCAGTGTTCAACTTTTTGTTTTCATATTTCCTTAATATACAGAAAGAAACCATTTTGGCCCATTCTACCCACATTTGGCTCACAATCCAATCGCATTCCCCTGGTAGGTTAATCAAATCAGCTACTGGACAGGATTCTAGGAATTCCTGAGGCCCAATGATCTTAAGGGCAATTAGGAATGGGCAATGATTGTAGGAACACAGGCTTTCTATGTAAATTTAGAAAATGAATGTAAAACCTATTCAGCTCTTTAATGTCTAGAAAGCTGCTCTTGGGCAAAGTAATGATACATTTTAATAGTATATATCAAGAATATAATTGTCCATATAGGGCAAAAATGCTTTTATATACCACCCTACTATGCAAAACCAAATTTCTGACCTGTGTCAGAAATATTAACCTGAAGCCTCGTTTTACCTTAGCAAGATGTATCTGCAATTTATTTTTGGCATCACTCATCTCAGATATGCGGTTTGTCAGTGATACATTGAGAGCATTGAACTGGTTCCACATCTCACTGGCTGTTGAATTGAGGAGATTTTCTATATCGTCCCGGACTTTTGCAGAAGAGACCCGTTCGTTCTGTGACCGTAAAATGTTATCATCTGTAAACTTGGCCCAAGAATCTGGAACTGAAATTCTGTTTGAAAATAAAAAAATTAAAATGATTGTAACCAGCATTTATTAGTAACAAGAAATACATTTTTCCAGTAGCACAAATGGGCCAAATAATCAAGATAGTTCTTCTCGCTATATTTCCAAATTATATTCCATCAACTACTAGGGCCGGTAAGGTTGGTATTGCGGATAACACAATGCCTTTACAGCGCCAGCGATTGCAACAGAGGTTCAAATCCCACACTGTCTGCAAAGAGTTCATACGTTCCCTCCGCGTCTTTGTGGGTTTTCCCTGGGGGCTCCAGTTTCCTCCCACCATTCCAAACGTACCAGGGGTGTAAGTTAAATGGGAGGCATGGACTAGTGGGCTGAAATGGCCTGTTATCATGCAGCTTGTCTAAATTTAAACGATATATTCTTTATTGTCTTCACAGCCGGACAATAGTTTACTACCATTACATTGTTAATATTTTATATCAATTTTTCATATTTAGCAACATTTTGACCCAAGATCTTGCATCTAATTGCAATGCATGATAATTAGATTCCAGATTTTGCATGACGTAGTGAACATGGTTCACTGTCATTAGGCAGTAAATCAGACAGAGATAAATGCAACTTTAACACAGGAAACAAGAAGCTGCTTTTCAAACTTCCCTGTCCCTCCCTCCCTTCTCTACACTGATTCTGTGGATAGACCTGCTGAAATCCATGCAAGACCTGACACTCTTAGCACATGAATGGATCATTTATTTATTGATATGCCATGGGATTACATATAGTTAGGGCATTTCCTCTTAAAAATAGATAATTCAGATTTTTAAAAAAGTCTTTGGGAGGAAAAGGAGATGGCAGCTGAGTTTGAAATGTGGCAATACCAACAAAGCAAATTTTCTCACTTATCCAAAGATGTGTTTGTGTTGAAGGCTCTGGGGTGGGACTCGAATTTGCAACAGTTTGACTCAGAGGCACAAGGCAACACTCGGCAACAGTTATCACCAAATACATATAAAGCAGTTAAATGATTACGTTCGTCTTGTACCACAGGTGTATAGTTTATCATTAAAGCGGTGGATGAAACATTCTGAAGAACACTGAAGCTATTCTGGCTCCGGGTTGTTGACAGATTCCATATAAACTTCTGTCACAAATGACAAAAACTTAAATTGAAACTAAGTATTTTCCTTTGCAGTTGTTTATATTGGAAAACGTCAGCTAAAAGCACACTAGTTTATAATACTTACAAATACCCATAAGAGATTAATAATTGTTGTAAGAGTACTCAGAGAATGATTTTAAGTATTTCTATAACTTCAAAGAATATCCTATCTGGTTGGCATAATGCTATGGTTTGAAGGGCTTGTACTGTTCTTTAGGTTTCCATATTCTAATAAACCATCAGGTTTTACATGCCATACAAGTTGTATTATTACTGACTAAAATCTTCTGTGCAAGTTACTAAACACTATCAAAATTATTGATCCAATCATACATCAGCTTTCAAAATTGCTGTCTGATTATTTCATGCTTCAGCCTAAAGTGACAAAATAACATATTAATTTGTACAGATTTAAACTTAGAAATCTGTAGAGGAATGCATGAAACACCATGTATAGCTCTAATTTAAACTAAGGAATTGTCATAAATATATAGGAAAGAGGCCATTTATACATCTGTTTAAGGATCTGAATCTTTATAATATTCACACCTATTGAACAAATCAAGGAAATGACATGGGAAATCAAAGGGATTATCTGACCTTGATCTTGAAGAAAGAAGAAATTCAAAATGTTACCATATTGGCCTGAAAATAATGAAGGAGAAACTATAACTTTCAATCTTCTTTCCTACAGAGGGAAAGCAATGTCTACAGAAGACTGGAATACACTAACAGCTTCTAAATTAATGCAAGAATTAAAAACACTAATGTGTAATTATAAAATATCTTGGTTGAATTTGTAAAGCAATTGTTTCTATTGTCAGACAATGCAACTTCAAGACTACCATGCTTCTAAAAACCATGATGGACACTTTGATTGCATGTATACATCCTCAGTGTACACAGAATGAAAGAAACAAAAGAAAGGAATTTATGGCTAGGCATTGTTTTTAATCTTTCAGACTGATGTTCTTCCTAAGATTTTCCCACATGAACTTAAGTCACTGAGAAATTTTAAGTGAATAAGACTACAAATTAATATACTTTCCACCAGTTACTGTAATAGGTCTGTGTTTAGCTTGTTTAAAAATACCAGACATTGTAAATTTACATAAAATGTATAATCATAGATAATTCATAAATAGGAAACAGTAACAATTCATTAAGTTATAAATGTTATATCTTACGTAGCGTCCACACGATCCACCCCTCTGTAGTAACCAATGCCATCAGATGTGTTTCGTAATTGGTGACACTTTCCGTCAATTCTGTAAGCTATGTTTTTATCATTGATATCCCGTTCCAGCTCATGCTGGACTCCTCTATTTGATCTGGGAAAAAAAAATGAACAACCTTATCAGTTCATGACTGCAAAAATAAGAAACCAATTGGGAAATATAGTACCAATGCAAAATATGGAATATGGACAGAAAATGCATGAAATATGGTAAGAAATGGATTTAATAATTCAGATTGATGACATTTTAAATTTGTTCCATTTAATTTCCATGGATTTGAGTGCAGTAAGCATCAAGTGGTTTCTATATTGGGAGAAAGATCCACCACTTCTGACTCATGCACAAATTTACCCTTCCTTCGTTGACAGTCGAAATGAAATCAAAAACAAAAGAAAATCTAGATATTGGAAAACTGAAATAAATGCAGACAGTCCTAGAAACTCTTAGCAGGGCAGACAGATCTATATGGAAAGGAGAATAAGAGTTAAAGCTTCTAAAATTAATTGTATTCAACACACCCTCCGGATACAAATTCAGGAAATTGGATGGGCAAGGGATTTATCATTTACTGAAGAGAAACTTCCCTTACTGCCTCCTTCAATTTCAAATGATCACAAATCTCAACCTTTGGGAGAAAACTAACTGCATTTTAAAATGTTAATGTCTTCTCATCATGTTCTGCACATTTGTGGTTTTCAAGATCAAAGGATGTTTTAAATCATATTGGAGAGATAGAGATTTCTTATTTTGAAATTAGGATTCCATGTCTTACGAAAGAGGGTTACAGAAATAGATCAATCTTGAAAAGGAATTTATTGACAGTCATATTATTCTTTAACCACATTCAAATATTAATGCTGAAGTGATAGGAGTTGTCTCTTCCACTGTAAAATATCAAAAAACAAATGCTTGTAATAAAATACGATTTCGGTAAACAACAAATGAAAACGTTTAAAACACTGCTTCAGATAGTCTATGGATATACATGGCTTTGATTGGAACAATCAATTTCCAATCCATTGAATCCATCTACACTTCCCACTGCCTTGGAAAAGCAGCCAAGGGACTCATCCCACCCCAGGAAAACTCTCTCCAGCCTCTTCTTTATTGGAAGAAGATTCAGAATGCGAAATCATGCACCACAAGATTCAAGGACGCTTTCTTTCCAGCTGTTACAGACTCCTGAACAGACCTCACACTGGTTAAATAATATTGGCTTCGCCCTGCTCCAGCTGATCTCTCTCTATAACACTGCCCTCTGCACTGTGTTTTGAACTTCAGTACTATGTAAGAGGTGCCAAGCTGAATTGCTCACAAAACAAAGTTTCTCACTTTACCTTGGTATATGTGACCATAAAGTTGACAATGATGATTCTAAACTGACAATGTTTGAGGCAAGATTTTCATGGCCTGCTGGACCTGTTCCTCTAGTTGTCTTCACTGAATACCTCTTTGTAAATTATATTGTTTTCTCCAAACATTGGCATTTTATTAGATCAGAATGATATTCAATCAAATATCAAACTTAATTAATACCTAATACTTAAGAACGTTAAAATAATGATCTTAATGTAATGCAAACTAACAGGTGGCATGGTTAGAATAGCGGTTAGTACCATGCTGTTACAGAGCCAGCGATCTGGGTTCAAAAATCCGACACTGTAAGAAGTTTGTATGCTCTCCCCATGTCTGCATGGGTTTCTTCCGGGTTTTCCGGTTTCCTCCCACTCTTCAAAAGAATTTGGGTGTAATTGGGCTGCACAGATTTAAATGGCTGGAATCGGCTTCTTCAATGCTGAAAATAAACTTTTCACAAATTTAAAATTTTTTAAGAGGAATTCCACAAGTACAACGCCATCATTTTACCTAGGTTTCATACAGCTACATAAATTTGGATTGCATGTAATTAGGGTCATTAAATTCCTTTCTCCAAGAGGCCACCATAAAGGAGCAATTGGAAAATTTAACCTTGGCTAGATAGGCTTCTGCACATCAACATCATAATTGAGTCTCTGCATATAAAAAAAACTAAAGTTAATTTGATGAGGGCAGCTTAAATTGCAGGAAGGCAGATTTCACTTTGCCTTCAGTGTTTGAGAGGCCAGAAAGGTGCTTAACGAAATGTCTGAGGGGTGACAAGTCTTTACATTTTCTTCCATAAAAACATCATGGCAAGTAATGTGTGTTATATTTTTATTTAGCAAACTGTGAGATGATTGTTTCTATGATGTTATTACATCTCAAAAACAACCAATGCAAAATTGTCCCCTGTACATTCGTCGGGAATTTGTTTTCTGTTTATGTATTGGTGAGTAGTTGGGCTCTTTAATTTCATTGAAGAAGTTGGTGAAAAGATTATGGAGTCTCACAGATCTAATTAGATACAACTCAGGCAGATGATAGTGAGGTTCTCTGCAAATTGTTTAGCAAAATGAATTGTCTAATGAAATACTGTTGCATTCACATTATCATTAAACCTTGGGTGTTTAAAAACATCATCCTTGCTCAGTGTTATTGGCCTAAGAATACAGAACATGAAAACACCATGCAGTGTACTGAACTCTCTTCAGTACACAGAATTCACTTCAGAACTTGACTTGTTTCCACACATCAAATTGTTGATCTGAGACGTTTTAAATGTATAGGTTGGTTTGTAATTTAAATGATGCTGCTCTTACACAAGTTGGGCTACTGCCCTATCCAGCTGTCTTCTCATTCTTCCTTGACAGGACTTTATACAATCAACTTCCTGGTTAAAGAAAAAATGCACATATTACTCAATGACCAAACAAAAATATATTTGTTACAAAGGATGTCTGGAATTCTTCAGAATCAATTACACCAACCTTTAACAATTGCTTCTCTACATCATCACACACGAGATCTATACCCATCCTTTTCTCCCTCTGGTATAGGCATTCCTGAGCCACCTGTTGTATTAATAATTACAGAATAATCAAAATTTGGAGGAAAGACCTCTGGACATTAATACATGTTCATCAGGCAGTTTATTATTGATTATCCTTACAGATTCAATATGATTTCACACAGATATTTATTTTATCAAAGACCTGATAAACCAGAGGAATGGGTTTCAAACTGATAACCACAAAGAAAAACTCATTATTCCTCTCCTGACAACAAAATCCGAGTTCTGGAGTACAAGACAGAAATGGGCTCTTTAGCCCAGGACATCCATCTGACCTTTTTTCCCCAGCAACACAATTTCATTCGCCGACATTGGGACTGCATTCTTCCCTTACCCATTTAAGTGCGTGTCTAACTATCTCTTGAATATAATGATATATTTTTTTTAAACTTTATTTAAAGATTTTATCACAGGAATAAAAAGAAAAATTACATTTAAAGAAAAGATATAAAATAAAATAATATAATTACAATACAACATTAATAACCTAACTTAATTTGAACATAACGATTGAATCGGACTCCACCATCTCCTCTGGAAACAAATTCCAGATATCAAACACACTGTGCAACACAAAATCCCGATTAGAAACACATTTCTCTCATATCAAACCTATGCTCTCCTGTTTTCAATAGCACAACCATAGAATTTTCTGTCCCCTACCATGGGGACAGAAAATTATTTATGGGTAAATCCCACTAGGTGTTTGCACTTGAATTGAAAGCCTTGGCCCTTTCTTCAAAAATCAGATTCTACCCTGCATATGTTTTCCACAGTAAAAGAAGAAAGAACTTTTGTGACTTTGGAAAACCAAAAGTACCACCTCCAATAACTGTCCTGAAGAACTTATTTATAATTTATTTTTGTAATTTAGAGATACAGCACCACAAGAACCCCTTCCAGCCCATAAGCCCACCCCATCCAAATACACCCATATAAACAATCAACCTTCTAGCCCCATACATTTTTGTAATGTGGAAGGAAACCAGGTCATCGGGAGTAAACCCACACAGGTGACGGGGAAAAAAGTATAAACTCCTTACAAACAACGCCAGATTCAAACCTATTTTGCTGGCCCCATAATAGGATTGCGATAACCGTACTGGGCTTTTTAAACAGTGTTACTACTTAAGTGGGGTTATGGGCTTTTAGGCGGGAATAGTTAGCATAGAGGTTTGCGCAATGCTGTTACAGCACCAGGGTTCGAATCCCATGCTGTCTGTAAGGAGTTTGTATGTCCTCCCAGTGTCTGCATGGGTTTTCTCCGAGAGGCTCTGGTTTCCTCCCACCCTCCAAAATGTTCCAGGGGTTATAGGCCAATTAGGTGTGACTGGGAGGCATAGGTGTATGGGCCAAAAGGGCCTGTTACCATGGCGTATGTCTAAATTTAAAATTTTGAAAGTTAATAATTTCAATTTAAACTTAAATTTAACCTAACTACACAAACGAGGACAAGTATATGTATTTGGAAATGGAAAAGGTCATGGCGCAGAGGTGATTCTGATTGAAAGATGGTGTGACCTCAGAACATGGGGAAGAGAGTAGCGTTGGTTAGGCAACAAGTCCAGTGGTGGCCAGAGAGACGGACTCCATTAGGATTCTTAGATCGAAAGTGATTGGGGAATTCGGCAGTGTTTGTAGAAGAAAGCAGATGGCAATAAGGAAGGGCGGATCAAAGGGTCAGATGAACCTCATCAGTCTCCTTTTAAGAGCTGATAAACCTGAGTTCCCTGTGACTGAATGCAGAATTACAGCGAAAATGAAGGGAGGTAGCTTCATCATCATTTTAAATGACTTCCTACCATAGATTCCTGACTTAACCATCCCAAACTTTTCCCTCCTTTAAAAAAACTGGCAAGGGGTCTCTGGGCAGGTACAGCTCCTGTTCAGTGTTAAATATGATACAGTTCCAATTCAAACAGTTATTCAGTCAATTGGATCAAGAAAACCAGGCTATTTTCAATGAATGCACATGGATTTTATTCCCATAAAAGTGTCAGATATTCGGACCATGAAACATTAATGGTGAAATGCTTTGGATTTGACATAGTAACAATCAAGGATAATTTTATTTGCATTGTATCAGTGTCTTCAGCTCATTAGGACCACACTATGATATCAAAAACACTTCAAAGCTACTTTCGCCAAACTACTGATCAGTGAATTTCTGAAATAGAGAAAAATTATAGACCATCACTCTTTTAATAATTAAAAATATTCTTTGCACAAAATGCTACTTAATTGAATATAGTTCTTTCTAATTAGTGCACCTGACATTAACTTTGTATATATAAAGCATTGTATATTACTGGAACATACCAAATAATGAATTACTACATAATATTTTACCTGTAAAGGACCCTCTGTTTCTATCAAGGCTCGCTCCAGCCGTTTCTTGATGTGCGTGAGAGCATTGGTCTCTCCAATCATCTGCTCAGCCTCGTGATCCAATTCCGATCTCCAAAACATAATGTCGTTGACACGCTCGCCTAAATTTTTGTTAGTTTCAAACTGGGTTTTCTTTGTAATGTTGTCCTTGTTCTGGAGCAGGCGAGCGGTGTCAACCCGTAGTCTCTCTGCAATATGTCTGGAGGATTCCGACTCCCTGTAATTGAGCTGATTGGATTCATGCCAATGCTCGGGAGTGTATCTCGTAAGTGCATGCGCTGCTGTTCTGTTTGGTGGTAAATGTGCACTTTTGGCTTCAACAGGTCCAGGGACATTCAAAGTAAAAGAGCCCAGGTTAGGAGCAATGCTTGCTACTTTGTAGTATATACTGGGTCTCCAAGGCATCATCAAGTTGTGTCTGTACCCATTAAGAGAATAATGCCCTTTGTAACTTGATATGGCTGGCAGAAAGTTAGCACTAGTTGCCCTGGGACGAGTGTAAGTAGCAGTCATTGTTGGGTCTAAAAGCTCAATGATGCCTTTTCCTATCAAGTACACAAATCATTATTATTTTTTTAAAAGCATAACTTTATTCTTTTGAATGTTATCACTATATAACATGTGCAGATATTGTACTTGAAATAATTTGCCCTGTGCTTCCAGCAGTGAATTACTTTGAGAGAAACCACAAGTGAAAGATCTGTTCACGTCCTTCAAATGCAGCTCCTGAATACGTTATGTTTTCATTTGATTATTAAAATTTATATTGATGAATTTGTTTTTTCACCATTTCTGTAACTATTTCAAATTATGAACCACCCTTCAAACCAAACATTACTTGCTAGATGTAGCATTAGTACCATCAGACAAATGCTCGTCAGAACTTGCTTTGAAATGGGAATGTACTCCAAGAAAGGCATTTGATTAATGCCAGTGCCTTTTTGTACGTGTAAATAATCCAGGATCACAAACTGAATTAATGATGTACAGCAGCAAATTACTGCAGAAAATAGAAATCTAATACGGGAACACAAATTGCTAGAAATACTCAGCAAGCCAGATAAAATATATAAAGACATTTTTAAAAAAAAATTTTATATGAATGACTTCCATCTAATTGGTAAATATATTGTTTTAAATCTCATTTCTTGATGAAAGTTTACAATTCAGAAATGTTAATCCTATTTCATTCTCCACAGGTATTTCAGGATTGGATATCACCATTGAAATTAAGGGATTGCAGGAACAAACTTGCAAAACATTGGATGGAGGCCATTCAGCCCATTTTATCTTTGCTCAATTTCTTTCCACAACAACCCAAAACGAACACTGCTCCTCCATTCACTCCTCATTATTACAAATCTATGCAAATTATGAAATCATGAAGCAACCCTTATATGTGAAGAGAACAAATGGAGAAAACCCCCAAATTCTATCCACTTAATGTTTAATCCTTTATCCTGCTGAGGGAAGGGCAGTGAAGTGAATCCAATGTCACCATTCTCAATAAGTAGTGTAATGGGTAACTTATAAGTTGGGCTTGCTGGTGACAACATAATTGATTTTTAACTCTTAATAATTTATCCATTACCTTTTGCAAATGTAATTGAAATAACACCTCAGATATGGCAAGATGGAAGGTACACCATTTAATTTTCTATATTTTCATTAGCTTATTATATTTTATTTAGGTGGGTGAATTGTTATTCTCACAGCTTGCATCTCAGTAATCCACTACCTTCTAACTTAAATGTTACTTGTGTAATTGCCAACAACCAATTGTAAATCAATACTGAAACATTTACTTTAAAATGTGGAAATTCTCCGAATGCAGGAACTGTGTGGTTGGAACAGACTTTTCACATCATTTTCATTTACAGTAATAAATAGAATTCTGCTGTCAAAACTTCTTAACGTCTCTCAACCCCTTTCCCTTATGTGGCAGAAACATCCAGATCTAACTATTCTGTGTTATGATGGCAGCTAAGTCTGGTTCTAATCAAAATTAGGAGGTGCAAGGAATGGTGTTACGGACTCTGTTTTTGTGCTGCAGTTCAACAAGTACCTTTTTTTAAAATCTTCTTCTATTCTCAGTTCTTAAGGTGATTATTTTGTAAAGCCAGGTTATTTGTTTTTTGTTCATCAATAACAATTGTCCTCAGATCTATATTTGATGAGAATGTATGCGTGCCAATATTAACCAGAAAAGAATGAACTCCAATGTCTTATAGAGTTCTGTAATGCTCCTACCTATTGTTAAAAACATTTAGCAAAGTTCTCAGAGTATTGAGGGGCCAAGACCTTCTTGGAGCACATATAGCTTTTAACCTCTAATCACGTGATCAGTTTTGGTGAAACACAAGCACTGCAGAAGCTGGTATCTTGAGCAAACAAAGAGAAGCAGAAATAGACAGTCAATTTTTTTGGATTGGGATCCTTTATCACAACAAAGGGTCCTGACCTGTCACTGAGGCTCTTGTTAAACTCAGTTGATGATGCTGAGCTGGCCACATCATTTGCATGCTCTACACCATTGCAACCTCAGTCTTGGAAGATTAGCAGTGGATCAAGATAAAGGGTGGCACGGATGACAAAGCAGCTACAACACCAATGATTGGGACCAGGCTTCGAATTCCCTGCTGTCTTGTAAGGAGTTTGCAAATTCTCCTTGTGTCTGCATGGGTTTCCTTTGGGGGCTCCAGTTTCCTCCCACCATTCTAAATGTACCGAGTGTTGTTCATTGGGGGTAATTGGGCGGCACGCACTTGTGGGCTAAAATGTCTGTTACTGTGCTGTATGTCTAAATAAAAAAAAATTCAAGGATGTGCTCAGATAACTCCGAGGATCCTCTGCTCTGGTCTCAAAGTGGAGAAACAATTCAGGGTGGTTTTAGAGCTCTCCAATCATTTTGTCAGGGGTTCATCAAAGGGCCCCATGTAAGCATAAAAAGAGTCATAGAGAGTCTTACGTCATGGAAACAACCCACAGGCCCAGCTAGTCCATACTGTCTTGCTTCCAACCCACTTGGCTGCATTAGACCCATATTCATCCAATTCATGAAGTTATCCAAATGTGTTTGTTTTTTTTTTAAAAAGGAAGATATTGAACTTCTATTACGTTGTCTGGCAGCTTGTTCCATATTCAATCTGTGTGAAAATCTGTTCCTGATTTCACTTCTAGATTTCACCCTCTCTCCCTTACTTTATAATTATGCAACCTCATCTTAGATTCACCAGCTCTAGGAAACAGATGTCACTATTCATCTTATCAAAGTCCTCATGATTTTATAGATCTCAATAAGATCCCTTCTCAACCTCCTACACTATGAGGAAAACAGGCCAATTTTTTTACAGTTTTCACTATAATTCAGCTTCCCTATTCCTGGCAACATCTTCGTAAACCTCTTCTGATTTCTTTCCAACGTTACAGTATCTTTCCCATACCTGGGTGACAAATAAAAGCATGCAATACTCCAAGTTTAGCTTTGCTAATGTCCTGTACAACTTGAACACAAGTGTTCCAAATGTCTTCACTATTCTGCCTATCTATGTGGTCATCCTTAATGAAATATGTACCTGTACCCCTAGGTCCCTCTACTTCTAATATTCTCTTGGGTACTCCTAATAACAGAGTAAGTTCTGCCCGAATTTGACTTACCTAAATCTCCTCACAACTACCTACCTGCTATCCCATCATTCTTATTCCCATCTGGATTCAACATTGATCTCATCAATCACCTTGGAACTAACAAAATTGGAATGACAGCAAGCCATCCTGAATCCCAAGAAGACTCTATTACTGATGTTTCAGGCCTGTGTCCTCTTCAAGGTATAAGCAAAAAGCAGGCAGGCATCTCAATAAAGACTGAGAGAGAAAGGTGGAAGAATGGGTGGGGGAGGAGTCCAGACCAACAAACAAAAGGTTTTAATTGGACATGAAAGAGGGAAGGTGAGAATTGATCCCAGATTCATGAAAGACCAAGGAAAAAGGGGAAACAGAACTAGAGGAAAGGAGACAACCATCACACTGAAAATCTGCTCCCAATGTCCCTTTTAAATTTCACCCTCCCTTAGTTTCCCTTATCCGGCAAAGATGGGGGATTTTAACAGAAACAGACAAGTCAATGCCAATGCCTTCAGGTTGGAGGATGCCTAGAGTGAAGACAAGGTGCTGGTCCTCCAACGTGTGTGTGTGTGTGTGTGTGTGTGTGTGTGTGTGTGTGTGTGTGTGTGTGTGTGTGTGTGTGTGTGTGTGTGTGTGTGTGTGTTGTGGGGGAGAGGGTCCTCAGTCTGGCTGTGCATGACACCATGGACAGACTTGCCAACAACGGAATGGGTTGGGGAATTGAAATGGGTGGCCTCCAGGAGATCCACGCCATTTCCGGTGGCCGCCGCAACGGCGCTCGATAGACCCCCTATGAGGAGGTTGACATACTGGTGGCCGGTAGCCTTGCCCAATGCGGTCTTCTCAGGAAGTGCAGTCGCTGTTGCACCTTCTTAACCAGCAAGTAGATGTTGAGTGCCCACCATACCTCAGTCGTGATCGGAACTCCAAGGAACTTCGTGTTCTCCGCTCTCTCTACTACAAATAGGTTGAAAGAAACTGCCCACCCCACCAAAATCGAAGACTCTGAAGATGATGAGAATGCAGTCCATACATCCAACTATGTCATGCCTGCAGTCTTAAATAATTAAATAACACAATTTTCTCCCTATCAGCTCACACACACACACACACACAAACTTTCTGCTTCTTAAGCTGGTTGCTTTGCTTATGCTGCGAGCCCTTTCCAACTATAACGTGGCAATAAACTTGAACTTAAAAATCTACGCAAACGTAGTCAGAGTTGACCCCTATTGAAAACTCCAGGGCTTGAGGCATTTGCACGTTCTCCTCCTAAGCCTTGATTATTTGAATGCATTTTCTAAACGCCAAATACTCAACTATCTACGATTATTGCAACGACTCAAGGAATTAGTTCCAATGCAAAATAAACGTCGCGTTTTACCGACCCCAATAACAGGCTATTTTTCTCTCTCTCTGGTTCGACAGAGTCGTCGTCGTCGACGCCTTCCCAAGATCCAAGGTGATGCAGCGCTCAGCCCGGCGGGGAGTGGACAAAGAGTCGGGGGCGGGGTGGGCCGGTTGATTGACACCCGTGTCCGCCAACCGCCGACGGAGCTCCGTCAGGTATCCTCGCCCGTTCGGGCTGCTCAGCGAATGAGGGGCGGGCCCGAGAGTCTGCGCTCTGGCCGTGTGCGGAAGTGGGGATCACGGTTGCCATGGACGCCGTGGGTTGACGACGGCCTTCCCGGGAGGAGAGACGGCAGATCTGCCGACGGGAGAATGGCCAGCGAGGGCAAGTGGACTTTTTTTTTCTATCATTTTTTTTATTTTTCACACTGTGAACCATATCAACCAAAATATATTCCAACGTTTCTCATTAAATATCCACAGTGGCATTTTTTCCCCTCCCTCCCCCCTCCCAAACCAATAAACAATATATACAACACAATAAAAGCTTTAAACAATATCAGAGGGCGTCCACTTGACTGCACAAGCCAGAAGGGAAATCAACCAACACAATGCCCACATCATTCAACTCCTGAACCAGTACAACCCTGGAATAAATTTAAAGTTCTTTATTAATGCCCTAAATTCAAACCAGTTCTTACTTTTAAATCCTGACTCCAATTTCGATGTTGCAAATTATTAATAGAAACATCTGCAATGTGTTTGGGACCATCTGACTCATTTTATCGCCCATGTTGTGCATCGTGGTAAACCACTTCTCTGTCGGGGCACACCTGTGTGCCTGTGGCTCGTGAATGAAGGTGGCTGTTCCACAGCCCCCTCCCCAGCTCAGGACGGTTGACCAGCATGGGCGTGCTTCCATTCTATTGTGAATAAAAGCCTCTCAGTTTTGCACGACTTCCCCTCTCATGGGAGTTATTGATGGGGCATCATGCATACCTGACTCCTACAACACAGCCCTTTCATTCATCATGTCCACATTGACCATCCATCGCGTAATTAATCCTCTTTAACAGCAATTGGTTCATAGTCTTCTATGGTTTGGCGATTCTAGTGTATTTCGAGGTTGTTCTTATTGTTACACCCGCTCAGGTAGAGATACCAGATTCGGGCAAGTTGACAGCTCTGTAGTGGAGAGTTCGCTTAACTAGTGACCTATAGGGGACACTCAACATCTCCTCACTGGTCAGGAAGGCGCAATAGCGACTGCGCTTCCTGAGAAGACTGAAGCAGGCAAGGCTACCGGCCACCATTCTGCCAACCTTGCACTGGAACTCTATGGAAAGCACTTTGGCCGGTTGCATCACAGAGTGGTATGGTTCCTGCAGAGAAATAGATGGGAGGTCAATCCACAGGACCATAAGAGTGGCAGAGAAGATCAATGAAGTCTCTTTCCCCCTCCCCCCCCCCCTCCCGCATTGATGTGATCAACCGGGATCATTTTCTGAAGAGGAGACGCAAAATTATTGAGGACCCCTTCCACCCTGTACACAGCATCTTTCAGCTGCTCCCATCTGGAGGGAGATGCAGGAGATTTAGAGCCAGCACCACCAGGCTGAGGATCAGCTTCTTCCCACAGACGGTGAGAATGATGAACGACCAAACGAACTGCTCACACGAACCCTCATATTCATGAAACAACCTGCATTTATTCATTTGTATATTTGAATACTTGTCCTGCATAAGTTTGTTTGTATATGTGGTATGTTTAGTTATGTGTCTGCGTGTTTTGCACTGAGGATCTGAGAACAGTGTTTCGTTAGGTTATACTTGTGGAATCAATTGACAATAAATTCAACTTGACGTGATTTCCTTCTGAATGAAAAATCCACCCTCAGATCCCCTCTTCATATCTTATTCCCTTCTTAAAAACCTGTGCCTCTCATTTATAGGAAGATGCGATGGGGTAATACACCAACTATGACCCTCTTTATATGGTTTCGCTAAATGAGATCCTCCATCAGCCTCATTCACACCAAGAATATGCCCTGCAGATAGCTGTAGGAAAGAAAATGATTGCAAGCTCTTAACATTCAAATAAAGTTTTAAAAAGGAGATATTTCATAAACTTCAACATGTTTCCTTGATAGTTAACATACTGTTTTCTTCCAATTTTAGACTTCCTTTCTTATTTTACATTCTGAAAGTAGAAAAATTGGAAAAGCACAGTAGTAACATAGAAATCAACATTTCCTGGAAAAACATCACAATCGTGAAAAGTAACATGAACTATATGCTCACCTGGAACTCATGAATGCTGCACAAGTTGGCTGAACTCAAAAATTCTTTCCCATTGAACTGTGCCAAATTAGACAGTGGAAGAACAGCAACTCCATTCATTGCAATGGTAAGGAATTCAGATACGTTGGGATTGACAGATCCTATACTTTTCTTGAACTAATTTAAAAGTTCTTTAAACTTTTTTGAATTATTTTAATTTGTTTTTAATTTAGGTTCTGGATATTGTTGGCAAGATCCATTCTGAATTCCCTTTGAGAAGGTGGTAGTGATAATTATCACAGACTTTATGGCTTGTTATTGTGCTGTTCTGTTCTGTGCTGTTTTGAACTGATGCAGTCCTACTGGGGATGGTCAAAGTCAAAGTTCAGATTTATTGTCTGCCTATATACATGACATGACATACAAACCTGAGATCCTTTTTCCTGCAGGCCAGGCAGAATTTCTACTGATTGGTATTGCAAAGAAAAATTGTACTCAAGAAAAGATATAAAAAAGAGAGAAAAGTTAACGAGAAGGACTTGAAATACAGGAAATAAATCTACAGTCATAAATAACGTGCAAAGTAAGAGTCCTTAAATGAGTCCCTGATTGAGTTTGTTGTTGGGGCAGCAGCTGTTCCTGAGTCCTGTGGCACCTACAGCTCTTTCCTGATGGCAGCAAGTGAGAACAGAACATGTCCTAAGTGATGCAAATCCTTGAGAACTGTTGCTGCTCTCCAACTGCAACGTTCCATGAATATTTTTCAGTGGTAGGAAGAGTTTGGCTGTGATGTACTGGTCTGTGCCACTATCTTTTGCAGGGGTTTCCACTCAGAGGTTGGGAAACCTTTGAGTATTGGTTCCCCCATATATGGGTGTGAGGCAGCTGGTCAGCACATTTTCCACTACACATCTACAGAATATTGGCAAGGTTTTTGTTGGTCCAGTAAAGGTTCTCTGAAATAGTGATTCCTAAGAATTTCAATTTGCTCACCCTCTCCACTTATGATCCCCCAATGATCACTGGATCGTACATACCTGGTTTTCCTTTCCTGAAGTCAACAATCAGCTTCTTGGTTTTGGTGACATTGAGTGTGAGGTTGTTCTTGGTCCACTATTCAGCCAAGTTTTCAATCTCCCTCCTGTATGTTGACTCATCGCCTCCTTTTATACAACTCACTACTGTGGTATTATCAGCAAATTTGTAATTGGTGTCATTATTGTACTGAGCCACACAGTCATAGGTATAAACTGAGTAGAGTGAATATGAAAGTCTGCAGAAACAGACAAATGGCATTAAATGGAGAAGATAAGAGGAAGAGTGAGAATTGATTTTGGCTCTGTGAAAGAAGACAGAGGAGAAATAGAGAGAGAGAGAGAGAGAGAGAGAGAGAGAGAGAGACAGAGCTAAAGGAAAGGAGACAGGGGCAAGAAAAGGGGGAGGGGTTCTAATGGAAACTGGAGAAGTAAATTTAATGCCATCTGGTTAGATGGTGCCCAAATGGAAGATGAAGTGTTATTCCTCCAATTTGCAGGTGGTCTCAGTCCGGCAGTGCATGAGAGCATGGACAGATATGTCAGCAATGGGATGAGGAATGGCTCAGGCCTGAAAGGTTGGTAATATTTATTTACCTCCTATGGATGCTGCAACATCAGCTGAGTTCCTCTAGCATTTCTGTGGAGAGCAGGGGGCTAAGAACGTAGACCTATGGTTGCTCCAGATCTTATAGAGATTGTAGAGGATATGTTCTTACCAATTCTCACTGATTGTTTTCTTGAGGTGAGGAAATCCAGGATCCAATCTCACAGTTGGATATTGAGGCCCAGGTCTTGAAATTTCCTGATGAGTTTTGAGGGGATGATGGTGTTGAATGTTAAACTGTAGTCCATAAAAAGAATCCTGATGTATGTGTCTTTCCTGTCCAGTCATTCCAAGGGTTGGTGGTATCTGCTGAAGACCAGCTGCTGCGATAAGCAAATTTAAACAGATCCATATCACCACTCAGACAAGAGCTGATATGACAAGAGCTGACAACATCAGCCTCTCAAAACACTGTGGATATGAGAGCCTTTGGTTGGGAGTCATTTAGGAAGGTTACTACACTCTTCTTGGGCACAGGTAAAATTGAGGCCTGTTTAAAACAGATGGGTACCACGCTGCGCCAGAGTGTAATATTGAAGACACCCGTGAATACATTGGCAAGTTGGTCAGCACAGAATTTCAGCACTTGGCCAGGTACTCTATCAGGACCTGATGCTTTCCTTGGATTCACTCTCCTGAAGGCAGCCCACACGTCATCCTCGGAAACTCTCAGTAGAGGATCATCAGGGGACATGAGGGTGCACAATGGCTCTTTCTTGTTCTGGTGGTCAAATCAGGCATTGAAGCCATTAAGTTCGTCTGGGAGTGAAGCTTTGTTGTTTCCAGTTCTGTTGTAAAGAGATGTTCCAGGATTTAGAGCCATCAACAATGAAGGACTGGCAGTATAAATTTGTGTTGTTTTGAAGACTATGGAACCTGGATTCTGTAAGTGGTGATGTTCTAATGTACTTCTGACCTTGTTCTTCCTGGTGGTGGAGATCAGAGTTTTGGGAAGTACTGTCAGAGTACCCTGGGTGATTAAATCCGGTGGATCTTGTTGGTGGCACTCACTATGTGTTAATGGTAGAGGAAATGAACATCTACGGTGGTTAATGGGGTACCAGTCAGGTGAGAAGCTTTGCCCTTTGTGCTTGCAGAACCAAATTTCAAATACTTCTTCCTGAAGCTCTGATGGTAAGTCATTTTATGAGTTTTAATTTACTTTAACTCAAAAAAGTTTAATAAATGTCATGCTTTCATCGATGTTCATCAATCCATAACAAAGTCACAAACAGGATTCACAAAACACGTTAAGGTGAAGGAAAGAGGTTTCTGAATTGGCTGAGAGGGTCATATTCAACAGGCATTCCGATTTCCTCTATTGTTTACAGTTCACAGGCAAGGACATAATCCCAGGCCTTGATTTGAATGAGATTCGTCAGCAATTTCATTTAATAAAGACAACATGTTGGTTATCATTTTGTCCTTCTTTATTGTTGAAAATGTCTACTTTAAAAATAGGGCTTGCATGGAGCTGACTGAGATGAGTAATTCAGCTGAGTGCCAAAATGTAAGTGCTAATCCATTATTTAAACAGTCACTTGAATTAATCTGTGTGATTCATTAACAACATTGAAACAGAGTTTATTGGTACATTGCTCACTTGATCTTATTTGGCTTTCAGTATTTAATATGTCCTTGAACACTGTTAGAACTGATTTTTGACTGTTAAAATTACATGATTACAAGATGGAGAGACCCAAAAATATTTTTACATTTGGAAATCAGTCTGTTTTATTGAAACTTGAGCATATGGGGTTTCAAACAATTGCTCTATGATAACGGTGCAAAAACTAATCCCATAATTATGATTAAATATTAATAAAGTTAGTTATTCCCAACTGCTCTGAATGGAAAGGTATACCTTCCTGGGAATCAAATTATTCACTGGGGAATTAAAAGCTGTGTTCATTGTCAGTGGTATCAAATTTAAAGAAGCGTTACTAGCGCGATGTAGTTAAATATTATAGCCATTAGGGATGAGAAATCATCTGAAATTGACCATTCTTGTTCCATTCTTAATACCTGTTTTTTTTTTAAATCAAACATACCCGTTACAATTTCCTAACTCTGCTTCAAATTGTTCTAAGAATTGCTCGAGCTTAGATAAACTGGACAGGCGGCCTTGTAGCTACAGATGTTATGGAGGAAAAGGACAAAGTGACATCAAGAGAGGCAGTAGAATCCACACACACTCAGAGTCTCTAAGGACTCCTTTAGCTCTTCTTTCTTTTTTTTTGATAGCAGCTGTGGACAAGTAGCATTTTTTTTTGGTCTGCCATTACATGGCATACAAAGGAGAAAGATCTTTGGGTTTACTTTGTGTACATGATCATAAAAGGAATCTTGAAGCTTTTCCTTGCCGTCAGAGTCTATCTTTCCTCTGAGCTCAGGAAGAGACAATATACAAGCAGCTCACAATGAAGCACAGGTTTCCCCAAGTTACCTTGGACTTGACATTAAGCCCCTTGGTTCATGAGCATTATTCAAGTCACGTCACCTTTATTTATCGTTCATACCATGCTCGCGCAGTAAAGAAGGGATAATGTTTCTCCAGGACCACAGAGCATATTTACATAAATAAAAGTTAGAAGTTAAACGCATTAAAATATTTAGACATAGACCGTAAAGGTCCATAGTACCCTATCCACATTTGTTCTGGGAATTCAGGAGCCTGATAGCTTAGCAATGGCATTAAAGGGACAATGGAGGTGAAATACTGATCTGCTCAGTGGCAAAACATTGTAATTATGTACCTTATTCCAAATAACTAGTGAGCAATAACACAAGAAGTTAATCTTCCTTCGATAACTTGTCAACAAAAGGAATAATGAGACCTACAGTTGAGCGCACCCAATCCTTGATCCAGATCCATTGATTCACATTCTAACGAGGTCGGTGCCAATTTTTATTTCCAATTCACATATAGTTATGCATGTGCACATTGAAGAACCAACCAGTGCTTGTATCAATGCTGTGATCAATTTCCAGGCCACTTGCTTGGTACTTTACAGCACAAAAAAAGCCCATTTGACCCAAAGGCCAGTAGATGAGTTTGTGCTTCACACGAGTCTTTTCCCATTTTATTTCATTCTATTTTATCAATATAACCATCTTTTTATTATCATGTAGAGAGCAAGCTTTTTTTCTAATTCAGTGGTTCTCAACCTTTTTCTTTCCACTTTAAGTATTCCCTATGTCATAGGTGCTCTGTGATTAGTAAGGGATTGCTTAAGGTGTTATGTGGATGGAAAGAAAAAGTTTGAAAACCACTGTTTTAATCGTACCTCAAGGACTCGTTATGTGCACGGTTTCATAACTCCAAAGGAAATGGGCCAATGACAATTCTTTTCAAGTAAATTATTTCAGTAACAACTGGCCCTAGAGCAGTGATTCTCAACCTTCCCTTCCCACTCACATCCCACCTTAAGCAATCCCTTACTAATCATAGAGCACCGATGGCAGAGGGATTACTTAAGGTGGTATGTGAGAGGAAAGAAAAAGGTTGAGAACCACTTATTCCAATAATCTTCACAAGGATAAGAAAGTTGAATTCTTTCCAAGACCAAGGGCATAAAATAATTGCCACAAGAAGAAGAATAAAAATGAGGAACTTTATTCACGCAAGATATTTATAGGATTTAGAAGGCAGCTCCCAAGAGAGGTGTGGAATACCATGGGAATTCTCAAATGCAATTGGTTATTTCTTGATAATGGATGGATTGTTAAGGAAACAAAAAGCAAAGGCAAGTGAGAAGGTGGCATAAGACTACACAGGGCAACAGTCTTAATAATCTACAAATTAGAAATCTGAAAACTCAAAAAAACCCAAAATAAATGATATCACATCATAGTAAGAATAATGAAGGAAAGTTTGCTTTGATCTGTGAATATCATCGTATTATCTTTTACCATTGAGTTTTGGATTCACTCTGGATGTTACCAGGATGTGCCAAGTCTGGGGATGGGGGCTAAGAACTTTCTGCCACTAATGTGAATTGCAGAGAAGACTTGATAGACCTATTGAACTTTCTCTGCTCATTACCTATCACTTGCTGATATCTCACGATCTTTTTTCAAAAAAATATGATCATCTGGACTATTATTTAAAATAGTAGATCCAAGTAATTCTGCAGACTAATTAGTTCTTACGTACAGGGAGTTCTTGCTTTAGTGCATGCCAACACGTTCTAAAGTTAAATTATGATGTAACAAAAATTAATTTTCCGCAATATTGCAGACATCAGGAGCCTGTAATGCAGGAGAATGTGGAAGAATAACATGCTGCTGGCAGATTATTACTTGGCTGTCACTAAATATCATCTGGAGACTTTAGATTGTAAAACTGCAGCCTTCAGACTCCAAATGCGTGGTCTGAAAATATTTAAGATGTCCAAAGAATGTTCTTGTCGAACTATGCAAATTTGCAAGGAGAAAAAAAATGACATTTCTGAGCAGTGATTTAATTTGAAATAATTGATCCAACTTTTAAACCCAGCAAAATAATATCAGTGTATAAACAAGTGATATTTTCTTCTTTATTTTCTCATTGTCTTCTTTTTACTGCTCCTCACATTTCATTGTCAGGAGCTCATGAGAGTGAACCAGAGAGTCGTCATTTTGACGCCAACATTTTTTGCTGAGATTGTAATTTATATTGTAGGTATAAAAGCAGATGAAAAAAGTTGCATCCTCTGTCCAAAAATAAATCTCGTCTAAGACTATTAATTTATTTTCCTTATGTTCTGTATTTTCTCTAATGCATAAATCACTTCTTCTCATACTTTATTTGCTGGCCAGGAGCTTGCATGAGATTAATGCTGTTTCTCCAAGTGCAGTTACTAGAACAACTATTAAAGCATCAGAAAGAATGATGAAATACCATTGTCATATTGTACTGAGTGTGAAATAAATTTCTCTAGTCTCTTGGACTAGTTTAAAAATCATTGAGCCAAATGTCATCCTGAGCCAAAACCGATTACATTCCCAGTTAGTGTCAATCATGGACTGGGATTTTCCAATGAGCCAAATGTATAGATCTATAATGAGAAAAAGACTGATGCAAAACAACCAAAAACAATCAATGTCATTCTATACTTATTGGCAACTGTGTGGCCAATATAACTAACAAGTGGTTGTGCAGTCATTTTAAAGTTGTTTTCAGATATTTGAAAAGGGGTAGACACCAATTAATTTTGGAGTAAACCTATTGTCAGTTATGTAATTCAAACTCCATCAAGTTTCCATTCTTAAAAATCTTGAGGAACATTTCTTGAAACAAAGCATTAAAAGAAAAAAATTACATTCTTGGTTGATTCTGAGCAGGTGATATTTTTTGAGTGGAAATAAGGAGGAAAAGTTCTCTTCTCATCCAATAAATTTATTATCTCAGCCTCCTGAGTGCCAAGTGCCTTATCGTGCTCCACAAGTTACTGATGCTTAAGATAAATCAAAGCACCATTTGTCATATGAGGACCATCAATCACATTAGCTTTCATTACTTTTGTCCTCATTCATTTCAAAATCCTCCATTTTTCCAATTCTCTCTACTTTCTCCATGACTTGTCTTTGTTCATTCACTAGAGTCAACCATCCCTGAAAAGTGGCCACACAGCAATTTTCCAGAAAGCAAAAGCCATATCACCTGTGCATGTGCCAAAATATTAGGAACATTCTATAAAATTTCTTAACTTATTAATTCCATACTGAGCCTTTTGCAGATTATTGTCAGAAGCACTTTTCAATTTCCAGCACACAAATAATTTTGCTACTAAACCATTATCATTAACTTAGATCTCACATCATGTTTAAAATTCTTTACATTAACTATAATAATCACAAAATATATTTATAATTTTCTTTTGAAAATATTTTATTGAGTTTAATATATAAATCCTACAAACAAAGTCATCTAATAATAATAAACATGTCATATCATATCATATTGAAGATCTCTTGTATGAACTTTTGAACAAGCAAAGTTTCAGTAAAATAACATCCATGCACCCACAAAGGAATACATTTGAAAAATAGAAACCTTTGATCATGTGTGTTCTTGGAAACTCATACGGATATCATTGACACTGTGACAGAGTATTTAGAGGTGGTTTGGGAGGAATTGTTAGAGCAGCTTGGCCACACACATTTTAAAACACAGAATATTTGCAGGACTTTTGCAGAGTGCTTTTTGCAGGAGGCCACAAAGTATGGACAGCAGCTTGCCTGGGAGAGCATGTGATCACACATTTTAAAACACAGAATATTTGCAGGACTTTTGCAGAGTGCTTTTTGCAGGAGGCCACAAAGTATCGACAGCAGCTTGCCTGGGAGAGCATGTGATCACACATTTTAAAACACAGAATATTTGCAGGACTTTTGCAGAGTGATTTTTGCAGGAGGCCACAAAGTATCGACAGCAGCTTGCCTGGGAGAGCATGTGATCTTTGCAGGCAGAGAAGAGTTTTGCTCTCAGAGAGGGAGGGTGCGAAACCAAGAGAGAGGAGACAGAAATCAGTTCCAAAAGGACAAGCTGGCAAGCTTTGGAGGGCTGTCTGGTCAAAGGAGAGACAGGCGGTCTGAAAGGTGACCTGAAAGAAAGAGGGTCATCTGGAGAGCCCTGAAGGGGGAAAGTTTCGTCAGCAAGACTGATTGAGAAGGAATCAGTTGCAGATGTCCTGGAAAAGGAATCTCTCTCTGAAAACCAGCAAGAACCCTCCTGAGTGGTAACCATTTGCCTGTTAAGCACCAAAGACTAGTGAACTTTGTTAATGCTAACTTCTGTGCACAGTACAAGAATTGCCTGCAACCAGTGAGATTGGATTGTGATCCAAAGAACTTTTCTAATCTTAAATATACGTTGCACACACCTACACTTAGTATTAGAGAAGGGAATAAGTAGTTAGGTTAAGTAAGTAGGTTAAGTAATAAGTTAAAGTTTAATTCTGTTTTCTTGTTCAAATATAATTAAAATACTTTTGTTTAAGTAACCCTGTATTGTGATGCATATCTGTTGCTACTGGTTTTTGGGGTCCTCTGGACTCTGTAACACAACACTGTGAGCACTTTAGGTAGTAAGTCAGACAGCTTCAATGGAGAGTACCTAAGACTTGAGTATACACATCTGTCATAAGATAGCTCATCACATTCCCATGATCATTCATTTTTGTGCACAAAACTACTCCTTAAATTTCAGTTGGGATAGGTGCAGATATTTCAATTGCAGAGTTTAATTTACAAGCACATTATTATTATTGATCCAAACATTTTGTGACCCAATATAGATATGTTTTTGGGAGATAAATTGGGGCAGGTTTGTTAGTGAGGTCACATACAAACACTTTAAACAGATCTTATTTAAAATACTGGAGCTCTGCTCATGTTAGACATGTCAGGGCCCCAAGCCATTGCAAAATCTTTGGAGAGTGCCCAAGAGACTTCACTAATGAATCGTTGTTTACAAAAAGGCAACAGATGAAAGACCTTGTCAGAGCCGCATTCTGTCTGGAGAGGAACTTGCTGTTCTAGGAGGGATGTGTTTTTGCAAGTAGAGAGAGTCAAACAGGCTTTCTCTTTGAGAGGGTGAGAGAGACACACAGATAACAGTTCTACAGATTTACACTCATCAGCAGCAGCTGGGACTGGAATAGGACAAGCTGGCAAGCTTGTGGAAAGCCCCATTTGGAAGACGGGTTGTGAGTGCTTAGTTCAGCCTGGTCAAAGCCCTTATGGTTCATGCAAGAAGAGAGGACTGGTTGTCTAATGTTTCACCTTAAATAGGAGAAACAAAAAAAAAAGGAACTCTGTGGTGACCTGAAAGATAGAGGTTATTATCTGGAGAACTCTGAGGGGGGCAAGTTTTGTCAGCAAGACACTGAAATGGCTGATTAAAAAAGGAATCACTTGTGGGTTTCCTGGAACAACAAATCTCTCTCTGAAAACCGACAAGAACCTTTCTGAGCAGTAACCATTTACCTTTCAAGCATCAAAGCCTAGTGAACTTTATAAATGTTAAATTCTGTGCACAGTATAAGAATTACCTGCAACCAGTGAACTTGAAGGAATGAGAAGTGAGATTGGACTGTGAACCAAAGAACTTTTCTGAACTTACACATGCACATTACATACACGTGCGCTTAGAATTAGAAGGGGGTTAAGTTAAGTTAGTTAAGTCAATAGTGATAAGATTTTGTTTTCATGTTTAAAAATAATTAAAAGTAACCTTTGTTTAAGTAACCATTTGTCTTGGTGAATATCTATTGCTGCTGGGTTTTGGGGTCCTCTGGGCTCGTAACAATTTAAAAAAAAACTATCTCTGGCTAGTTGTCAGAAAACAATGAGAAGATGGGCCTTTGGTTGCTTGTCAGTACTTGCAAAGAGATTGTAGGACCCTTTGGTTAGTCTGGAACCCACTGGAAGATACTGCAAAATCTCTGCACGAATAAATGTCAAGAATAGTGAGACTCCTGTCCAGATGGGGAATTATCCTCTGAACCTGAGTGAATTTAAACACTGGATAAGAAGAAAGTGAGAGTGAGCCTTTTTCCACTGAGGTTTGGTGAGACAAGAGCTAGAAGATGTGGAGTAAGAGTGAAAGGTGAAACGTTTAAAGGGAAGAATAAGGGATCATTATGCTATGAGTGGTGAGAGCGCGGAATGAGCTGTCAGCTGAAGTGGTGAATGTGGGGTCTATTTTGACATTTAATGTTTTTTTAAATTTAGGCAAGGTCTTTTTTCTGCTGTGGCATGTTTTGGAAGTCTTCATGCAATGCATTATTTTCAAGTTAAATGCTGTGAATATGGTGATGTAATGCAACAATTCACACTCTTTTTGTAAATGCAGATTTGTTTATCTCTTCACAACTCGGCATGTAGAAATGCCAAAATAACAAAATGCAGTACAGGCAAAATAAAACTTATCAGTAAACTGTGAATATCGGCTACTCTGAAAATAGTCTTGTACCTAAATTAGAACAAGCTAAAAATACATTTATATAACAAACAATAATGGTCTTTGTAGTTCTGGTAATAGCTGAACATGATGCCAATAACTTTCCAAGGACAAATGAAATTTAAAGTCGCCTACCTCAGTGATGATTTTTTTTAATGACAAATAAAATATTTTAGTTTAATGCAGGGAATAGTTATTTAATCCATTATTTTAACTAATACAGTTAAACTTCCTGAATTGAGAGATACAAGTCTGCTAGTTATAATTTCTTTGTGATGTAACTCCATTTTCAGTCTAGTTTCTGCAGTTCAAGGTACATAAAGACACTGATTTTGCAAAGCAAAGCCAGCAGTTTTGCACAGATCTGTTGACATTTCCTGGCATAGGTTCCTCCAAGATCAATGTTTGCAAGTACAAACAGTCTGTATACGTGGACAAGCATGGAAGTCATGAAGTTGCTGGCCACACCTTTGTGGCTCCCACTTCCCCAGCAGTGCACTGCAAAGTTACGGTAATTTCCCAGTATTTATGCTGAAGCATTAACTCGAAGGTCTTGCAGCCTGCTAGAAGCTGGTACAGCTGAGGAATTTCCATTCCTTTGAATGAACTTCTCCAAGCGGGTGAAGCAATTATTAGATAGTTTGAATCTTTTTAAATCCATTGCATTTCGTTGATTTTTAAATTATTTTTAAATCATGTTTTAGTAGAGGTATAGAAGCCTGGAGTCTAGCACCTTTAGGTTCAAAAACAGTGATTGTTTTCCAACAGCTGTAAGACTCTTGAACCTCCTTTACTACCCTAATTGTAGCACTATTTCAAATCTAATATATAACTTTCTGAACTTATTGACACACACATTACTTTGCACCTCATCCAACTGTGAATATTTATTAATGATTTATTTTTCACTTCCTTTATAGTTATTTCCATTTTTTTCTGCCTTCTAATGTGTTAATTATTTTATTCTTTTTTAATAGTGTGTCTTATATCCCTGAGAAGCTGCAGAAAACATAACTTTCATGCATTGGTAAATTATACCTATGTAAATAACAATCGACTTGATTTATCCAATCATTCAAATAATTATTTGGTTATTGATGGCTCTTGCGTATGTTTGACAAATTTTGTAACACATTTTCATGATAATAAACCTGATTCTGAACAGAGTAAAATGTGAATTCTGAGATCAAAGTAAGAACATAATGCTTTATACAGCAAAGATAATGGTAAATAACCAATATTTTGGCTTGAACCAAAATTATGGTATGAAGATACCTTGATGAAAGGCTCAAGCCTGAAACATTGGTTATGTATCATTATCTTTGCTACACTGCTTTGACCTGTTGAGTTTCCCCAGCATTGTGTTTTTGTCTGATTCTGAATATATATACATATATATATTTAAAAAAAATAAATAAATAAATAAATAAATAAATACATATATATATATATATTTATATATATATATATATATACACATGTCCTGGAGGCAATGTAGCTTGGATTAATTAGATTGGCTTCTGGAAACTAAGACCGCAGAAAACTGCAGAGAATTGAAAAAGCAGCTCACACAATCCCTCCTCCCTTTGATCATCAATATTTCCCTCCACCTTAGAAAAGCATCTGACGTATTAAAAAAAAATTCATCCCACCCCAGCCATCTTCTCTTCATCCTCCTCTCTTCAGGAAGAAGATTCATGAGTGTGAGATCAGGCACCACCAGATTCAAAAACGTTTTGTTTCCTGTCATTAAAATGAGTAAAATAACATTACCGTTGCTCTGTGCTAACCAATCTCTCCCTGTAACTCTATACTGTGTTTAACTTATTATTGTAATATTGATAGGTTAATGAGCTAGACTGCTCACAAAACAAAACTACACCTTGGTTGATGTGACAATAACTTGAACTTGAATTAGAGAACTGAACTTGCAGGAGAGGTGACCGTGATGGGCCAATCCCTGCCAGAGTTTAGGAAAGGCAGATCTAACACATGTAGAGTCCAGAGGCAACTAAAATTGATAGATTGGCCACTTGGGTCTGGGAGAAGAAAAGTATCCTTCACTTCGAGGTTTCCGGATCTTTGACAAACTTTCCCAGGAAGCATTTTAGGGTTAGGCCATTATATTTTTGAACAGCTCAGGATTCATGGGTGGGACATGGACCTGTCAGGTGAGTGGACTTGCACTTATGGGAAGCCATGATCTTATTGAATGGAAGTGTAAAGTCACAAACCCTAATCTGCCTCCTACTTCCTACATTATTTTTTTTATAAACCCTGCACACTCAAATATTCTCAAAGCCTATTTGTTGATATTCTGGCTGTTAAATTCACTGCTTGAAAGCTCTTATTGGTAGTTTGGAATCCGAGGACTTTGCATCTGCCAATCACTTGCCATTAGTCCAGTTTTGCCTTGTCCGCAGGAAAAGGATGTCATTCAAGAACTCAAGAACATGTGAACAATAAAGAAATGTATACAAGCTGTGAGAATTACAGACATTAAAAAAATCAATAAAGAGTAGAAATAAGAGTCCTTATATGATTGAGTTTGTGGTTGAGGAGTCTGATGGTGGAGGGGTAGCAGCTGTTCCTGAACCTGGTGGGTGCGAGTCTTGTGGCACCTAGACCACTTTTCTGATGGTAGCAATGAGAACAGAGTGTGCCTTGAGTGGTGTGGATCCTTGATGATTGCTGCTGTTCTCCGACAGCAGCGTTCCCTGCAGATGTTCTCATTGGTGGAAGGGTTTTATGAAAATATCAAAAAGAGCATCTTATAAAATCAATCTGTATTTGAACAGTCCAGAATAGAATTCAGACTGTTCATGAACTTGCCAAGCATCAGGAGATTTTTTGAAAGATTTGCTGTAATGATAAATTAATTACTCATCTTGTTATGTACATGTTATAAAGCACATAAAAAACAATGACTTTCACACAGATGTTTGAGGGTATACCATACATATTCCCTTATAAAATAGGATGAAGTATAAGATAATAATAAACTGTCCATCTTTTCAAAGGTATAATTCAATTTTAAGATTATCAATATTTGCTTTTATTATTTATAATTTCATGGAAATGTCCTGTTACTACTTACTCAGCACACCAATTAACCTGTCATTTATATCAGGCATCTGATACAACACAGGCAGTGGCAATAAATGCAGAAAGCATTAACATAAATTTTAATATTTTTTAAAAATTGCAAAAACATTTTTAAAAGCAACGATGTGCTAGTTGTCAGCTGATTAGCAAAAGGTGTATTCTTTTAAATGTTGGGGTATGTCTGTCAGTTGATTTGAAAGAAATGCTGATGTCCAGTTAGGATTGCTTAGAGGTTCATCAGAAATGTAGAGACATTTTAGCTATAACTATACATGCCAATTTAATTGATACACAGTGTCGGACATATTCATTTTTTCCAATCAATTTCAGGGCTTTCATTCAGATGTAGGAGAAAATCATTAATTAAGTGATATTGTTAGATTAATAAATAGCATAAATGCTTGATAAATGGAGTAGATCAGTTTGCTTTTGAAGCCCACATTTAAGTTTTTGACAAAGATGTTATCAGGGCTGGAGGGGTCGTGTCATGAGGAGAGGCTGGAACCTTTTCTCCCTGAAATGTAGGTATACAAAATCATGAAGGCCATGGATAAGGCGAATACTCACAACTTTTCCACACAGAGGGTGGTATGATTATACAACGAGCTACAGGAGGAAATGGAGAAGGTAGGTTTAATGACAATATTTAAAATATTTAGACGGGAGCAGAAGAGGACAGGCAAATGGGAATAGCTCAGATGTGAGCTTGTTTGATATGGACAAATGAGGCTGAAAGAACGGTTTCCATGCTGTAGGACTTTATGTTCCTGACTCTATAATTACCAAAGAGTGATCTTGCATTTTGGCTCAAAGGGTAGATGAGTCTGAGGTGTACTATCTGTACACCTGTCACACCTCATAGGGGGTGGGAAATCCCATTCATACCTTGGCCATCTTTAAACTCGGCTATTCTATTCCATTAGTTTCAAGTTAACTATGGAGAAGAATAGGTTTTGGTCTTGGGTTGAAATTCTAAATTAGAGAAGAGCCAATTTTGTGGAAATGAGAAAGGATCTAGAATGTGTGGACTGGGATAAGTTGTTTTCGGGCAAGGATGTGCGAGGTAAATGGAAGACCTTCAAAAGGTGAAATTTTGAGAATACAGAGTTTGTATGTTCCTGTCAGGATTAAAGGCAAGGTTAGAAGGCATAGGGAACCTTGGTTTTCAAAGGATATTGGGGATCTGGTTCAGAAGAAGAGAGAGATGAATTGCAGGTACAGGCAACGTGGAGCAAATGAGGTTCTTGAGGAGTATTAAAAATGTAAGAAAAACCTCAAGAAATAAATCAAGGTTAAAAAAAGGCATGAGGTTGCTTCGGCAGACAATAGGAAGGGAAATCCTAAGGGTTTTGATCAGTATATTAAGAGCAAAAGGATAGTAAGGAACCAAATTGGTCCTCTTGAAGATCAGAGTGGTTGGCTTTGTTTAGAGCCATAAGAAATGGGGGAGATCTTAAATGGGTTATTTGCATCACTATTCACTCAGGAAAAGGTCACAGAGTCATGGGAAGTAAGGAAAACAAGCAATGAGGTCATGGAACATATACAGATTAAAGAGGAGGAAGTGCTTGCTGTCTTAAAGCAAATAAGGGTGAATAAATCACCAGGACCTGACAAGATATTTCCCTCAGGCCTTGAAGAAGGCTAGTGTAGAAATTACAGAGACTTTGGCAGAAATATTTAAAAAGTCCTTAGCCAAGGGTGTGGTGCCAGAGGATTAAAAAGACTTCAAAAGTAACCCTTGAAATTATAGGCAGGTGAGCCTGATGTCAGTAGTAGGTACATTAATGTAAGGTCTTTTAAGAGATCGGATATACAATTATTTGGATAGCCAGAAACTGATTAGGGATAGTCAACATGGCTTTGTGTGTGATAGGTAGTTTTCAATCAATCTTAAGAAGTTTTTCGTGGAGGTTACTAGAAAGTTGATGAAGGAAAGGCTGTGGATGTTGTCTAAATGGACTTTAGTAAGCTCTTATTCGTAGTGAAGTATTGAAGTGGATTTGATAATGGCTGGACAGGAGAAGCCAGAGAGTAGTGGTGAATGAATGTTTCTCAGACTAGAGGCCTGTGTAGTGGTGTGCCTCAGGAATTGGAGCTAGGACCATTGCTGATTGTCAATTATCTGGATGATAATGTGGTAAATTGGATAAGCAAGTTTGCCGATTACACTAAGAGTGAGGTGTTATGGACAGTGAAGAAGGTTTTCAAAGTTTGCAGAGGAATCATTTCAGGTGGGAAAATGGGGTGGAAAATGGCAGATAGAATTTAATGCAGACAAGTGTGAGGTGTTGCATTTTGGAAGGACAAACCAAGAAAGGACATACATGGTAAATGGAAGGGCACTGAGGAGTGTGGCATCACAGGTGGATAGGGTTGTAAAGAGAGCTTTTGGCATATTGGCCTTCATAAATCAAAATATTGACTATAGAAGTTGGGATGTTATGTTAAAGTTGTCTAAGGTATTGGTGAGGCCAAATTTGGTGTATTGTGTGCAGTTTTGGTTACCTAACTAGAGGAAAGATATAAATAAAATATAAAGAGTGCAGAGAAGATTTCCTGGAATATTGTCCAAATTTCAAGGACTGAGTTACAGGGAAAAGTTAAACAGGTAACGGGAGGCACAGTTGGTGTAGCAGTTAGCACAATGCCTTTACAGTGCCAACGATTGGGACTGGGGTTTGAATCCCATGCTCTATATAAGGAGTTTCTACGTTCATGTCTGGGTAGGTTTTCCCAGGGGGCTCCAGTTTCCTCCCACCATTTGAAATGTACCGAGGTTGTAGTGTTATTTGTGTATAAATTGGGAAGCACAGATTAAATTTAAATTTAAAAAATTGTTAGGACTTTATTCCCTGAAGCATAGAAGAATGAGGGGAGATTTGATAGAGGTTTTTAAAATTATGAGGGACATAGAGTAAATGTAGATAGGCTTTTTCCACTGAGGGTAGGTGAGACACAAACCAGAGGACATGGGTAAGAGTGAAAGGGGAAAAGTTTAGGTGGAACATTTCTTCACACAGAAATGGTGGGAGTATGGGATGAGCTGCCAGGTGAAGGGGTGAATGCGAACTCAATTTTAACTTTTAAGAAGAATGTGGACAGGTACATGGATGGAAGAGGTATGGAGGGCTATGAACGGGATGCAGGCCAGTGGGACTAGGCAAAAAAGATATTTTGGCACATTCATGAAGGGCCAAAGGAGCCTGTTTCTGTGCTGTAATGTTCTGTGGTTCTATGGCTGGTTTCTGAGCTCTTTCAAAGTTCCCCTGCTCATGGGTTATCCAGCATCCTGTTATTGTCTCTGTTCTGTAGTTCTGTAGTGATTCTCTTCACTTCTCCCTTCATTGCCTGATATCTACTTGGCCCAATCTTCTTAAACCTTCTTCTGAAGTCTCTCTCCCTCTCTCAGGACCAACTTTGCCTCCAACAGTTTTTACATTTCTGAGTACATCCATTATATTTACTCAACTATTGGATTAGCATTACCAGAAGGTATAACTAGTTCTCAATCATAATGCTAAATGACGTGGAACAATAACAGTGCAAGCTTTTTGCAAAGTGCAGAAGTTCCCCATTATCATCATATCATTTGCCTGACTTACACTTGTTTGTACTCTGGAGTAAATGCATGAGCTACACAAGGTTTGTGATAGGTAAAATTTATTTATAGGATGTAAAAATCCTTGGTGGCTTCAAGAGAAAAATTTCCAAATTTAAATTCTTTCCAACCTCTAAATAAACAATACATTTAGCAAATGTACTATTGCTATAGTCTTCAATAGACAGTGTTCAGACGCATATAATTTTGCAATAACACTGTTAATTATTATCAAGAGCTGTGAAATACTTACCATTCAACATTTACTTCTCAAACTTCATGACCCATTGTGTTGGAGTTCAGTTGTGATATTCTTGCCAACCTTTTGTCTAACTGCTTTCTAGCTATTAGTGTCACAGCATGAAGTAGAATTAATATTGTTTGACATGTAATTCAGTGTTTAATTGAGTATAATTCACATTATTGCATCAGTTTAGGCTTATGAAAATTTATTTGAAGCATCAAAAAGCATTAACTACCAAAAAAATTGTTGCAACCTCAATTTGGCTACTTTAATTTTGTTTATGAATATCTAATTTGGGCCCAGATTCAAATGCAGATCATTGTATATTTTGCAAAGATATGAAATAGTGCATTCTGCAGGCACAGTTAGTTTCTAGCCTGTCTTTACTATTCCTGTTCAGTCAGGATAATTTAAAAAATAATTTAGCAAGTGTGCAATAGAAAACCTGATTAAATGGGAGTGAGGTAATTGGATAATTTATATCGATATGAGCTGGAAAGAATAAGCATGGTGAAATTTCCATCGATATACTTTGCAGACAGGAGGTTTGTTTCTCTCTTGTCTAAACTTCATTCATAGTTGAAGAGCAATTAAAAGGGGACAGTAATCATGGAGAAATGAGAAGTTTGAGATGAGAACTGAAGTATTTAAAGCTCCATCTATTGGTTGGTATGTGGAGTGGTGATACTCAAATAAGCAATGTGTGTAGCTCATTTTTAATAGCAAAAGGATATTTTGACACAGAGTGTTAAAGTATTAAAATAAACCAATAGTCAATGTGTTTTATAGAACATGTCAAAATGTAGCCAAGTGTTCTTTAAAAAAAAAGTAAAATCTTTGCCTCAAAAATGTTGCTTCCTCCGTGATTGAGAGTTATGGCAGTTCAACCTAATAATAAATAATCTTTTGTTAAAAAATCAATAACCCATTCAATTTTGAATCATGGTTTCATCATTTAATATGTAGATACATTTTATTGTATTTTTTTAAGGTAAGCACTAAAGTTAACTAAAAATAAAATTCAATTATAAAACTTTAATTAGGCTGCAATATGCAAATGACACCACTGCATATAGGACATTATTTGTCAAGTATAGTACACTGGTTATCAAGATGCCCAGTTATTTGTTTCCATATGTATGATTGATTGATCTGCTAAACTAGCTGGAGACGGAAAACAATTCTCTAATTGGCTTTACATAAAAAGTTACAAGTTATTTGCTTTTGAATAAAAAAAATTCTATTCATTTCCTCATAACGTCCTTCTTTGATAATGTCCTTCGATAATGTCCTTCTTCGATAATGCTATTGTTTGATAATGACACTTGGCAATGCAAAAATGTTCAAAAAATAGTAATTTTTTTGAGACTGAAAGGTAATTTTCAGTGATGCAAAATATCAGAATCAGTGCAATTTTAAATCTTGAAAACACTGACAAAGCTGGAATTTTCTGGACATTTCCTTTCCCATTTTGATCCGGGCATTTCTATTCAAGGAACCTTGAGAATTGGAATGATTTTCCCTTTCCTTCTAGTAAACAATTTCTGTGTAGACTGTCTACTTTGGGAGCCTGCTGTTCAGCATGTAAATGACATGGCCTGCCCATGGTAGCTGTTATCAGAGCCTGGCAGAAGATGCTGACACCAATTAGAAAGGCAAATAGTGTATAAGAGGGTTTGAGTGCAAAGGCAAAGATGTCTTTCCAAAACAATATGACCCTCCTCCCCCCTCCCCCCACAAGTCTGTACATGAAATATTGTGCAAGGTCTGTTCTTTCTACCAAAGGGTAGTAAAGGGTATGCAGTGTGAATTCACAAACCTGACTTCTGGTTTGGCAGTTTTGTCCTGAGTTTAGAATGAAAAGCAATCTGAATGTAAGATACAAAACTGTTATTGACTTGACAGGCCAGAAGATATCATGTTGAGATGACTGTAACTAAGGGTTATCATCTCAAAGTAAGTGTTGGCCATTCAGGACAGACGAGACGAATTTTGTTCAGTTAAAATTTGGTGAATGTTTGGAAATGTCTTTGTAAGTCAATGAGTATATTTAGAGCAGGAGACAAAACTTTTTTTTCTCTATAAAGAGCATTGGCGATCTGGGATTAATCTAGCAAAGTAATATTAAAGTAAAAGATCAACCATAAAAAAGAAAATGTAAAACAATAGATTTTATTTTTTTACATATTCCTTTCCATGGGAGTTAACCAAAAAAATATATGAACTATAAAACTTCAATTCAAACTGCAATACACAAATGATACTGCTGTGTACATTATGTATACATTTTCTAGTGTTAAACAAGAAAATTTGCAAATTCTGGGGACGAGTGCAATGTTCCTGATGAAGGTCTCAGGCCTGAAACATTGGTTACCTTTCACTTCCTATGCGTGATGGGTGACTTGCTGAGTTGCTACAGCGCTTTGGTGCATTGCAATAAATTTTCATTCTTTCTTTTCATAAGTATTCAACAGATTATTAATGGTGGAATCAAATAACATCTCTTCATTTTCTGGCAGCTTCTGTTTCATCGGACTCACCTGGGCTCTCGGCATCTGTATGGTTTTGATCTAGGCATCTGTGCAGGACCTGATTTCCAGAGGGGAGATTAGGATTCACTGGTGATCCTTTGTAAAGCGGAGGCTCACAGAAATCAAAAACAAACTGTAATATTAGGAATCAAATACCAAGCATACAAGTAAAACACAAAATAGGAACTGGAGCTGAAAGGCCAGGTGAATAGCAAAGTTTTTAATAAGATATTGGAAATGGTTTAAAAGCAAGTTATTTAAGAGGGTGCGAGCAGTCAGGAATAGGTCAAGCACATGTTCAGAGATCCAAACAGGTAGTGATGCAACAACTTTCCCCACACGTGGCTTTCCTGCCTGGTCTTCTTTTCCTTCTGCATCTGCCTTGTGGGAAAGACATAAATGGACCTTCGCTCAGGCTTGTACTAGATCCTATTGAGCTCCCATTGGTTTTCAGTCAAGAGGAACCTGGTATGCACATTGTGAGGCTCTTACCCCTTTCAGTAAATAGCTCACCTGCCTTCTGAGTTTTAACTGTTCAATCCACAGTCTAATCAGTTTATTCAGATTTAAAAAAACTTTAAAAGTTTTTAAAAAAAATTGCCACAATATAAATATCAAACAGTTTATAAAAAGAAGTAAGATTGGGGGATCTGATGTGCTTCTGTGAAGAACAAACTTAATTTCATGTGCATAATCCTGGGTAATTGGCACAGAATCTGCATTGGAATTTTCCCCCTTTTTCAAGTGCCATATGTTTTTAAATGCATGTGTTAAACAGATTTGATTGATGGGGATGCACATCAGATTTCCATTAGTGTCATTTTTTGTTATGTCTCGGCATACAGATGACCACTTTAAACCAGGAAACACATCAAAACAAGGGACTGTCGTTCATTTTTAGAACCATAATGCACAGGATGAAACATAACAGGATTGATATTAATAACCAAATGGGAGAAGAAAGGTGGAAACAAAATGATTAGTACATATAGTATCTGGCCATCGACTTTCAATGGTGAAACAGCAGCAGTCAGAATATGCAGTTTGCCTGCAGCATATATCGAGTCCACGCTGCTGAAGATCCAGCTGCGCTGGGTGGGTCACGTCTCCAGAATGGAGGACATTCGCCTTCCCAAGATCGTGTTATAGGGCGAGCTCTCCACTGGCCACCGTGACAGAGGTGCACCAAAGAAAAGGTACAAGGACTGCCTAAAGAGATCTCTTGGTGCCTGCCACATTGACCACCGCCAGTGGGCTGATATCGCCTCAAACCGTGCATCTTGGCGCCTCACAGTTTGGCGGGCAGCAACCTCCTTTGAAGAAGACTGCAGAGCCCATCTCATTGACAAAAGACAAAGGAGGAAAAACCCAACACCCAACCCCAACCCTGCAACCGCTGCAACCGTGTCTGCCTGTCCCGCATCGGACTTGTCAGCCACAAACGAGCCTGCAGCTGACGTGGACATTTACCCCCTCCATAAATCTTCGTCCGCGAAGCCAAGCCAAAGATATAGATATGCAGATTAATTAAAACATCTGGATACAGTCTGGTACAAAAGCAGCAATTAAGAATCAGGGCTAAATCAAGGATATCACATCAATAATTTAGCTTCACATAGCGACATAAAATTTGTGCTATTTTGCACCTATTTGCATCTGAAACCATGCGAGTAAGTTTGCTATCAGATTTTCACACCTTGGCTGTAGGAGGCCATAGGTAAAGGTTCCATTATTGTCATGTAATACTACATTTAGAATGTAACATGCATGAAATTCTTTAACGTTTGTCTACTGTAAGGCAGACAGAGTCCCCACTTTGTCCAGCGCCCCTTACAGAAACCTGGTGGTCCTTGGTGGTCTCCCCTCCAAGTACTGACGTATTCAGACTGCTAATGGAAACCTAGGGGAAAACATTGCAAATCTTTAACACATGTCTCTTACTGCAATTTCAAGGCAGAGGTATGCTTAGCACCAGGATTGCGACCATCAATAATGAACAATATTGATCGTTTCCGATTGTTCACTTTATTTTGTTATTCCAAAATTTCTATCTAAGGTCACATATTTATGGAGGGCCATGATTTTTCGGATTAGATACCATTTATTGCCAGGCAATAAAATAGAAATGAGAAGAGAGTTCCCTCAGAATTACTGAGTATCTGTGATCTGCCTCCAGCACTCTTGCAGCCTCTGGTTCAGTTCAAATGAGCCCAGATCGAAACCTCTGACACAATGATTAAGCATTCAGTGCCCAGGCCCCTTCTTGCTCTCCACACCCTCTTGAATTCCAGTTTATACACCTGGTTCTCATCAGACGGCCTCCAGCCCTCAACCTGTGCAAGACCTTTGACCTTGTCGCCAGCAGCCTGCAACCAGGGTGGCTTCCTCACCCACAGGTCACCAATAGCTCATCAGCTCTGTGTGTCTTTCAGCCGCAGGGCCCCTTGCTCAATTCCCACCTTGGTCACGTTATCTCCTCTGCTGCTCTTTCTCAACGGGGTGGTGGTTTCTCCATTTTCTGGTGCCTTGTGCCAGTCCACTGCTCCCCCAGATTCTGCAACCCGTTGCCATCTTGGGCCCAGACATTGTGGCCACAAGATTTTAAATAAAATACCGTTGACTCCTTTAACAGGCCATTTAATTCCTTTATAGAGCCGACAGCAGTCAGGCAGGGCAGTAGGACCCCACGGGTGGGGCGGGTGGGGGGGGTAGAGCAGTCACCTCCGCTCTCCACTCTCCCTGGGTCCACACCACATGCCGTAACAGTATCTCCGGCAGCACCGCCATTTTCTCTATGGGACATATTCATCTACTGACATTTTTATTTAATAAATATTATATTGTGGAGCTAGAAATCCAAGAGCAAGAAGTACATAATTAGTATGAATGAAGATTACATTCCAGGATTACTTTGGTATTACCAGAAACTATAGTTTTATCTATTGGATATTGCTGGAAGCAACCTTCTAGAAAATCAAATAGGTAAATAAAATAATGACATTCTTGTCCAATTATTTTCCTTGAATGCTATTCTACATTAGTTGTCAGATAAATGAACATTTGACAACTAGAGGCAGTGGGAGGCATGAGAACATGTGATGAAAACTCCAGGAATTCATCCAGCTCAAATGTCAACAATCAAATACAGTGGAATTCCCATTTTTTGTTTCAACCCAATGGAGATCAAACAATAAGTCAGATTGGCTTGAAGTGAATGCAGTTGGCCCAGTGTTAAACAATGGTTGCTGGGTGCAGAGGGTGACTTTGAATTGCAGTTAAAATCTTCAACCACAAATCTTTGCCAAACATTGCAAGTAGTTCTGAATGGAAGAAGTGCTGTATATGTGGTCTGTTTGTTGCAAATTCACAAAGAGTGTAACCTGAAGCAAACGAGTGAATAGAAATTTTAAAAAATGACACATGATTGGGTTGCAGGAAAATCTTAAATGTTAAATGGAAGTTCCCTTCTAATTCAGCATAAGTGAAACTTAAATAATTAAACCAAAATAAATCGAGTTATTAATTGTTATTGTGATCAGAAATTCATGTGTGTTTTTTGTTTACATAGAATTTTTTTTCTGTTCGCAAATGTCTTCCTACCTTCTGGAGTGGCCATTCACACACGAGTGACCAAAACTAGAAATCTCTGAGCGCTTCCATGAGTTTAGACAGCAGTAATTAAAGAGGCCGGACTTGCTATTCATTAGCCCGTAGTTTCTGGAATGCCTGTAGTTTACATTAGACTGCAGGCATTCTGGAAAATTTACTAGGGGTCCAGGAAGTAAAATTTCAGAAGGGGAATGAGTCCCTCATTTCCGTTTCAATCTTTTTACACAGACTGCGTTCCGGAAATTTGGGAATAATTTCCCGGTACACAGCGGCTGTGTAAAAAATCATAATAGATAGTGTCCATGTGAAGTCAGAATGTTGTTTTCATTTAAAACCAATAAATGAATTCAAAGACTCAAGAGAATGATGGCTTTGCTAATTTGCAATACATTTCTTTTCTAAACTGTTAGTTTTGTTGGAAACGGAGAATTTTTCAACTCAGAACTCAGATTAAAGCGACTCAGTTGATGCTTCGTATAAAGAATATAGAAGGATTATCTACACCTGGTTCACATGTACAAAGTAATAGAACAACAATAAACTGGTAAAAAAGTTGTACTTAATTTTCCAAGTTAAATGTAAAACCAATTTAAACTAGAAAAATTGTGAAAAGCTAATAATTTTAAGAATTTTTTTTGTCTGAGTAAGTTGAGTTCAAGTGAATACAACGCCAGAATATGGTCAACAGATAACCGCCAGAGATTTATGGGGGTCTTGCTCTAAAGCACACTTGCAATATTTACTCAGGTAGAACTGTACTCTATCTGAACTCCTGGAAGACAATGTTTGTGATTTCTGTTGAGAAGTAATGTATGTAGGCAGTCTAAGTTTAAACAGAGAATCATTATGAAAGAGTATTTTCTAGATTGGTAGATCCTTACAAATGTTTGGCTTATTTCAGTGTACACAATCAAGCATTAAGTGGAAAGGACTTAGACAGGTACATGAATAGTAAAGGTTCAGAGGGATTTGGGCCAAATTCAGGCAAATGGAAATAGCTTGGTTGGCATAGGCTGAAGGAAGGGGCTGTTCCCAAGCTGTAGAATTCTATAACTCGATGATTCCTCTTATTTTCAGAAATTTTCTTGAGGTTGTTCCACTTGTCATTTGTTCCTGCTGCCTGGAAAGAATAGCAAACTTTTACGTCTTTGCACATTCAAGCATGATGTTGTGAGGAGTGGCAACCATCCATTCTGCCCTAAACTTCCATGTTTATAGATATCATTCAACAGATCAACTTATATTTGTTGTGCAACAAGAGCAGGAAATGGTTAAGCAAACTTTCAGTACGAGTTGCTAAAAATTTGCAGTTGTTTAAAGAAATGACTGAAAGTCAGTTTCCTTCCAGATATATTAAAATGCATTCTTTATTTCTGTGATAAATCACTTCTTCCAACAATGCTTGCTACACCCGTGGCTTGCAGATGACACTGTGGTGATTCTTTCTTGGTCTCAGAAAGAGTCAGGGCCATAAAAGAAACTAAATTGATTCCTCAAAGCTGGACAACTCCAGAAAAAAATCTGAGTGACCAATCTCATAGTAAAAGTGACTTTGTAGAAGATTATCAGCATCCTCTTGATATTCTCTCAAATCGGCTCCTAGAAATATGGAAGTGTCTGACATGATCCACATTTATTTTGGCGAATTTCTGGACAAAATTAAATTATTGTTGATTTTCTTTTAATTGCAGCAAAGTGGAAATTGTCAAGGACTTAAAGTTTTGTAGAAAAACAATCATTTCGGAAGTCTCTTAATTGACGAGTAACATTTGAGAACTCACCGACCGGACTGTAGAGATTGGATGGAAGAGGATTTTACAAATCTCTTAATAGGACTCTTTGTTCCCAAGACACATCCTGCTAAAACTATCCTGAAGACAAAATATACTTTGCTTTGGACATCATCCATACTGAGTGAATCTGTCAACTTTTCTAACTGTGAAGCATTGATCATTGTCCAATTCCTGCACTTCAGCCATTTGTATCCGGAGCTTCAGCTGTTTGGCAAAAGGCCATGTTGTCCATAGAATAAAACCCAAATCAGCATTTGCACACAATTAAATTAAATGCTGCTTTCTTATCACTATTCTTTGCATAGACTTTAAGTATCTCTTAAACATTTAGGGAGACCTTGCAAGGAAATAAATTTGATGATCTGCCACAGAAAAGGGTGGGAGAGAAATGAAGAAAACGGCTGCAAGAAAATATCTAGAGATTTGTGGGTGGTGCATTCAAATGCTTCTCTTGTTTTTTTTTGGCTTTTTTCCGAGCTTCCATAGGACACTTCAGCCATCTAATTACAAAATGATGCGGTGAAACTTTTCATTGTGAGTACACCAAGAAGCAAATGCAAATGAAAGTGTTGTGAATTCCAAAGTAAACTGTAAAGCAATACTTAGCAGAGCATCTCGTAGCCACACTGAAGCAGACCACGAACTTTTCTATACATTAGATTGCCAGGATGGGATCAATCTTCCTGCTTGTGACCTGCTTTATTTTGGCTTGTTACAAGTCCCAGCCTTATTGACTGACAGACAGTGCTAAAATCTTTTGGGGTCAGAGGGAAGAGCCACCATTGCTGCAGAGATCCTCAGCCTAGACTTTAACGTGAAGTGTTTTACATAAAACTATCTTACTTTGGTTTACCATTTTAAAGTGTTCTCAGTCTCAACATATTTTCATTAATCTTATTTTAGTCAGTCTTTCATAATTTATGTTTTTTTTTAAATTAGTCACATTGATTTAATAGTACAAAAGTCTTTTTTGATGTCAGGATGTTGCCTGAATTGGAATATTCGCGTTACAGGAGAGATCGGATGGGCTGGGCTTATTTTTCCTGCAGTGAAGGCGGCTGTGGGTTGAGCTGATAGAAGTGCATAAGATTGTGAGAGGCATCAAATGTTACCCAAAGTAACAAATAGGTGAGAGGAAGGAGTTGATGGGGGATATCAGGGGTACGTTATTTTATGCAGAAGGTAACACATTGCGAGGGGACATGGTAGAATCAGATACAATTACCGAAATGGAGATGCTTGATACTTAACTAGGCAAAATATGGAAGGAATTCTGCAAAATCTCTTCGAGGGATGCCTACGCCAAAGAAGTTCTCCATCGCTCTCTGAAGGGAGTTCTGTGGGATTCTCTCTCACTGCTCCCCATCTGCAATCCATGCTGCTCTCAACCTCTATGCTCATCTAGTCACCCAAACTCACTTCCACAACCACATTGCCTTCCTCACTACTCGCCTTCATTGCCAGCTCTGATTCCAGGCCTCCCAGTTTGACCCCAACGAGGATCTCAGGTGCATGTGCAGCATCGACTGTTGCTCTCTTTGTTCCCCCCCCAATTCCTTCTTCAACCATAGAACCAATCCCCACCTCTTGTTCTACCCATTATCTCTTGCTTGAGGGCATGTGCTCCTCCATATATATCCCCGCTACCATTTTATTCAGGAGCCAGCCAGCATTTTGCTTTTGCCTTGATGAGGGGCTCAGGCCTGAAATGTTGGTTCTGCATCATCATGTTCATTATATAAAGGGCGCTGTTTGACCTACTGTGTTTGTATAGCATAATGTTTTTACTTAAAGTATAAAGGCTCCTAGAACGCTTCCACCAGCGTTGTCTCCGCTCCATCCTCAACATTCATTGGAGCGCTTTCATTCCTAACGTCGAAGTACTCGAGATGGCAGAGGTCAACAGCATCGAGTCCACGCTGCTGAAGATCCAGCTGCGCTGGATGGGTCACGTCTCCAGAATGGAGGACCATCGCCTTCCCAAGATCGTGTTATATGGTGAGCTCTCCACTGGCCACCGTGACAGAGGTGCACCAAAGAAAAGGTACAAGGACTGCCTAAAGAAATCTCTTGGTACCTGCCACATTGACCACCGCCAGTGGGCTGATATTGCCTCAAACCGTGCATCTTGGCGCCTCACAGTTTGGCGGGCAGCAACCTCCTTTGAAGAAGACTGCAGAGCCCACCTCACTGACAAAAGGCAAAGGAGGAAAAACCCAACACCCAACCCCAACCAACCAATTTTCCCCTGCAACCGCTGCAACCGTGTCTGCCTGTCCCGCATCGGACTTGTCAGCCACAAACGAGCCTGCAGCTGACGTGGACATTTACCCCCTCCATAAATCTTCGTCCGCGAAACCAAGCCAAAGAAGAAAGAGGATATGGTTTTAACTTCAGAAAATGGGATTAGAGAGGATAAAATGGGAAGCATGGGTATGTTGGACCAAAGGCCCTGTTCCTGTGGGATATTATTTTATGACTCCAAAAATAGTGAAAACCAATTAAAGACTTTGGCAGGTGAAATTCTATGCCCTCCCACACCCTCAAAATATCTACCCGTCATATCCTGTCAGCACAATCTAGGACGGGTCCTTCACACCGCCCCACATCTTCTGAGACCTGGTTACTGCTCAGACCTTGCTATTCACTCAAGCAAATGGTGGGCTAGTCAATTCAGCCATCCACAATGGGAGCAGGTTGGCATTTTGAATCCATGTTTCGTGGATCTAGCGCAATCTTCCATTAATGAGCTGCAAGCTATCTTAGATGAGCAAGTCAGTGAAGAATGGGGGGGAAAAATATCAAAGGAAAGTCTTTGTTGTCAATCAGCACTCAGGAATTATTCATGAAGGGTTAAGTGCAGGACTGTATGGAAATGTGCCGCCAGTATTCACTGTAAGAGTGATATAACATAAGAGCAGGAGGCTAAATGGTCCCTTGAATATTCTGTTCGATTCAATAAAATCATAGCTGATGTGATCTTGGACTGCCTGTATCCCATTATCTATGGCTCATCTAAAGGCCAAAAATCTCCACATTGATGCAATCACAAAGAAGGCTTGCCAGCAGCTATACTTTGTGAGGTGCCTGAGGCGTCCACAGTTGTAGCATAGAGAGCATTCTGGCTGGTGGCATCACTGCCTGGTTTGGAGGCGCCAAAGTTCAGGACAAGAATAAACTCAAGAAGGTTGTTAACTCAGCCTGCGACATCATAGGCACCAGGCTTCACTCCGTCGAGGACATGAGGCAGCAACTTTTAAAAAAATTAGCCTCTGTCCTCAAAGACCCCCCCACCACCCAGGCCATGCCCTCTTCACTCTGCTACCATCGGGAAAAAAGGTACAGGAGCCTAAAAACGAGCACTCAACAGCTCAAGGACAGCTTCTTCCCCACTGCCATAAGATTCCTGAATAATCAGTGAACCAAAAGTCGTTGTCTTACTTTTTGTACACTATTATTTTTCTTTTTCTTAGAGTAATGTCATAAGATGGTTATAATATAAATGTTTGCTGCATGATCCTGCTGCAAGACACTGAATTTCATGAATCGTTCATGACAAAAAAATCCTGATTCTGATCTTGATGTCCAAAATATGCGGACCTGATTCACAGTGTCAGTCACACACTCAAAGTCAAATCACCCACTCCCAGTCATGGCTCTGTAATTCAAAACACCACTTCACCCCTAGCATGGGTTCAGTGGGAGACCCACACTCCCCTTCAATCCAAAACATTCATCTCTGCACCTGGCCTTTCTGGTCTCTCACTCTGTATTAAAAATATCATTCACCCTTAAAATTTGTGTTAATTAGATTGAAAACAATGCACAGATTGAAATGAAGTAAGAAACAGCTGTAACCATAATATGTGTTGGCAAAGACGTAGAACTGGGATCTAGCTTCTTCTGCTGGGTGTGTCCAAACCATTAGAACTTACTGTTCAGCCTCAATCGAATGCTTCGTTGGTGTGACTGTGCAATGTTTCTGGTATGTCTCCTTTAACCTGTGGGACGCACTTGCTGGGCTTCTGCAGCTCAGCAAGCAATGTGGAAAACATCCACGATTACCAAGTTGAGTTTGGTTGAATGTAGAGTGATTGTAAATAAAATGAAAAACATTCAGTATGTTAGGGGAAAAAAGAAACAGACACATTTTTGGGTAATTTTATCATGGAAGAAAAATTGTTTACAAACTGGTCTAGAAATAGGATTGCATGCATCTTTGATACAGTAAAACAGCGGTTTTCGAACTGCCCCCCGCCCCCACATTCCACCTTAAGGAATCCCGATCCCATAAGTGCTTTGTGATTAGTAAGGGATTGCTTAAGGTTGTATGTGGGAGGAAAGAAAGAGGTTTGAAAACCACGGTTTTAATCGTACCTAATTGACTCGTTATGTGCACCGTTTCACAACTCCAAAAGGAATGGGACAATGACAATTTTTATCAAGCAAAATATTTCAGTGACAATTGGGTCTAGAGCAGTGATTCTCAACTTTCCCTTCCCACTCACATACCACCTTAAGCAATCCCTCACTAATAACAGAGTACTTATGGCATAGGGATTACTTAAGGTGGAATGTGATTTTGGGGGGCAGTTTGAACACCACTCCATTGAATTATTATTGATTTTAGTGCCAATGCTTATATTGAGTCCATTTAAAATAGTGAAATTTGGTCAAAATCTCATTTGTGGCATTGTTCCACTCAGAAAGTAAACTTAAAAGGCAACCTGCTCTGTTCCCACTGAAGCCACATTCAGTTCAGGACATTTGCCAGCACATTACTACTGAGCAATAGAGAAAAGAATCCTCAAGGTCATGTTAGTGAGAGAAGCTTCAGGAAGAGGGAGGAAGCTGTAAGGTTTTCTCATAGGAACTTGGAGATGTTCACTTGAATGTCACCAAAGCACCCGGATCCCATGTGATCCCAAGAGGAATGTATAAACTCCACAGAGCCAGCACTGAAAGTCAGAATTGAACCCAGATCACTGGGGATGTGAAGCAACAGCTGCACCAAGTTTTATCTGACCTATGGAATATGGGTCTGCCCTTGAGTGGTGTGGCCGACATTCTCAGAAACCTTCCTCAATAGAGTGTTTGGCTGCTCATCGTAATCTATTCCACGGAATTGAACACTGCCTTGCCAGGCCTCCTAATCTCAACAGTCCGGTCTTGTAAATAAGAGGAGGCCAAAAGCATTGCTTATTGAGCGTTAACGGTGACTGAATTTTATCTGATTCAAGATTCTTTTATGATTATGTAATGAAAACAGAAAATGTAATATTACATGAAATTTCCTTTCATCTGCCCTAAGACAAAGAGTTGCCCCTTACAGTAAAAGAATAGTACAGTAAGATTATGATGTCGTCCATCACATAGGTTGGTCATATGCCAATAGAAAGATGTATGAAGACCAGGACTATACTTTGAATTATGGCCATATGACTGGATCATATTTCTTGTGGTTGGCACCAAATCAATATTCAGTGGCACAGTATGAATACTCAGACTCACACAACCTGAGGAATTTGACACATAATCCCAATAGCACATGGAAGTTAATTATAAGAGCGAGTAGAACATTTGGTGAAAAGCAACCTCTTCAGCACAGACTTTGTTTTGGATGTTCATAGTAAAAGGTCATCTGTTTTTTTTTAAAAAGCATTGAAGGGCCTAATTTGAAATTAACAACTGCAAAACGTTGCTCTGAGCTGATTTAGGTTCTGTTTTCTGACTAATATGCATGTATATATTTATGGTGTGAGTTTAGTTGTAACTATATTTGGAAGACAGTTAGTCTGTGTGAAGGTATTTCACACCACATACTGTATATACAGAATAAAGATTTCACAATGTCAAACATTGCACCACACCACTTGTTTAATGGGTAGGGAGAAACAGCAGTCCACAAAAGGAACAGAGGTCCACTGTAGGAAGAATACCTACCCTCCCAAGCATTGCCTCTAATCCCTCATTATCCCACCTGCATTATATAAAGGAATGATCAGTTCCTTCAGATTAGTTGCTGATAGATTTCACCATAGTATTGGTTGATGTGAAGTGGTGTTTGGGCTCACTCCTCAAAATACACCATTGCCCATGTCGTTGACTGTCTGAGAAAGTAATAGGCAGAGTGAAGTATTGCTGAGAATCACTGGCACTGCACCAGCAAGCCAGTAATGTATTGGATGAAAGATTACTGGAATGGTGCGAGACAATGCAACACTTTGAAAACTGATCTCCATGCCTGTAAGAACTGCCCTCTGAGCTGACACGTTCTAAATTTCTACTGCAGCCTCGACCATAGCTAAAGTATAGATCATTCAACTCAAAGTCCAACATTAGGGTTCTCACATTGCATCTAGGCACTGGAACTCCTGAAATTGATTGCACACTCAAGCAATAAAAAGATTGCAGGTCCTATTTTCTTGACGCTGCCATAGTAGCCATCAGGGATTTGGTATAAATTCTTGCTACTATTTCTATGATCTAGTTTAGGACCCCTCTCATGGAAGCTGATTTCAAAGACATTTTGAAATGCTTTTGTTCTGATGTGCTTCGTGGTGCTATCTCTTGTGAGAGTCAGAAAGTGCTATTCCAGTTTTTCTCTTGTCCACCTTCCTTTCTGTAGTTTATGCTGTACCTGTCATTACTCGCCACCTTCAACTTCCATCTAGCATTGCAATTGAATGAAGTATTGGTTAATCTTTTCTTGCGTTCATCAAATGTTTCCATTTACTCTTCACATGATTGTTTCAACAAGTGATTCATTGATGTGGAATAAATCAGATGTAAGCAACAAAGAGGGTCCAGGAACATGCCTAATCTTCCCAGATCTCAACTCCTGTGCCATGCGTCTTCCTCAATCTTCCAAAGAATGTCAGATTTTACTCGCCACAACATTCTGGGAAATAGAATTCCAGAGATTTATTATTATTTATGAGAATTGATTCCAGTCCACCTGAGTTTTAAATTACTATCTCACTTACATGAGACTAAATACCATCATTTAAGACTCTCCCACTAATGCGAATATCACAATATCTACCTTGTCATTTCTCCTTAGAATCTAATATGTTGCTGTATAATTAACCTTGTTCGAGTAAACTTCAAAAAATACAAGTCTAACATTTTTAGATGTTTGTGACTGGATAACTGTCCCTTCCTAGGAATTAAGCCATTAATTTCCTCTGGACTAACTTCAATGCTGTAACAGTAGAGCCCCTAGGATCTGGCACTTGAATGGATTGTAGATGCCAGATAAGAGAATTTTACTTTTCTTTCAGGAGTTGCATGTCATTTGGCATCAATTTCAAATTATGTGAAGAGAAACATCAGTGGAGCTAAAGCCCTGATCTAGGGTCCTGACCAAAAAATGTTACCCGGCCTGCTGAGCTCCTTCAGCGGTTTGTTCTTTATCTCCAGGTACCAGCATCTATAGTCTCAAACCATGATACACAATTGCTCTCGATTAGATAGTGGGACAATTATCAGTATGAACTTGCAAGTTATAAAGTTCTCCTTCACCACGATGATTTGAATTGCCATGAAATTGCATTTGTTACTGGTTTCAGCCTTGGATCTGGAGGGTTTCAAAATGTGCTCTTTCCTTGGACAACTAAACTGCCATGACAATGATTAGTGACGACTTTCTGTTGATAGCAAATATGGGCTCAAATTTGTAGACTCAGCACAGTTGACAATGGACTTCAAATTCATCTGTTTTGGTGGATTAAATCACTCACCTTTCTTAGATGTTACATCAGCAATTCTACCGACAAATTAAGATGTCACGTTTGTGAGTTTAACAGCTTTTAATTAATTAGTTCATCCGGGAATCTGCCACAAAAATCAGTGTATAAGGAACAATTGAAAAGGCACCAAAATGGCAATTTCATCTGAAACAAAAAAATGTACACACTAATTGCTTTTGTCTTCACATCCCAAACTAAAAGCTTTCATCCATTAATATTGAATTCAGATTAAAGTAATTTACCATGTCTGCACAGCATCTTTGATCAGATATAATTGACCTTGTATGGTATGAAAAGATATGCTGGTGTGTCGTAAACTTCTGATCCAAGTCCATACTTTTTAGACTCTCACAATATCACCTTCTTCAAACCCTATAATATTGTTCACTTAAATGAATATGTTTATACCTTCAATATATAACCTGGACAGTCCTTGAACTTGATCAAATGTGCCTAAATCCCCACTTTAACAGATTAGGGCAGCCATGTTACCTCACTCCTATTCCATCATGACACAGGATCTGGTGCATGATTATCCAGTATTAAGTCAATACCATTCTCTTTCACCACTGTGGTTTATCAGATGATGCACTTTTATTGGTGTACATGGGAACCTTCCTCAAAGAAGATTACATCCAGTACAAAAACAGCTTCTTCCCTTTTTCCATCAGATTTCTGAATGAACGAAGGACCACAGACCCTATCTAACTTTCTCTTCTTTTGGACTAATTTATTTTTTAAGTGTAATTTATAGTAACATGCTGCTGCAAAACAACAAATTTCATAACATGTTCATGGCAATAAATTTGGATTCTGACATGCACGTGGGCACAGGAAACACCACAAACATAGTTCTCATGGTCCAAACGCACCTAAACCTTGCCAGGTAAGAGTCTTCAATCTTCTTCAACAACTTTGAAGGGTATGTATCCTTCCCATCGTCAATTTGTAATTTATTAAGACATTGCACATCTATATCCAAAAGGGGCAAAATCAACACATGAGACGCTACATTCTTTAAACTCTTGGTGCAAACCAAACCCTGCTTGAGTGGCAGGAATTCCAAATATTCGATAGGATTGGACAATAAACACTGACAGAGGTACAGAGTTAACATCCATGCATAAAGATACATCACATAATTCCATAAACCTCTTGCTGCTTTGCCTGATAGACAACCAAGGGTCAGCGAGTTATTTGATTATACAATGGTATTAATCTAAGCCTAATCCTGATACAAAGCTGAAACCAGTTCTTAAGGATAGCAAATTGGTGGAAGGACTTGCTAACTGTCCCCTTTCTAACCTGAGCATTGCTTCCAACCATATTTCTTATATTAGTATATGGTAAAACCTATGGGGATTGGCCAATGCTGAATGAGTGAATTTTCTGCTTGCCTGACTTGTTCATATTACATGAACCTAATGGCAAGATGGATCAATTTTAAACGTATGCATTTTTTACCTATTTATTTTCTGCGATATTGAGACTGCCATTTGTTTGAATTCTGGGATACAGGGGTTTACTGTATTAACATTCAGCGTCTCTGAAGGGACTCTTTTTTGCTTCTCTTTCTCTCATTATTGGGGGCGTCGGGCAATGCTAATGGTGACTCTCTGTTTGCCTTTATGGCAGGCAAAAAGTGACGTATATTGTGTATATTATAATTTTTTGTATAAATACAGCATGATGGCAGGCCCTTCTGGCCCATGACACTCAAATACTCCTATGAAGTTTACTTCATTCTCCATACATTTTGAAGGGTGGGAGGAAACCCATGTAGACAAGGGAAGAACTCCTTACAGACAGTGCCAGATTCTCACCTGGGTCGCTGGCACTTTAATAGTGAGAGTAACTTAAAAAATTTAAATCAAGGGGATATTTATATTGTTCTAACATGGTGCAGCTGCAGAAACAACTTCTTCATTTCTTTAATGTTGTCATGCTCCTTCATTCACTGAACATTACAAGTTTGGAAGGTCAACAACTCCTACCTTATTTTTTTAATTCCAATTTCTCTTGTATTTGACAGAAAAAAAATCTTTGTGGTTAAAATAGGGAGATCAACTGCATCAAATTCATCAGTAAATTAATTCATGGAGGAATAATAAAATACAAAATATTTTCACAGTCAACCCCTCATTCAAAATAGCTTCATAATCAAGTAAAATTCAGTTTCCTTTTCATTTTTGTACCTTATCAGTGTATTTACATTCCCATTGAGTTCCATGCAGCCAACTGTGCCGCATGGACGATGAGGGTGAACTGTTCACCACGTTTTCTTCCTTTCATGGGAAGAGTTTTGAGTCTCATTGTAAAATAACCCTGCAGTGAAATGTAAAGCCTTTACAGTGTTCTATGTAGAAAAATCACAGTCAATACTGGGGGGAGAAACAAAAATCATACAAAAAACTAATTACAGCCTTACTATAACTTTAAAATGTTTAAATAATTATTCCCCCCCCCCCCCCCCCCACCCATTCAGTATCAATTCTTGCTCTCAGAGTTCTATCTAAACTAATGACTTTTGGCAATAACTTAAATTTTGATCGAGGGGTTTGTACAATAAACTGAAATATGAAGACAACAGTCGCAATATTAAAAGTGCAAGAATGATCACAATAGTGAATAAAAGTGGACGATTATCTTGAATCCATACAAAAACCAACAGTTCCAAAATTAATAACTGAAGCAACTTCTGAGATAAGGAATCAACCTCTCATTTAATTTGGAAACATTACTCATGTACATTTACTCCACTATTTTGTTTTTCAACCTAGAAATTTGCAGGGGGATTGACATGTATAAATTAATAAACACATTTATCATGAACCTAAACACATTTTCTGCAAGTCATTTCCATAAATGCCTACTTCACATTTACCTTCTACATCTCTTGGAATCATATTCACAAGTGAATTTTTATAAATTGATAATAACTTGTTTGAAGGCAAATTTTCTTTCTGGCAAGATGGTACAAGCCTAGAAATTATTTTTCTGCAAATTCTTATTTTCACACAAGGAACAAAATTATAGAAACTGGAGGAAAATATAATGTGTGTAGGAGTGACTGAACAGTTCTTGAAAAAAATCTGGTAGAGCACAACTGCAAACATTTTTACGAGTCTGTTAACTAACTCTTGAGTCACACGAACATCCAGAACAAATAATTCCTCAGTTTAAGTTTCATTTCCCCTCCTCCCCCCCCCCCCCCCCAGCCCCCCATTTACGATGGATTAAACACATACTTGGTTGTTTGGGATAAATATACGAGAGAATTAATTGCCAGTTATCTTCTCCCAATATTTAGTCCATTGAAGTTAATTAAACCAAATATTTGGAGGGTATACGGCAGTTAGTTGATACAAAAGCGCCTTTTCTCTCTTGACTAAAAGGAAGTTTTAATAATAATAATATTCTCATATTGCTATCGTAAATTCAAATATTAAGTCTCAAACAATAAAGTTTTTGCTACTTTTGTCAAGTAGAGGTTGACCAGAGAGCATGTTACATCTATTGAGTTAAATGTGGATAGGATTGCACAGAATATAGAGCAATTTTTTTTAGGTGCCAGAACTCACCAAAAACTCCAACAAGGAGTTTTGCAAGACCTGGCCTTGGTGGCCACTGTGTTGTATAATTGACAGTGTACAGTAGGACTATGAAGTAGGATGACCGGTCATAGAAGAAAGAAGTATGCCCAGAATAGCACTCAGCATGAGTTGGTGGGGGTGGTGGGGGGGGGGTCATTGTCTTATACACCACTGCCGCCCTGACCGGGCCCATGAGGTGTGGGAATGGTCCCAAAACAGCCTGATGAAGTGCCAGAGTGGTGTTCCAGTGAGTTCCAGCACCACTGCACCCCTGGCCATTCAGCCAACACTTAGGGATGTAAGCTAGTATTTTTTGATCAGAAGAATAAGGGCGTGTGGTAGCCCACCACCACAGCAAGCAAGCCGGCACTCCAGGTGGTGAGCACAACATAAAGCCAGCAGACCATGAAGCGGCACTGGCCCAGCAAGCGAACTGGTGGACGAACAGCTAAAGCAGCCTAAAGGGTCAGCGACCCTAAAATAGCACTGGCCCCGCTGTACAGCCAACAGACTAGGTTAGCGCACATGGGAAGAAGGTATTGCCATGCAAAGGTGTGTCCACGTGTGGGAAAACCCACCTTTGTTATGCGGAATGTGATGTCAGTAATCGGGGCAAAAGGCAGGAAGTTGAATGATACAAAAGTCAGACTTGAGCCCTGATAAACCAGACCTTAACCTTACCACACTGTGAGTGTCGTTCTTTTGTGTAACTCGTGGCTACATGGGTCACTTTTTTTTTCCATAAAAGGTGCAACAAAGGGATCTCGGAGAACAAATGCACCCATTACAAAGATTGCACCAAAGATTATTTAAAGGTTTCCCCACCTCCCTCCATGCCCTTTCTACAAGTCCTTATATTCCAGCCTGTCTTACTGGTACAACTTTTCATCTCATGAGAAGAAACCTCTCCTTTTCATTACAGTCGTTTAATTTTAAATTTAGTCATACAGCATGGTAACAGGCCCAATTATACCCAATTAATCTACAACCCTGGTATGTTTCGAATGGTGGGAGGAAACCAGAGCACCCGGAGGAAACCCATGCAGACATGGTGAGAACATACCAACTCTTCACAGACAGCATGGGATTTGAACCTTGGTCCCGATCGCAGGTGCTGTAACAGTGTTGTGCTAACCGTCACGCCAACCTTGCCACCCTATTTTCTTTATCTGAATGTGCTGTATCAGTTTGACAGGCAATAACTCAGAAGAAAATGTACTGACATTTTTTGCAGCAATAATGAGAAAATAAATTAAGTGTCTGAAGTTACACTCCTCAAGGCAATAGTACTTTTACTTCCATATATCTATGGATAATTCAGCCTATGTCCAGTGAGTGACCACGAAGGACACTGTAAAACTCCTTTCAAGATAGGCTAACTGTTGGCCCCTTCATTACTACTTAATTTATTGAAGTATGTGGCAATTAAGGGGCACATTTTGATAATCAGATAGGAGACCGAAAAGTATTGCCTCCACAGAATAATTGTTTATACCATTGGCAGTGATGACATTGGTAGCCTGTGGTGTTACACCACTGGCCTACTGCAGGGGGCAACCTCTGCACCTGCAGAAGAGCATGAGGACAAGACAACACCTGGCTGGCTGTCAATCAGCTGACCTGAACAGACCAAGCCACACCCTGTCAGGTGTCAATCACCCTCCGGGGTAGAAGCCTGAGCTGGCCCTTCAAAGAGTTTACAGCAGCGCTCCTCGCAACTGGCTCTGGGGAAGTTTATGTCAAATAAAGCCTGTTGTACAGTCTTTTATAACCATACAACAATTACAGCACAGAAACAGGCCAATTTGGCCCTTCTAGTCCACACTGCTCCAAGTACCCTCCTCTAATCTAATCCCACTTACCAGCACTCTGCCCAGATCCCTCCATCCCCCTCCCATTCATATACTTATCCAATTCTTTCTTAAATTGACCCTGCCTCCACCACCTTTACTGGAAGCCCATTCCACACAGTAACCACTCTCTGAGTAAAGAAGTTCCCCCTCATGTTACTCCTAAACCTTTGCCTGTCAACTCTCAACCTATGACCTCTTGTATCCATCTCTCCTACTCTCAATGGGAAAGGCCTTTCCACATCAACTCTATCTATCCCTCTCATTATCTTAAACTATCAAATCCCCTCTCAGCCTTCTGCATTCCAAGGAATAAAGACCTAATTTGCTTAATCTTTTCTTGTATTCCAGATGCTGAAACCCAGGCAACATTTTTGTAAATCTTCTCTGCACTCTTTCTATCTTGTTAATATCCTTCCTATAAATCGGTGACCAGAACTGCACACAGTACTCTAAATTTGGCCTCGCCCATGCCTTGTACAGTTTCATCATTACTTCCCAACTCCTATATTCTATGCACTGATTTATATAGGCAAGCATACTAAAGGCCTTCTTCACCGCCCTATCCACATGCGCTCCTACTTCAGGGAACAATGCACTGTTATTCCGAGATCTTTCTGCTCCACTGCATTCCTCAGCGCCCTCCCATTTACCACATATGTCTTGCTTTGATTATTCTTTCCAAAATGAAGCACCTCACACTTATCAGCATTAAACTCCATCTGCCATCTTTCTGCCCACTCCTCTAAGCAGTTTAAGTCCCTCTGCAATCTTTGAAAACCCTCTTCATCATCCACAATTCCCCCTATTGTAGTATCATCTGCATATTTACTAATCCAATTTACCGCCCCATCCTCCAGATCATTAGTATATATGACAAACAGCAATGGTCCCAATTCCGAACCCTGAGGTACACTGCTTGTCACCGGCCTCCATCCTGACAAACAATTATCTACTACTTCTCTCTGGCACCTTCCTTCCAGCCACTGTTGAATCCATTTGACTATCTCCAAATTAATACCCAGGGACTTAGCCTTCCTAACTAACCTCCCATGCGGAACCTTATCAAAGGCCTTACTGAAGTCCATATAGACAACATCCACTGCTCTACCCTCATCAACATTCCTAGTCACCTCTTAAAAAATTCAACAAGATTGGTCAAACACGACCTTTCACGCACAAATCTGTGTTGAATGTCCCTGATCAGACCCTGTCCCTCCATATACTTATGTATACTATCTCTAAGAACACTTTCCATCAATTTACCTACCACAGATGTCAAACTTACAAGCTGATAATTGCTCGGCTTGTTCCTTGAACCCTTTTTAAACAAAGGAACTACATGCGCAACACGCCAATCTTCCGGCACTATACCCATCTCTAATGACATTTGAAAAATCACTACCAGAGCCTCTGCTATTTCCTCACTAATTTCTCTCAAGGTCCTGGGGAAAATCCTGTCAGGACCTGGAGACTTATCCACCTTTATATGTTTCAAAAGCTCCAGTGCTACCTCTTTCTTTATCACTATAGTCTCCATATATACCCCCTTTGCTTCCTTTACCCTGCACAGTTCAATATCCTTCTCCTCAGTAAATACTGAGGAAAAGAAATTATTCAAGACCTCCCCCATCTCTTTTGGCTCCACACACATTTGTCCTTTTTGATTCACTATTGGACTAATTTTTTCTCTCACTTTCCTTTTGGTATTTACATATTTGTAGAAACCCTTTGGATTTATTTTCACCCTGCTTGCTATAGCCACCTCATTCCTTCTTTTAGCTTTCCTAATTTCTTTCTTAAGATTCTTTTTACATTAAATATAGTACTCAAACATCTCCTTTTTTCCCTGTTTCTTAGGGAAAATATTTATTTTAGTACTCCCTCTTTTTTCAAACCAAGTTTCTAATATCCCTTGAGAACCATGGCTCTCTCAAACTTTTGACCTTACCTTTCAACCTAACAGGTATATAAAGATTCTGTACTCTTAAAATCTCTCCTCGAAAAGACCCTCCATTTCGCTATTACATCCTTCCCAGAAAACAAATTGTCCCAATCCACCCCTTGTAAATCCTTTCGTATCTCCTCAAACCTAGCTTTTCCCCACTCAAAAACCTCAACTCTGGGCCCAGACCTATCCTTTTCCATAATTACCTTGAAGCAAATGGCACCATGATCACTGGACCCGAAGTGCTCCCCCACACATACCTCTGTCACCTGACCCATCTCATTCCCCAACTGTAAATCCAACACAGCTCCCTCTCTAGTTGGTAACTCCACGTATTGATGTAAAAAGCTATCCTGCACACATTTTACAAACTCCAACCCATCCAGCCCTTTCACGGAATAGGTTTCCCGATCAATATTCAGAAAATTAAAATCCCTTATAATCACTACCCTGTACTTATTACAAATATCTGCTATCTCCCTACTAATTTGTTCCTCAAATTCGCGTTCCCCATTCAGTGATCTATAATAAACCCCTATAATTGTAACTTCTCCTTTCCCATTCCTCAATTCGACCCAAATAGCCTCCCTGGACGAGCCTTCTATTCTATCACACCTAAGCACCGCTGTAATATTTTCTCTAACAAGTAGTGCAACCCCACCCCCTCTTGCCCTCCCTGGTTCTATCACACCTGAAGCAATTAAATCCAGGAATATTTAGCTGCCAGTCACATCCCTCCTGTAACCATGTTTCACTAATCGCTACCACGTCATACTTCCAAGTGTTTTTGTGTATTTGCTTCTGACGGACAGTGCACCACATAGACCATTCCAATTTGGTGGTGAATAAAATGGATAACTAGGAGTCAATTGTAATGGTGGGCCTGGAGTCACAAATAAACCAGATTGAGAGATGACAGCATCTTTCCATACCAGATAGACATTAATGACATGATCATTTACTTTTACAATAATGTTTCTCATCACTGAGACTAGATTTTAAATTCCCCATCTCTTATGCCTCTGCAATAAATTGGACATAGGCAAACATTGCTAAATTGATATACTATATTACTCAGCAAAAGAAGGTGTAATCGCTTCTTCCATCCGATAGCCTATAGGTCACCCTTAGGCAAGGTGTAGTACCTGTTTAGCCTCCCAATCAGGGTCATGTGAAGCCATGGATTACAGATGGTGGGTGGCTTTTAAAAGCAGATTCTACAAATTGGAATTCAAGATTCAAGTTAATGTCATATTAATAAAAGTGTCACATTACATGAAATTCTCTTTAGCCTGCTGCAAATCAGACAAATTCGCCACTGGAAGAAATTGACTAGGCACCTCCTACATTTCTAGTCAGAGAAAGAGAAGCAAAAGAGAGTCCCCCCCAGAGTCACTGAGTGTCTGTACATTCGCCTCCAGTGCTTCTGCAGCCACACAGAAACCAGTCCAAACCATTGACGAACCGAGCTCTAGATCTGAACCTCCAACACAGTCAGGGACTCTTCAGTAACCCTCTGCCAGTTCAAGCCAGTCTCCAGTTGTCAGCAACTCAGCACGTCCCGACAGCTGTCTCCAGAACCCCTTCACTGGTCCATCTCCATGGTCACAGTCCCGTGGGTCATCTCTTCTGCTTCTCCTTCTCAGATGGGGGTTGGTCTTCCCATCCTTTGGTGCCCTGCTCCAGTCCTCCACTTCCCCAGAGTCTGCAGCCCCTCATGACCGCTGCTGAGTAATAGGCCCCGCCATCTTGGGCGCCGACCCCAAGGTCACAGGATTTCAAATAAAACCACTGCAGGCTCCTTCAATGGGCCGTTCAAAGCCCCTGCTGAGCCCATGCAGTCGACTGGACCCCATGGGAACATTGCATCGCCGCACCCTCACTCCCCATGCGTCCGCACCAATGGCAACACTGCCGTCACAGCAGCGCCACCATTTTGAAGTTATGATTGTTATGCTGGGCAGATGAATCTACTGACCAATGGCCAGGGTTACCCATCCAGCATGGACATTGTAACTGAAGAAGGTAATGGGAAACCACTTCAGTATTTTTCCCTTGTGTAATCATGAACTCAACATCAGCTGCGGTCTCAGATCAAAGATGGAGCCCTTCACTGAAGGAGAACTGGGGAGGCAACAACTACAATTTGAAGGGTCAGAGATCATGATGGATGGAGAGACATGATCGCCCACCCCGAATAGCAGGGCACCTGGATAATGAATTACGTATTTATTATTAATTGCAGATTCTATGGAATGTTGCTTCGTCTGATGCTTGGTATCCCCCTTAGTCCTTCGGAGGCTTTAATTAGAAAAAAATACTCACAAAGTGAGATAGTACAGATTCTATCACCAATGTGTACAGATTGTAGTGTAGGATGACTGTGATTGGCTGAGAGCGTAGCCACACCTACTGGCAGGTCTTAAAGGATTGCTCCTAGCCACACCAGGTCATTCTGGACTGGTCGACCTACTTGCGATATGCTCCAGTCTTTTAGTTAATAAAAGCCTTGGTTTGGATCAACAAGTCTTTGGTTCTTTCGACGCGCTCTACACAAAGAACAAGCTGTGGAGAGAAGTGATGCCAGATACCATGGTGTAGCACATGTCAAAGCTCTGACAGCAAGATCCACACCAACAATGATTCTTCCAGTGCTTAGGACATGGAAATCTGCCTGAATGTGTGAGCAAAGAATTATGAACAGAGGGGTGCGGACAATCTAACAACCTCAGAAGAAGATAGCAGCACATTCAGTGATATATAAATATTGTCAAAAGAGCTTAAATTAGGTGCAATGTGAAATAGCAGTATGTCATTCCCCATAGCAGAGTTAAACCAATAAATACTGATTAAAACAAATCTCCATGTATTTATTTATCAGGATTGGATTATACTCGTGCAACAACACTTCAAAGCATATCTTTAGAATTTCAGTGCGACGTCCAAGAGTGGAAACATGGATCCACAGATGTCTGAGATAAGCATCCAAAAATGGCCACTGTAAGTGGATCAGAATGTTGATGTTCATCTGCATGAGTTAAGACCGAAGAGAAGAGCGATTTGAGTGGGTGTCATTCTTCAATTGTGCTTAATTCAATTGGTTTCACATAACAATGGAATTTAACCACAAAGCTCCAATCTTTTTTTTTAAAAAGACATTTGAGAGAGGATCCAAGTAGTACAGGGGTCAAATTATTAGAATTGTTCTTCTGTTGTTGCAATTTTAAGCTGGCTGGTGCCTGCTAATACATACAACAGACTGCCTGCTTCCTGGGATGCATTAAGGAAATTTATGCTTTTTGGAACGTGCATTATTCCAGAGTTGTGATTAGTGTGAAGTAAAAATAGCCCACAATTCCAACTGAAATTAAACAATCACATCAGAGATTTAGGAAAGTCAGTCGGCCAGGGCGACAACATCATCTCAAATGGGATCTTCCTCCTCCCACAAGGACAGTAGTCCTCCACTTTGGCATCCATAACATTAAAAAAAAATAAGCACCCAAGTTAAAGGTTATGCCTCATCTGAAGCATTGCACTCAGTTCCTGGCACAACCCGGGACCGTGCAGAGGAGAATCACCAGTAAACATCCTAGGATGGGGTTTTTCAGTTATGAGGAGAGGCTCCAGATGCTACGTCTGGCTTCCCTGGAGAGAAGAGGGCTATGAAGGGACATGATTGAGGGCAATGTAAATGAGGTGAGTAACGTCGGATAACATAGATTTAGGGTGAGCAGTCAAACATACAGAGGGGATCTTTTTCACCCAGAGACTGGTGAATACGCAGAATGCACTGCTCAGGGGAGTGGTTGAAGCATCTTCACTTACAGTATTTAAAAAATATCTAGAACACTGAGGTGTTGAAGGCTTGCTCATCCTTCAAAACCCCTCATCCTTCCATCCATCTGCCCATCATCCCATCCCCAACTAGCTCCACTATCATCCAGCACGCTCTTGCTCCAACCCCCTCCCACAACAGTCCCACTATATACAGAATCCTTCCATGCTTCCTCTCAAGTTCTCAGCCCAAAGTGTCAACCATTTACCCCCACAAAGTCTGCTGGACCCACTGAGATCTTCCAGCATTATATTTTTGTTCAAGTTCAAGTGAATTTTGAAGATGACGCTATAAAGTTTCAGTAAGTTGACCATCACCTTCTTAAAAAATCAAATACATGCTTTCTCTTGGAACCCGAATAAAACAGTGCTGGAGGAACTCAGCTGGTCAATTCAGCATCTATAGGAGACAAAGATACATTGCTGACATTTCTGGCTTTCGCCCTTCTCCAAAGAAAAGATAAGAAAAGGCAGAATCAGGATGTCCCAGAATTCAAACAATCAGAACAATCTGCCACAAACTGAATTGTTGTAATAAAAGACCATGAACTTCAGTGATTTCTTCCCTCTCATTCTGCCATTTCCACATTTTATTTATGCAGTTATTTCAGTACATATTTACGTGCAACATAAATCTTCTCAACTAAAGACTGCTATGGTTGACCACATCCTGTATCTTTGTTGATATTCTGGCTTCCTGAAGTTTGAAAATATCTTGCTGCTGGAATTAAACTTCAGTTCAGATAAAAACTGTATGGAAGATTGAAGCCAATTCTTCAGTTACTGAACCTCCTGCATCATAACCCGTCAGAAGGGTGATCAATTTCATCCAGCAATATAGAACATCACAGCATAGTTCAGGTTCTTCATGGGCTAACCCTACCAAAACTCAACCCTCCCTATCTCATATTCTTCTATTTTTCTTTCATCCATGTACCAGTCTAAGAGTCTCTTAAATGCCCCTATTGTTCCAGCCTCCACTCACACTGCTGGCAATGCATTCCAGGTACCCACAACTCTGTTAAAAAAAGACATCTCTGATGTCTCCCCTAAACTTTGTTCTCTTCACTTTGTACAGATGTCCTCTGATGTTTGCTGCACCCACGCTGGGAAAAAGGTAATGATCTATGATTGATTAAATCTGGCTGGCTTGAAACATGCATCAAGTAACACATTTCCATTTCTGAAGAAAATTAAGATGTCTTAAGTACATTGTATGGAAGGTACATTTTCATGCCTTCTCACTAGTTTGTGAGATCCAGATAGCTATTAACTGGACACCCCTTCAATTTTCTTTTTAGCGTGATGCAAAGTGCTCCCATAAGAACCTCGATCTCTTCAAATACAAGTTGTGTGTGATAAGATGCTACTGATATAGATTATTGTTCCACAAAAAAAAAGCAACTTAAGACAGAATAAATTCTGTTGTTGGAGTGAAGTTGTCCCTCAAAGGACTCAACATATAACCTGTAGAGTGTGTCCAAAAAAACATCCTTTTCAGTCCTGTAAGAAATTTGCAAGTTTCAGTAAAGTCACTTCTCATTCTGCTACACTCCAGGAAATACAGGTCTTGTCTATCTAAATGTTCCACGTACTGCAAACCTACTTTTGCTGAAACAAATCTTTGACTCTGTCCTTTCTGGCTTTTATTAACCCCCCCGACTTTTCCCTGTCTCCTTTTGCACAGACATTAATTTCTCACCTAGTCTCTTATTACATCTAATTAACACCTTTTGTAGGTCTGGATTCCTCTCCCATTATTTGAATTCTGTGACTCTCTGATATATCCTGCTTTTGCCGTTCTGATTTTTCCTTGAAGAAGGGCTCAGACCCGAAACGTCAGCAATAATATTTTTTAGATTGCAATGTCAGGAAAATCGCTGAGAAAATTAACATAATTGCTGCCTGTGTGGTTGTTCACATTGGGTGACTTTTTAAGGCTGCAAGTACCTGAGTGAAACAGTCCCAGTGATTGGATGTGCAGTCAAGTGAATGACTGTCAATGGATTTTTCTGGTACGATTTACACTGCAGGCTTCCTCCAACAAGTTGTATGGATGCTGCAGGATAAATTGCGGTGCTGTAATTGACTCAAAATTCCTGCACATTCCTTTTTAGACAGCCCGTGGAGCAGCAAAATTCCTTGATTGTGCTATTACATGCCTGCATTCTAAAAAGCCCTCTCGATCCTGAAAAGACTGACTGAGTTCCTCCAGTATTTCAGTGAGTTGACTGAAACAAATCTAATCAATTATTGCTGCAATCCCTATGTACCAAGTATATCCTTCTATTCAGGTAAGGAACTCAAATCGACACATCTCACCAAAACCTTGGCGAGTTCCCCCCCCCCCCCCCGGGTCACTGAGTGTCCGTCGATTCGCCTCCAGCGCTTCTACAGCCTCCGCAGCCACACAGAGTCCAGTGCAAACCAATGGCGACCTGAACTCCAGATCCAAACCTCCGACATGGTCAGAAATCCTTCAGCCCTCCACCACTCCCCCTCTCAACCCGATTGCTGCAAAAGCACTTGTAATGGAAGATGGCATGAGCAGATGCGATATGATGGACTTTGAGAAACTGGGAGGATAGAGTGAAGATATTTTTGAAAATGTGAGAGCCAGTTGAGTTACAAAGTATATTAATCATCATTTGATCTCCAGAAACCAATGGTGATAAGTAGAGAAAGAGAAAGAAGAGTTGAAGATAAACCAGGTGAGGATATTGGCAAACAGATTACAAAAAGTGAAACACGAAAGTCTGCAAACAATGAGAATGTTGGTAAAAACATAGAAATGTTGGAGGAACTTAGCTGGTCTCACAGCATCCATTGGGTGTACAAATAGAAACCGAAGTTTCTGGTCTGAGTTTTTCTTCAAAGAACCAGATTATAAGAACTTTTCTGCCTTTTCATAGTGCCTGGTGGAACATTATTAACAACCACCCTAGTCAAGATCCCTAACTCAACAATTTTCATTGATATCTGCATCACCGTAGGTGTCGGAATCGGGTTGCGAAGGGATGTCAAAGGTGCTGAAGGGTTCCTGGCCATGTCGGAGGTTCGGATCTGGAGCTCAGGTCGCCAATGGTTTGCACTGGATACTGTGTGTGGCTGCAAAAGCTGTGGAAGCACTGGAGGCGAATGTACGGGCAGTAGGTGACTCGGGGAAAGAGACACTCTCTTTTGCTTCTCTTTCTCCGACTGTAAGAAGTGCTTCAGGCAACTTCTGAAAGCTTTACAGCAGGCAAAAGCAATTTCATGTAATATGACATTGTTTTATTATGGTACAGTAAATTGAATTTCATTACTCTGTCCCAGACCAGCACATTTCACTATCTCTACAGCCATCATGAAATAAATTCTGGACTATTTCCCTAATGGACAGCAACAGAGCCAGAAAATAATGGCTATTATGACCTAAAGTGGAAGACTACTGTTACATGCAATTCCAACATGTAGAAATAAGCCTAATTTCTAGCAAATTGTATTTGTATAAAGTGGGTGGGGGGGGGGGGGGGGGGGGAGAGAGACTGAGTTGGCCAGCAAGTGCTGTGGATTCACAACTTGTGAAGTGCTGTAAATTCCGAGCAATACTGTCCAGTTTTAATATTAATAACTGTTCACAACTTTCAAATATTGATCAGTAAGTTCTGGAACAATAAACCCCCACATAAATTTTCAAACCTTTTCATTCATGCTACTTTTTCCATTTCCCACACTAGACTTCTTTATCATTTATTTTTTCAGTAACAAAGTAACACCAAATTATAAGCAGGTACACTTGCTGGACCCACGCCACAAGTTAAAGACTACCTAAGATAATTACTTACAAGATTCTCACAGTAGAAAAAAGAAGACTCTATTCCCATCAATCTGCACTAGCTTGGAATTCTGTGCAGAGTGTGAGAAAACTCAAACGTTTATATCTTGTAGTAAAAATTCATATCTGTAATCACAACTATTTCCAAAACAATGGTTCATTTTGTGTGACATTGTGCCTACTCCTATCTCCCCAATGGCTTTTACATTGTTACGATTAATTTTTCAAACAAAACATTCTGGAAATTTTATATCAGTACAGAATTTTCCAAATAAATTAGAAACAGCTCCAAGCATAATTTTATGGAGTTGCTTTTTAAAAAAAAAATCTCAGTGAACAAGTTGCCAGGGTGGAAAATGTCTTCCAGGTGTGCATTTGTAAAAGCAATGGAGGGATTCGCATCAGAATAATTTAAATTTAGACATTGTAGAGCTCGTCTAAAGAATCAAAGACTTGTTGATCCAAACCAAGGCTTTTATTAGCAAAAGACGACCTCTTCACAGGTGGCCGACCAGTCCAGAATAATCCGACCCGGCTAGGGACACAACCCTTTAAGGCCCAGACAGTAGGCGTGGCTTAGCTCTCAGCCAATCGCTGTAAGCACAGTCTAGATACTGTAACTAGATACACTATATACATTGGTGATAGATCTGTACTATCACAGACATACAGCACAAGAACTGGCCTCTTTGGCACAGGAGCCCATGCCGCCCAAATACCCTGTATGCTTTGAAGGATGGGAGAAAAACCACATAGACATGGGGAGAATTACTTACAGACAGCACCAGATTCAAACCCTGTAATACCATTGCACTAACCATTACGCCAACCTTGCCACTCCGGAGTAGTGAATGAACTGTAGAACTCCTCCATTCTGTGACCATAATTCTCAATCCTGCTCTCACTACAATTCTTACACTTCTGCCTCTGTATTTAAACCACCTACATTATTTTTACCCTGTGATTGGGATTCACTACAACAATGGGACCACAGCAATTTCAGCTAATCTTCTGAACCAGCCATGCATTTTACGTTTCCCAAATTCAGAGCTTCTCTTACTCCTCTTTGAGTACTTGCAGATTTCAATCTCATCTCTCCTGTGCACTTCCCTCTTCAACTGCCTTCACGAGCCAGTTTTAACCAGTTCCACCATCGACATTGCTTTCCAATGTCTCCATTCCACTTCATCACAGATCTGTTGCTTCTGCCTTTCACCGCTTAACCCACCTTTGCAGTTCCTCGGCAACTTAAAAGTTGTATTTATCTCTAACTTTTCCCTAATGTGATGAAAAAATATTGTCCCGAAGCATTCGTTCTTTTTCTCTTCCCTCGACATTGCCTGATCTATTTTATTACATTTCCAGCATTTGTTTGGAGTATTTTATCTTTAAATTTCCTTTTAATTCTTTGTTCATTATAACAGATAATTTCCCCTATGTCTGCCATATTTTAGTGGAATAAGGCAGAACACCTGCTGAATTGATGCTACATTAACACACCTTTATTAATGTTAATGAGTCGAGCCCTAATGAAGGGTTCTGGTCCAGAAATTTGATTGTCTATTGCCTTCCATGGATGTTGCTCGACCTGATGAATTCCTCCAGCATTTGTGTCTTGCTTAATTTTCCAGCATTCGCAGTCTTAATGTTATTTTATTCTTTTAATTTTTCAGACAGCATTTCTGTCTGCATCTACCATCAAATGGTCATGCAGGAAGTTGAATTCATTTACTGGATAGAACCTGCTGTTGTCCAACTTTCAAGATATATTCCACCAGTTAGGTTCAAGTGACTTTGGAGGACATTTCTTGTGGAAATGGTCATAGAGCATGAATAAATACCTCAAACAAATGGGTCTGTCAGAGCAAACACTGTTTAATGGCTCTCAGTCTATAACCACAGACATTTAGAAAGATGACAGGAATCTTACTGAAACTAATAGAATATTGAGGGGTTAGGTAGAGTGAACACAGAGGCGATATTTCCAGTGATGGGACGTTCAAGGACTAGAGGGCACAGCCTCAGAATAAAAGGATGTCCCTTTAGAAAAGAGAGGAGGAGAAATGTCTTCCACTAGAGCCTGGTGAATCTGTGGAAACCATTACCTCAAAGGATGGATAATGCAAAGGTTAATAGCTTCTCGACTAGCAAGGGTGTTAAAGGTTATGAGGAGAAGGCAGGAGAATGGGGTTGAAAGGGAAAACCACATCATTCATGCTTTGAATGGTGGAGCAGAATCAATGTGCCAAATGGCCTAATTCTGCTCCTACGTAATGGTCTTGTGTCCATTGAGACTTAAATGGGCAGCAGGAATTAATAATGCTGAATATTGCATTAGATTTGGGATGCTGTAAAGGTCATCATAAAATTCTTATGGGAACTGAATGACAGTCAGAAAATTCAAGATGGAGGCTTGAAGGCTGCAGTTCCAGTAACTTTAAGTAACTCACCCTTTCTTCCAGTCTGTGCCTTTCATTATTTTGGGCATTTTTCCTTCATTACAATAGATTGACTTTTTGCACATGTCTACAACTTATTAATTCGCAACTCATGACACAAAAAATGGTTAACCTGCCATTTAACTGCCACATTTATCACCAGTCTCACCTTATCAGAGATATTTCACGTGTGAATTCAAACCATCTTGTTTTATCTTTTTCCCAGTTCTTCTGAAACCTCTTGGACTTGAAAATCTTAACTGTTTTGCTTTTTATAGATGCTGCTTGCCCAGCTGTGTGTTTCCAACATTTTCTGTTTTTACTGTTAACAGACAACATTATTTTATTTCTCAAATGTTTGGCATTATATACATGAAAGATGAATTTGGTTCAACCATTTAAGCACATGCATATGAGCCCACAGGCAAAGAAAACATGGTCACATCAATGCCCCTTCCCAGCATTCTTCCCATGGGCATTGAGAATGCTGAACGACCAAAGGAATTGCTCACTCTAACCATCTGAGATTCTCATATGTACAAAACAATACAGACATGTATTGTCTGGTTGTGAGTTAGCCTGTTTTGCATAGAGGACTGGAGAATGTGTTTCATCAGGTTTAACTTGTGCGATCAGATGACTTGTGAAAACTCACAATGCTGGAGAAACTCAATTGGTCAAACATTGTCCTTTATATAGCAACAGTAAAAATACCTTCATCAAGGTATGAAAAAATGTCAGCAGGCATCCGAACAAAAGACTAAAGAGAGGGAGAGGTGTGGTCGTGAAGGAGGGGACTACAGCAATCAAGGGGAAGAGGGAGGGGGAACTGTGAGGGGGGAGAGGAGAGCAGGTTAGCAGAAAACAGAAAAGCCGATGTAAATGGCATCTGGTTGAAAAGTGCGCAGACGGAAAATCAGGTGTTGTTCCTCCAATTTGCGGGTGGTCTTGGTGGGAGAGTACACAAGGCCATGGACAGACTGCGACTGTGACACAGAATGGAAATAAACTTGACTTGACACCTTTCAAGAAATATGCCAAAGAATAAAGCACGGAAATTTGATGACATAGGACTGTTCAGGGAAGTTTGACAGTCCTGCATTATTCAGATCACAGGCAGCAAAATGATATAGAGGAGTTAAAATTTAAGACAGCAAATAACAATTATCTGAAGGCTTTTTCCTGCATAGGATTATTTCTTGAGTTTTTTTTTTAAAAAGAGCCATACAATTCCAAGTAAGTGAGGAATGCTCTGTATGATCCTGGTTTGTAAGTCCAGATGCTGGAAGGCATTGTCCAACCTTTTGATTCTGCAATTATAGCAGAAACTCAGCCTTGGACTTGTTCCTGTAACCACTGTCTTTTTATGGCTGATTCAATTCTCTTTAATGGTGTCTCACTGAATATTAGTGATGATGGATTTGACAATGCTAGAATGTCAAGTGGAAGTGGTTAGATTTCTTATTGTTGACAGGCACCAGGGTTGTATGGGTTTGAATATAGTCTAGGTTGCATTTAATGTTACCACAATCTGCTTCCATATTTCCTTCTAATAAGCAAGAGGCTATTGCCCAAATTAATTTTCCCAGAAACTTATTCTCTTCATCAACTTGCCATCATACGAAGGACAATTTAAGTGGTCAATTTGCCAAACAACTCATATGTCTTGGGGATGTGGGAGGAAACCTGTGCATCTGGAGAAATCCAAATCCAATCCAATTTAAATTGAATTGGAGGAATCACACGATTTTCCGTCTGGGCACTTTCCAACCAAAAGGCTTTGACTTCTCTGGTTTCTGCTAACCTACTCTCCATTTTCTCTCCCTTCCCTTTCCCCTTGTCTTCTTTCCCTTGGATCTATACCCCCTTCTCTCTCTATTCACAGAGCCATCCCTCCTCCCCCTAATTGCTGCTGTTCCCTCTATTCACCTATTACCTCTTGCCTTTGGGATTGTACTCTTTCCCTTTCCCCACTACCATTTTGTTTGGACTCCTGCTGACATTTTTCCATACCTTGATGAAGGGCTTAAGCCCAAAATCTTGATTATGTATCTTTATCTTTGCTATATAAAGTACACTGTTTGACCTGCTGAGTTTCTCCAGCATCGTGTTTTTACTTCAACCATGGTGTCTGCAGACTTTTGTGCTTTGCATCTGAACTTTCCACATTGGGACAAGTTCTTAATATAACCCAAGCCGTCGAATTGGCATTTCAGACTTTGCAATTAATTCAATTCATGGTTGTACCTGAAGGATGAACAACAGTGCAACCAGGGAGCATGTTTTGTTTGCATTATTTATTTAAATATAGAAAAGGGACAAAGGAGAAACACTCTTGCACATTAAAATCTTATGACATCCCAGAGAAATAAAGAACATGTACATAACATATTTCCTTACAGATATTAACAACTAGACACTACTTGTGTTTTTGTCTGAGTATGTCAACTCAGCAAAAGCTTAACCTAAATTCTGGAAGCTCTGTGCATGTAACAAAACCATTAGGTCCTTTAAGGGTGCACTGCAATCTAAAGGTCAGATGTTTGGACATTCTATTATACTAATTGGGATAAATGTTAGGCAGAATTATTCCCTGACCCATGACGAGAGGTGTTCAAGTAAACAGTGTCCCGGTTCCACTTCCTTTATAAAGAAAATAGTTTTCACTAGGTCTGGACTAGAGCCCCAGGGAACACAGACTGGTTTGAACTAGAATTTACACTGCCAATTTACTGACAGAATAATAAAAGCATTGAACAAATATCATGCGATGGTCTATATGTGGTGAGGAAACAATGAATCTTGTGTTTATGTATACTGTTCGGACTTTTTTTTAATGCATGCATATCTGCAAAGTGTTTATACATCTATTTTTACCACCTACTACCCTCCCACCTAAAACATAGATATCATACCAAGCTCCCACTTATATAATGAAAGATCTTGTTAACTCTTCACTGGTTGATTTTGCAAAGACATGGCATCGAATAAGACAAAACTTGGCTTTCAATATCAGATCTAAATATTGGCAAAATTGAATAAACTTGGATGATGTAGTCTTAAAAAGTTAGCGAGGATTGGGAATCATTTGTTCAAGTGACTCCCTCATTATGTCATGGTCTTCTGATACAATTATATAAATGAGTTGATGTAAAAATGAGACTGAACAAAGTGAAACAAGTGGATGGTATAATAATTTTACAATAAACTGTATTCATGAAAAAAAATGTAGAGAATCTCAGATGATATCATTCATTTTCACACTTTGCAGCTATCAGTTAAGTTGAATAATACAGGATTCTTGTATTTAGCCGTGGAATAGAAAATATCAGCTGCCAAGGCAACCCTTTGAAAATTACTGATTAGGCATCATTATTTTACTCCAAAATATCTAATTGGTGAAGAATACCCACACGCCTCTTCCTGTGCCTCCACAAGAAGTCGGAAAAGAAGCTCATTGATTTGCATCACCTGGTTACCATTAGTACAAATTGATATGAAGCACAGGGATACCATTTGGAGCAGTCTGCCTAATTTTGGCCAACATCAAATGTGTTGGAGAAAGTGTAAAACAGAATAGCAGAAGCTTGAGAATAAGGGAATTGTATGGAAAGACTGACAAAGGTAGTTTTGATGTTGAAGGAAATTTTACTTGAGCTGCTTTGGTGGAATATGTAGGGAAATCATTTCTACTGATGCCAATCTCAGAAATCAGGGGCAGGTATAAAACACTTTCCAAATGTATATATATTTGAGAATAGAAATGGTGCAGGACTGGGGATGTGGTGGGGGAATAAAAACAAGAATGGTTCACTCTTTCAAATACAGAGTGAATTCCTTTCTGGTGCATGATTCACATTTTCTTTCAAAATTGCAGTCAAATTACACAAATGTTTTCTTGAATGGAGTTCTTGGAAACTTATAATTGAAGTCCTTTGAGACCTTTTGTTGACATACCAGCAAAATCGATACATTCTGGAGCATGTAAATTATAGAAAAGTAGTTGAATTTTTTTATGGCTTTCATTAAAGCTCACCACTTTTTTCATTGATTGCAAATTAAAATTGATAAAAACTACAAAAGAAACTAGTTTATTTGTTCAAAGATGCAAGATACAAAAGATACAAGATACACAAGGAAATTAAAGCTGTCAGAGTCTGGGATTTGGATAGGAAAATTGTTTTTAGAAGAAAATGGCATCCATTGATGATAAATCAGGTCATAATGACAATATTGATCACCCAGGATGAGACATATAAGGCAATCGAACAACTGAAAAGTGGCAAAGCTGCAGATATGGATGGAATCCCGCCAGAGGTCTGGAAGGCTGGCGGCAAAACTCTGCATGTCAAACTGCATGAGTTTTTCAAGCTTTGTTGGGACCAAGGAAAACTGCCTCAGGACCTTCGTGATGTACACCCTGTACAAAAACAAAGGCGAGAAATCAGACTGCTCAAACTACAGGGGAATCACGCTGCTCTCCATTGCAGGCAAAATCTTCGCTAGGATTCTCCTAAATAGAATAATACCTAGTGTCGCCGAGAATATTCTCCCAGAATCACAGTGCGGCTTTCGCGCAAACAGAGGAACTACTGATATGGTCTTTGCCCTCAGACAGCTCCAAGAAAAGTGCAGAGAACAAAACAAAGGACTCTACATCACCTTTGTTGACCTCACCAAAGCCTTCGACACCGTGAGCAGGAAAGGGCTTTGGCAAATACTAGAGCGCATCGGATGCCCCCCAAAGTTCCTCAACATGATTATCCAACTGCACGAAAACCAACAAGGTCAGGTCAGATACAGCAATGAGCTCTCTGAACCCTTCTCCATTAACAATGGTGTGAAGCAAGGCTGTGTTCTTGCACCAACCCTCTTTTCAATCTTCTTCAGCATGATGCTGAACCAAGCCATGAAAGACCTCAACAATGAAGACGCTGTTTACATCCGGTACCGCACGGATGGCAGTCTCTTCAATCTGAGGCGCCTGCAAGCTCACACCAAGACACAAGAGAAACTTGTCCGTGAACTACTCTTTGCAGACGATGCCGCTTTAGTTGCCCATTCAGAGCCAGCTCTTCAGCACTTGACGTCCTGTTTTGCGGAAACTGCCAAAATGTTTGGCCTGGAAGTCAGCCTGAAGAAAACTGAGGTCCTCCATCAGCCAGCTCCCCACCATGACTACCAGCCCCCCCACATCTCCATTGGGCACACAAAACTCAAAACGGTCAACCAGTTTACCTATCTCGGCTGCACCATTTCATCAGATGCAAGGATCGACAACGAGATAGACAACAGACTCGCCAAGGCAAATAGCGCCTTTGGAAGACTACACAAAAGAGTCTGGAAAAACAACCAACTGAAAAACCTCACAAAGATAAGCGTATACAGAGCCGTTGTCATACCCACACTCCTGTTCGGCTCCGAATCATGGGTCCTCTACCGGCATCACCTACGGCTCCTAGAACGCTTCCACCAGCGTTGTCTTCGCTCCATCCTCAACATTCATTGGAGCGCTTTCATCCCTAACGTCAAAGTGCTCGAGATGGCAGAGGTCGACAGCATCGAGTCCACGCTGCTGAAGATCCAGCTGCGCTGGGTGGGTCACGTCTCCAGAATGGAGGACCATCGCCTTCCCAAGATCGTGTTATATGGTGAGCTCTCCACTGGCCACCGTGACAGAAGTGCACCAAAGAAAAGGTACAAGGACTGCCTAAAGAAATCTCTTGGTGCCTGCCACATTGACCACTGCCAGTGGGCTGATATCGCCTCAAACCGTGCATCTTGGCACCTCACAGTTTGGCGGGCAGCAACCTCCTTCGAAGAAGACCGCAGAGCCCACCTCACTGACAAAAGGCAAAGGAGGAAAAACCCAACACCCAACCCCAACCCACCAATTATCCCCTGCAACCGCTGCAACCGTGTCTGCCTGCCCCGCATCGGACTTGTCACCACAAACGAGCCTGCAGCTGACGTGGACATTTACCCCCTCCATAAATCTTCGTCTGCGAAGCCAAGCCAAAGAGGCTGCAGGTTCACGGACCACCAAGTGACGAGTCAAACACAGCACCTTTGGATTATTGAACCCCATATTTTGAACAGAGAGCTGTACAAGCATGGTGGTCCTGGAAAATATATGCTGCCTATAGATATCCTACACTTGTTGCTGCAATGGTGTAGGTAGCTTCTGTAAAAACTCAATGCTGGAGAAAATCAGCAGGTCAAATAGTATATTTTATATAGCAAAGATAAAGATACCTAACCAACATTTTGGGATTGAGACCTTCATCAAATTGGTTTCTGTAGTCTAAATTAGCATGGTAATTAGAGAAGGACTTCTTGGTAACAAAGGTTTCTGCACGTATCAGGAGCATGAGACTTGGCTGCTTTGGAGTAACTTCTTGAAATACAGAATAGGCAATGAATATGAAGAGAATTAGGTCGGCATCACTTTAGAAATACAGCAGACTTCAATGGGGATTTTACCTGAAGGCTGCACCTGGCAATTGGAGACAGGTGACTCAGGCAGTTGTTGAAAAGCTCAGGTCAGCAGGAAGCTGATTAAGCAATAGAGATCTTGGGTGATGTTAATTCACTTCAACTCAGCAGATCAGGGAGTTGGTGCTTTTTGGTTGGAGTTCTACAGAGTACATGTCGCAGTGAGTGAGAAAAATACAACTAATTTTTTTTCTTCTACAGAAATACCTGCTCCCACTTTAGGAGAACCAGCTAAAAAGAGAATATTGCTTCATTGTCCTGTCACACACTTGTCTAGCAAATTGAAACTTTTTTTCAAATTTGTATTAGTGTGGCATTCATATCATGGTGTTAATCCAACTTGAATTGCATTTTATTTGGGGAAGAACACCCACTGGAACTTGATTACCAAAGTGCAATATATATATATATATTTTTTTAGCTGCCTGCATAGCAGGCATTGTGTGAATGAAATTGTTCTCATGTGGCCTGATCTTCAGTTTCTCTACAAGTTTTACACTTTCCCCAAACCTAACAGTTCAATGTTTGTTGAGAGTTGAATCCATTTTAGTGTGAGATATAATGCAATTGTCATCAATACCCTAAAATTCTGGAGAACTGAAAAAAAACAAATTTGGGGGGGGGGGGTGGAAGAAAGAAAGACTGATACTTAAAATGGTTTGCAACACCTTGATGTCATTATATCCTTTCCAATACAGTCTCAATTTCTTGTAAAGGAAAGAAAGTATAATGCAAATTGTTGAGGTGTGACATGTAGCACCATTGGATCTTCATAAATGTACTTACTTGAAATCTGCCTTCACTGGGCTCAATCACCTGCAAATATGTAATGAAGCCCACCTGAGATATTTCCAAAGAAGCTAAATTTCCACCATTTATCTGAAAGCAGCCACTGAGAGCAAATTAATAATGTTACTTGAAGATGAATATCAGAGTATTTCTGCTGCACTGCCAGTTCAGCAGAGACAGGAAAATTGGAGCACTTAGTTTATTGTAATAGAAACTTTGTAAATCAAATTACTTCTAAAAGGAGAGATAGATAAAAAGGGAAAGACAGAGATAGCACACTTCTAATGCATTAGATGTCTGCATCAAAATGTTTCTATTGTCAACATCTATGGCTTTCCTTAAGCAATGGGCAGTAATTTCCTCTCTGTGCAATGAATATGTGTTCTGGTATCGAATGGAGATTTAGCATCATTTCTGAAATTTGAATTTATTGAACTCTATTGGAGGCAATGACCTCTGGTGTCTCGTCTGCCCGTTACTGATTTTTTTCGTTGTTGCTTTGAGTGCCAGAGCTCTGAAAGTTCAGTTTTCAGTTGTGTAGTCAGAAGATAAAGATCTTTGAAGGTAACTCAGATTGGATGTTGCATTGAGACTCCTCTTTAATCCATGATTAACATGGCATATTAATGAAGAAATGATTATCATTTGAAATATCTGCTTGTGCTCAGTCATGAAACTACACAGCATTTAAGTATCCATGAGCTGCAGTAACAGAAGTTAGTCACATGGGTAAAGAAATGTTGATTTCAAGTTCTGCTTCAAAGGATTATCAACACTTAATGTTATTTGTTGTTGGACACACAAATGGGGCCTCTTAAGAAATTCTAAGGGATGTTTTGGGTCCCCATTCGGCATCACCTGAAACATTTTAGGGGTCATCAAGAAAATGAGGGTTTAACCTTGAGTATCATGTTCAGGGACTCATCTGCTCTGTTTGGTGAGAGAATGGGAGGAAGCTATGAGTTCCTACAGAACAATACCAGGTGCCGGAAGGGAGAGATAGGAGAGCAAGGTGACACCTGCACCACCATCATAAAACATCCCTCCAACTTTGGACTTCAAAAGGCTCTGCAATGCAACTTCCGTATCAGCTTTCTTGATTACTGAGCGATGTTAAATAATGAAACCGTTTGCTGGTGACCTGCATCAGAAGAATGTGTAAGTTTATCACATAGACTGCTCCAGATAAATTGTGTCCTATTGTCAACCTTGAATTAAACCTGCAAATGAATAGTTCAGACCCTCCAAGTAAATTGACTCAAATAGATACGTCTTAACAAGCCTGCATATACTTAATGCCTGCTTTCCCCCCAATTTTGTGAATGGCAAACACCAGATAAACACCGGCTGATCCACTAAAATGGTGGTACTGAACCTTTTTTTTCCCTACTCGCGTACCACTTTAAGTAATCCCTATGCCATCAGTGCTCTGTGATTAGTAAGGGATTGCTTAAGGAAGGATGTGGGTGGGAAGATATAGGACCACCTGAAAATGATGCTGGAGAAATAATAATGGGAGACTTCAGAGGAACTAAATGAGTATTTTGCATCAGTCTTCACTGAGGAAGATATTAGCAGTGTGCCAGATATTGAAGGGTGTCCAGAAAGTGAATGCAGTCACTATTTCAAGGGGGAAGGTGCTCAAAAAGCTGAATGGTCCAAGGCTGGATAAGTTCTCCAACCACTCTCGGGTCCTGAAAGAAGTAGCAGTAGAAATCGTGGAGGCATTGGTAATGATCTTTCAGGAATCGATAGATTCTGGTATGGTCTTGGAGGACTGGAAAATTGCAAATGTCACCCCCACTATTCAAGAAGGGAGGGAGGAAGCAGAAAGGAAATTAGAGACCAGGTACCCTATCGTCAGTGGTTGGGAAGATGTTGAAGTCGATTTTCAAGGATGAGGTTGTAGAGTACTTGGGGGCACATTACAAGATGGGCCAAAGACAGTGTGATTTCCTTCAGGGAAAATCGAGCTTGACAAACCAATTGGAATTCTTTGAAGAATTGATAAGCAGGCAGCAGGGAGATGCAGTGGATCTTATGCATTAGGATTTTCAGAAGGCCTTTGGCAAGGTGCCGCACATGAAGCTCCTGGATAACGGGAAAAAAATATAAACATTGATAGAGCATTGGCTGATTGACATGAAGTAGGGATTTTATCTGAAGGCTGCACCTGGCAATTGGAGTCAGGTAACGCAGGCAGTTGGAGTTAAAAAGTTCAGATCAACAGGAAGCTAATTGAGCAATAGAGATCAAGTGATCTTGTGACATAGAGTGGTCTTAATTCACTTCAACTCAGCAGTCAAAGGAGCTGGTACTATTTCTTGGAATTTCACAGAGTACGTGCAGTGATCATATTCTGGTTGGCTGCCAGTTCCTATGGTGTTTCACAAGGGTCAGTGTTGAGGCTGTTTATTTTGATGTTGCATATCAATAATTTAAATAATGGAATGAATGGCATAGTGGCCAAGTTTGCAGATGATACAAAGGTAGGTGGAGGAGCAGGTAGTGTTGAGAAAACAGGGAAGTTGATGAAGAATTTGAACAGATTAGGAGAATGGACAGAGAACCGTGCCAATTAAATATGTCGGAAAGTGTACGGTCACGCACTTTGGTGGAAAAATATTAATGTGCAGACTTTTTTTAAATGGGAAGAAAATTAAAAATGCCCAGATGCAAAGGGACCTTGGAGCTCTTGTGCTGGATAGTCTGACGGTAATAGCATGTTGAGTTGGTGGTGAAAAATGAAAATGCCAATGCTGGCGTTTATTACAAGAGGAATAGAACATAAGAGCGGGCCTGTGATGTTGAGGTCACTGGTGAGACCTCACTTGAAGTATTTTGAGTAGTTTTGGGCTCCTAATTTAAGAAATTCTGTGCTGACATTGGAGACAGTTCGGAGAATGATTCTGTGAATGAAAGGGTTGTAGCAGACTTCAACAGGGATTTTATCTGAAGGCTGCACCTGGCAATTGGAGTCAGGTAACGCAGGCAGTTGGAGTTAAAAAGTTCAGATCAACAGGAAGCTAATTGAGCAATAGAGATCAAGTGATCTTGTGACATAGAGTGGTCTTAATTCACTTCAACTCAGCAGTCAAAGGAGCTGGTACTATTTCTTGGAATTTCACAGAGTACGTGCAGCAGTGAGTAGGAAATTTACAACTAATTCGGTTTTTTTTTACAGCGTTATCTTATTAAGAGTGTTTGACAGCTCTTGACCTGTACTTGTTGGAATTTGGGAGGATTGGGGGGTGGGAAGAATCTTATTGAATCATTTTGAATGTTGAAAGGCATAGACAAAGTAAAAAGGTTTTTTCCCATGATGAGAGAGTCTAGGATAAGGGGGCAGGATTGAAGGTGTCTGCTTAGAACAAATGTGTAGGATTTTCTTCAACCAGAGCATAGTAAATCTGTGGAATTTGTTGCCATGGGTGGTTCTGAAGGCAGGACCTTTAGGAGTATTAAATACCTTTTTTTAATGTTTAAAAGTTTAGACCATACGTGTAGTCAAATACAAATTTAAAAAAATATATGAATACATAAGTAGATGCATTAATGCTGTGTGATGGTTGTAACCCAAACCCTCCACCACCAACCCCCTCCAGCTATCCAAAAGACCCAGAGACAAAAAGTGTGTGAAGAAAGATGGTGGTAAAATAAGAAAAGCGACATTCACTCCACAGATTTCAATTCATCATTTAAGTAGTCTTCTTTGGAGAAAGTTAATGTGAACTTGAGGACTAGAAGAAATTCAACTAAGGTTTTACACCTGAGATCTGTAAATATGGTCTCAGGTAGTAAGTCATTTTCTTAAAGGGAACACATTTCTGCATTCTAGTGTGCCATGACTAGATGGGAGTCAGACTTCCAAGTAACTGCAATACGCTTTCTGGCCACAGCCAATGCAATTTTAACAAATTCAACTTGATATTTAGATCATTTCAATTTTGGTCTTACCCCTATTATATTTCCCAGTTTAAAAACAATTCTGGGTTTGTGGAAATGGAATTCAATAATCTGGTTTTTATTAATTCTAAATTCACCAGAAAGGTCTCACTTTAGAACATGACCAAATTGAATGTAAAAAAAGTTCCTATCCCCTCACCACATCCAAATAAGTCTGACTTTAACATTTAATTTCTGTGGTGTGAGATATAACTGATGCAAACAAAAATTCTGCTAATCTATACCTTACATTTATTGTTTGTCATCCTTGCATAAATCAGACCAGTTTTGCTCATCAATACTTACATTTAAGTCTAATTTCCATCTCTGTCTAGACTTATGAACCCCCCTGATTTAAGACAGGGTTTGATAGATTCTTGATTAGCCAGGGCATCAGTGGTTATGGAGGGAAGGCCGGACAGCGGGGCTGAGTGGGAAAATGGATCGGCTCATTATTAAATGGCGGGGCAGACTCGATGGGCTGAACAGTTTATTTCTCTTTTGATGTCTCATGATCTTCCAATGAAAATGTTGTGAACTGCTACAAAAATAAACAAAATAGGTGATGGAATCATGGCTTTCCTACTAAAAGCCAGAATACGAAGAATAATTTACGGTATAATTGCACAGAAATGTAAAAAAAAATGCAAGCAATAATAGATATATGTGGACCTGTTTTGGGCACCACAGTAAAGGAAGGATAAGAACATAAAGACGTGAGAAATAGGAGCAAGAGAAGACCATCCAGCCCATTGAGCCTGTTCAATGTGAATACGACTAATCTGATGATCGGCTCATCTCCACCAAACTGCCTTTTCCCTATATCCCTTAATTCCCTTACATTGTAAAAAAAAAAACACTATCCAATCTTTTCCTCAATGTATTCGCTGAGGTAGCCTCTATTGGTTCAATGGGCAGTGAATTCCATAGATTCACCACCACCTCCTGGGAAAAGCAGTTTCTCCTCATCTCTGTCCTAAATCTACCACCTTGGATCTGAGTCTAAGTCTCCTAGTTCCGGTCTCCCCCACCAATCTTTCTTCCCTATATCTTATCAATGCCTTTTGTAATTTTATGTTTCTATAAGATCTCCTCTCGTTCTTCTAAATTCAAGCGAGGATATATTGGTCTTGGTTGTGATAAAGCACAAATTTACCTAAAAACATCTGGATTGCAAAGATTAAATTGCAATAATTGATTACAGATTACAATAAAACAGTGTTGTGTTTCTTGGAATTCCAAAGATGAGATAGTTTAAGAAATTACAGAGAACCTACAGGGAGAAAAATGATAAAACAATCCCATCGGCAAACAAATCTCTTTATTGAAGGGAAAATGACAATCTTCGAGAGTGAACTGTATTCCAGAAATGGGAATTGATCTTTATTCAATTGTTAATTATAAATCTGAAGATTAAGTATATCTCAAATATAATGGATGTGTGACAAATATGGCTATGTGGAGACAATTAACCAAAATTTCATTGAATGTTGATATAGAATTGAGGTCCTAAAGAATCTGCTTAAGTTTTGATATTTGTGTATTCTTAAAATGCATAAATCTGTTAGAAAACCTTTATTTATCAATTATTAATGAATTAAATGACCAGCAAAATAAACTGTCACAATGATATGTGATAACCAATAAAATGGTAATACTGGTAGCGAGTCAGAGAAATCATGTTTATATCTCTCCTCAAAATAACATGGATCCTTACTTTAAAAAAAATACAAAAATACATTTTCCTTTGTTCTATTTTAATCTGCATCATGTTACCCATTGTTGGTAGTAATGCTTTAACAACTACACTAGAACTAATTATTCATAAGAAATTATGATTGAGAAAAAAAGCTGAATTGGGTAAACCAAACCTTGAGACACTTGTAGGACATCTTACTAAGAATCACTTGGCCATTTGCATGAACTGCATTTGCTGCAGAATATGATCTTATGGCATTTGTTACTGATTCCTGGGACATCTTTCCAACCCCCAGTTGGGATGAAGTGATTTACTACTTCTGCAATTGGCTGTGTGCGTTCTGTAGCCATGCTTCTGGCCTCACTATCTTGTGATGCATCTCTCCAATTGAGGAGGTGATGGCCAATAGAATGTTGCCTGTTGGAATATTCAGACGTAATATCTGATGGTGCTCGCTTTAGCTTCTTTGATCAGCTGTCTCACTGTGGCCGACATGTATGCAATATATGCCGGCCAGGCATGAAGGGAGGTGATTACGTTGACTGGTACCCCAATGTTTCCTGAACTTTAGTTCGAGGGTAAACAGAAATTTTAATGATGTGTATTGTGTTTTTATAATGCAAATTATATAGGCCTTTAATCAAGACCTTGACATTTCAGCCTTGGTATGATGTGCACATACATTTGAGTAACAATTATTTCCAGGTATTAACCAGCTCCTTTGTGAGAGTCACTAAGCACATCATTTGAAATGATGCACATTCTCACTGTTGAATTTCCTCCCTCCTCCCTCTTTACCCCACCATCATCTTCTTGCTTTTCACCATTTGCTCAAACTGTGCAGGGAGTGAATTACCTCCTGACTCCCCAGTTTTCCCGCCATCTATGGAAGACATCAGGAATATGATGAATTCTCCTGACTTGCCTGTATGAGAGCAGCTCCACCATTCAAGAAGTTGAGCATATCCTTGGACCAAACAACTTGTTTGATAAGCAAACATAGAGGACCATGAACATTCATCTTTCCTTGCTGCTATTGATAAATATGACATCCAAAAGAGGCAAGCAATCATTGAAAATCTGCAGCCTTAAATATCTAGATGTATCTAGGGAAACATTTACATTGTAATAGTCGCTTTTGTGGACCAATGACTAGGGTAAAATTTGGGGGTTGACTATTACACATAGATTACATTTCACCACATTAAGTACCTGCATCATTGGGGCGTCGGGAGTTCCAATGGGGAGCAAGCTGGGACTGGGTGGTAAGTCGGTGTTCGGAGTATCAGGAGCTCCGATGGACAAAATGTTAAGTCAGGAACTCTGGTAAACAGGCGGCTGGGGCCAAGGAAGAAGTCCACAGTTGGGGCATTGGGAGCTCCAGTGGGCAGGTGGCCAGGGCCAAAACCAAGGGGGTCAACTTTGACACGGTATCAACTATTAGATTCACAGTACATCTTTTAGTTTCTCAAAATTCTGACTTGAAATATATCCCAATGTTTCTACTGAAGCTCTGTAAAATTGTTACAACCCTGTTTCCGAGGAAACGAGGGAAAACAACATTTCTGAAAGGCAGCTCACCATGTTCTACTTGAAAGCTGTTAGGTTTGGCCATAATAGGCTAGCCACTCCAACGATCCCCATAGCTGGAGGAAGAATTTAACAATCAAGCGTATGGTAATTGTTTATTTCCTGGAATCAGAAGAAAGGAAATGAGGTCTTATGGTCTATTTTATGGTCTAATAATCCTTTCACATACTCCTTAATTGAATTATAAAATATGAGGACTGAATCTTAACCTGCCAAAGAATGGATATGAAAACTTTAAAGGGTTGAATTTGGACTTTTTACTGTAGATTTTAGTTGTGGTTTGAGTGGTACACTGCCCTCTGATTTCACTTCAATAAAACTACATTTCACTACATACATGTATTACTTGAGGTGGGATGTGAGTGGGAAGGGAAGGTTGAGAACCACTGCTCTAGACCCAATTGTTATCAAAATATTTTGCTTGAGAAAAATTGTCATTGGCCCATTTCCTTTGGAGTTGTGAAACCGTGCACATAACGAGTCCATGAGGGATGATTAGAATAGTGATTTTCAAATTTATTTCTTCCCACCTTAAGCAATCCCTTACTAATCACAGAGCACCTATGGCATAGAGAATACTTAAAGTGGTATGTGAGTTTAAAGAAAAAGGTTGGGAACCACTGCGTTTAACCCAACAATCAGTAATAAATTCCTGCTTTTTCTTTCTACTTTACTCAGATAAATATAAAGATGGAAGTGAAATCTCGTGACTTTTTCTCTCTCTCATTAATGTAAGTAATAATTTATCTTTAAACCATTTGAGAACTGCTCTACCTGTGCAGTGAACTATGACCTTCAGTTTATTTCAAAGGGTGGCAGTCAACAAATCCTGTGCCCTTACTATTTGCGGGCCCTTCATGCGGTGAAGGGTGCATTTTCCACCAGCCAATAGAGGGAGACCGTTTTACCCTTCTTGAAAATTCAGGGATGATCAATTCCATGTATCCCAACTATTTTCAAATCAGGACATCCAGTTTCAAAGGAATAAAATTATGGCCTCTTGACACTAATGTCAAATCGATGATTCTGGGAAACTCTTGAGAACACATTTTTGAGACAGTTCATCATGTCTCCCGTGTTCAGCTGCCACACTGGCTCAAGATAGACTGCAGTTCATAGCTGCTCACTCCCGTATGATATCCTTTAATTGTCAGAGAGTGGAAACACTGAGATCAATGGGACATTTGGGTTTTGGGAAAATAGAACTAATAGGATCCACAAAGACTTTGGACAGTGAGCATTCTCTGGCAGTGGAGTAGAGAGGATCTTCACAGTTTCATCATCTATTATTCTTCTCCATAATCTGGCAACAACTAAGTATTTGCCTGCTATGGATTGGAGATTGGAAAAAGAGAGGAACAAGGCAGAAGTGACAAGAGACCATCTCTGGTCATGTTATAAGGGCCAGCTCAGTCCCTCTACAATTGATCTGATGACCCCACTTCTGTGAATGTATCAAGTCATTCCTGCCTTGCTACATCAGTACAGGTTACAACTAAGCAGATAGCACAACGCTGTTACAGCGCCAGTGAATGGGGCCGGGGGTGACAGACACCCCGATGAGGATTGGTGCTAACACAGTTAGAAACATGTAATATGTTTACAGAGTGAGCATAGGTAGGGATAGTGAGGCACAGGCTGGAATCAATGTGATATGATCCAATATGCACTACATCTGTCAGATCTCTTGTGAATGAGTATGAATAATGAACTTGAATCTTCATAATTCAACAGCTCCCATATCTCCATTCCATAGTCACCATTTTATAGCCAAAGAGTGATTTCCAGCCGAAAGTGGAGAGAACTTTTCTTTAAAGAAGTATATACTTAATTCGGCATACAAGTTGACCCTTATTTTTCAGCCTAATTTTAAGGGTTTTGTGTTATATCCAGTGTAGAAGACGACCCCCATTTTTTGGGCTGTCTGGGCCTCCCAGGAACAACCCAAAATTTTAAAAAACACTCCAATCACAAGTAACAAAGTTGTAAGTTAAGTAAAAAAAATAAAATAAAAAATAACCTTGGCCTACCAAATGTCAACGGTGACGGCCCATGGAGCTGGAGCGGTAACATCGTGCTATAGACAGGAGCATAAACCTCGGCCTACCAGGCAGCAGTGGCGATGGTCTGTGGAGCTGGAGTGCCAACATTGCGCTCCCGGCGGGAGCAGGAGCTTTGGCCTACCAGACATGAGCGCTGGAGGCAACTGCAGGGACCCAGGTAGGAGCAGTTATGGCGGCGGCAAGCTGTGAGGGAGGTGCTTCCTGCATCAACTCGTACTCCGAATTGACGTCAATCTGTTTTTGTCAGCGAATTTAAGGTCTCAAAAGTACACCTGGCATATGTTGACCTCCCCACCCCGCTTTGAGAATTTTTTTTAGGGTTGCATGATTTGACTTGTATGCCGAAATATACAATATTGGCTTGATAATGCTGAAGATTCCTGAAATTATTCAATGTCAGTGTACTAAACACCTAAATGGCTCTGTTTAAGCGTACAGGTCATTGTGTTAGGTTCAAACTTCAAATTTATGGTTAGAGTACATACATGACTCCACGCACAGCCCTGAGATCCTTTTTCCTTCTTTAGGTACATGCATGACTGTGGTAATACAACCACCTGTCTACTGCAGGGGGCGATCTCTGTACCTGCAGGAAGACCACCTAAGGGGCTGACTCCACCTGACCGGCTGTCAATCAGCCGACCCGAATATAAGACCAGAGCCGGCCCCTCCTGAGCCAGTCACACGGGGAGCCACCGAAGCATAAATGGGTGTTCAGACGTTTACTGGAATAAAGCCTGTTGTACGGTCTTTTGAGTTTTGTGCTTGTTTGCTGCTGCTACTTGGAGCACCACAATGACTAACAGATTGCAGCTCGCTGTTCAAATACATGTATTCCAATGCTGTTGAATTTTGACTCCGTGGGGTTTAAAACGGCTTGAGCAGCTGTAGAAGTCAGAATGTATCGATTTGGAGAAAGGCCATGACTGATAGCTCTTTGCTTCATCACATCTGTATCCAATCTGAATTTGCTGGAGAACAGGAAATAATCAGCTTGCTTAATTTCAAAAGTGTTTCCCGTATAAAACTGATTTGAACAACACTTTTACCAACCATTAGTCAAATCATTGCCTCATCTCACCTGTCATTGTTTCTTGTGTGACATGCTTTCCAAAAGGCTGGAACCCTTATTCACTCTCCGATTGTACTAATACGGTGACACACATGACCCAAGTGAAGATGTTTTAGTGAGTTATCGTTCCACTCAAACCTAATCTTGATGTCATCACATGACTTATCTCTGTGGATTATGACTCAAGCGACTTGAAAATGAAATTTAACTTGGTAATCTTGTGGTACAACAAAATAATACAGTTTATGCTGTTAAGGATCAGGTTACCTCAGCCTTTGGAAGGCGTGCCTTCCAACAACATTACTCTCATCGAATGCACAGCTTATTCTAGTCACTTACTGTGACGATTGCAGTAGAAGTCCAAAATTCTGGACTGCGTGGGGATTTAGGCAGTCCAGATTTTTGGATTTTCCAGATTCTCGGGCGGTACTTTTAAAATTCAGGTGATATTTTGGGAAGGGGGGGGGGTGGGTCAAATGGAAAAAAAAACAAATTTAAGGAGGTATTAAGAACAGTTAAACAGGTAAATTTGGATAAATGAAACATGCTGTACTTGTAAATGAATAAATTATCAAAATGAGCAGTTTTGAAGAAAAATAGTCAACATTTGACAAAAATTTCAATATTTTTTCACGACAAAAAATGTAATGTTTGAAATTATGTTTTAAAAAAAATTAACATACAGTATATAAGTTAATTTCTTTGTGATCAGATTACATGTATTAAGGGTGATTGCATATTGCAACTGTACATCTATGGCACTTGTGCACACAAAAGGCCGCTAAATTTAAAAAGTTTGAGAGTTTTTGAAAAGTCTGGATTCTCGAGCAGTCCAGATTTTTGGGCTTCGACTGTAGCTGATCATAAAAGTGGCTTGTTTTCTTTGTTATGAATGATTTCCCTGTACAAATTAGCAACATTTCATTGATGCCGTAAGTGTAAAACTTGGTTGCTGAAACAATATTTTCACGCAGACATCAGTGCTTCGGTTGGACTGGTTCATGCGTCTCCATGGGGGGGGGGGGAGGGTCCCATAGTTCAGTGCTTCCTTGGACTTAAGCTGGTGGGGACATCTGCAGTGTTGCCAGAGGTAAGTAGAGTGGCTGTCTCAGGCTAGCAACCCGGGTTCAATTCTGGAGCTTACTGGAATTGTACGTCCTCCCTGCGACCACATGAATTTCCTTCAGGTCTGCCTGTTTCTTCCTACATCGCAAAGATGTGATTTGGAGAGTTAATCAGCTAACGTAAAAAATGGGTGTTTGATGCACTGACTAGACCTGATGGGTTGATCCCATGTGGATCTCTCTCTCTCTCTAACTGCTCCTGCCATTCACCAGTGAATACCCCCTGGTGTCCATAGGGAGAATGCAAACTTCTGCGGCCTTCACAGTTGTTGGGGAATGGAATCTGCCCATTGAGACTGAGCCAGCTTAGACCAGGAACAAGTACAAAGGGGCCCATTGAGATAAATGGGAAGAGGCAGCTGCTTGGAAAATAGAAGTAAATCTTTTAACTTGATATTGTTTAGTGAGTGATCTGTGCTTTTTATCATTTACTTTTTAAACAGTAAAATTTCTATTTGTTTAATTGTTTTTGTCATTGTTAAAGACCTATCAAAAGACAGGCTTGAAAGTGGAAGAGCCTGGGGAAAAGCTGTCAAAGTCTTAATACATGCTTGTGTCCAGGACCACAATGGAGGGAACAGAAAGGTCACAGGTTCCCATCTTGGGGTCAGTGGATTGCAAGCTTCTCTGCATCGCCCCGTTTTCTGGGTGGCCAGTGGCGAGGAGGCGGTGGAGAACGTTCACCTTCTTTTTGCCTGACAATTTTCTGTTGTCCATTGATATAGAATGGGAACTTTTCTTTCAAAAACAGGGACTCATCATGCAACACGATGATTTCTATCATAGAGCGATATCTCATGTAATAACAATGTGTTACCACCACAGTTCACAATCACCAACACGCACAACACATTTACAAAATAGAAAATCACTGAAGCTCCCCACCGTAGCGCGATCAATGACCACTCACAGACGTAAAGTAAGGGCCAAAGGCTTTATTGATCTAAAGATCCAAGCTTGCCTCAGCATGCTGCTGGCTCAAGTCCAAGAGCAGGAATGAGGGAGGAGACCTGGGCTTCATTAGGGGTCTTGGGGGAGGGGCTACCAGTTCAGCGGGTGGGCCAGCCTGTCCAACTCAGTGGGGAACATGCCCACCATACCCACATGGCAGCCTCAATAGCTCTATTTTCCCTTCACGGAGTTATCTATCAGCCACTCCGCAAAAGATTCCGATTTCAGATTTATTGTCAGAGTATATACGTGACATCACAGACAACTCTTATAGTTAATTTCCTGCAGGCGAGGCAAAATTATCACTTGGTGGTAGTGCAAAAAAAGTCTATACTCAATGCACACATGAAAATAAAGAAATGTAAACAAACTGACTGCAAAACAGTGTGGGAAAAAAAAACAAGTGCAAGTGTCCTTAAATGAGTCCCTGATTGAGTTTGTTATTGAGGAGTCTGATAGTGGAAGGGGGTGAGTAGCTGTTCCTGAGCCTACGAGTCTTGTGGCACCTATTACCTCATTTCTGATGGTAGCAGCGAGAATACAATGTATCAGAATTAATTGTCACGATGTTTGGTGTTTTGTGGCAACATCAAAGTGCAAACATTAGTATTATAACTATCTTATAACTTTACTATAATTTTTTTTTACATAGTAGTGGACGAAAAGTAAGGCACTGTCTTTGGTTCATTATTCAGGAATTTGATGGCAGCGAGGAAGAAGCTGTCATTGTGCCGTTGAGTGCTCGTCATTAGGTTCCTGTACCACCTTCCCGATGGCAGCAGAGTGAAGAGGGTATGGCTTGGATGGTGTGGGGGATCTTTGAGGATAGAGGCTGCTTTTTTTAAGACTCCGTCTCATGTAGATGTCCTCGATGGAGTGAAGTCTGGTGCCTGTGACGTTGCAGGATGAGTTAACAACCTTCTAGATTTTATTCTTGTCTTGAGAGTTGGTGCCTCCATACCAGGCAGTGATGCAACCAGCCAGAATGCTCCCAACGATACACCTGTAGAAGCTTTGGAGAGTTTTTGGTGACCCACTGAATCCCCTCAAACTCCTCACAAAGTCTAGCCGCTAGCGAGCCTTCTTTGTGATTGTATCAACATGGAGGCTGCAGGACAGATCCTTAGAGATGTTGTCACCCAGGAATTTGAGTTTCTTGATCCACTCCACTATTGAGCCCTCGATGAGAACTGGGGCATGTTCCCCTGACTTCTTTCTGAAGTTCACAATCATCTCCTTGGTTTTGCTAATGTTGAGTGCAAGGTTTCTTGTCATTATACCATTCAATGAACTGACAGCTCTCCATAGCATTCCCCATAGATGTTCTCAATGGTAGGGAGTTTTGCCTGTGATGTTCTGGGCTGTGACCACGACCTTTTGCTGGGCTTTACCCTCGGTGTCCCCATACCAGTCCATGATACATCTGGTCAGCACATTTTCCACCACACAAAATACATGATAATGTCTTCTTTTCTTTGGCTTGGCTTCGCGGACGAAGATTTATGGAGGGGGTAAAAGTCCACGTCAGCTGCAGGCTCGTTTGTGGCTGACAAGTCCGATGCGGGACAGGCAGACACGGTTGCAGCAGCTGCAGGGGAAAATTGGTTGGTTGGGGTTGGGTGTTGGGTTTTTCCTCCTTTGCCTTTTGTCAGTGAGGTGGGCTCTGCGGTCTTCTTCAAAGGAGGTTGCTGCCCGCCAAACTGTGAGGCGCCAAGATGCACGGTTTGAGGCGATATCAGCCCACTGGCGGTGGTCAATGTGGCAGGCACCAAGAGATTTCTTTAGGCAGTCCTTGTACCTCTTCTTTGGTGCACCTCTGTCACGGTGGCCAGAGGAGAGCTCGCCATATAACACATTTACTGCAGCAATGTTTAATGTTTTAAACAAATGTCAATAAAAGAGATAGCCACAGGTTGTTTGGAATAGATCTTGGCAGACCACTCCAATGTACTTCCAGCTTCTACTGATGTAGCACAAAGGCTTCAAAAACATTTTTCAGACCTTTTCGCCATATTTTAATTACAGAAAAAAAAATCTTGTACAGGAAATATTTAAGACCACCAAGAATTTGAATTTAAGAAACAGTGGACAGATTTTACCCATGTTCAAAGCTGATACTATTTTTCAGTTCGACTCCAGATTGAAAAGTTATTTCTGCAGTTCTTCAGTAACAATGAAAGGAAACCATGTACTGGAACCTATAACTGAATAAGTCTGCTTTTTTTTGTGAAAAATTCCAGAACTTTTGGCCAGTGCTTTGAGAATTACATTGAATTGATCACTGAATGATTCTGTGTTATGGTGACCAATTAAGTCACTAGTCAAATTTATGACATGGGATTCTCTGAAGCTGCATGAAATGCTTCACTGCATTCTACTCATTTCATCCATCAAAGTATAGATCCTTCTGTTGGAGTACAATGGCATTGGATTACTTGTGAATGTTGTTTGTCAGATAAACTCTGGGGCCTCCAGCTGGGACATTTTTACTGCATAATGCTGCAAGAGTACACGTTGCTGTCTGCGTTGTTCTGAGAATGTTATTGGCATTCGGGGAATCAAATTCAGTCGTCTGACTATTTTTCTAAATGCTGACCTAGTGCTAATCTGGCTTATATGTTTCTTCAGTCAGCATTTTGCTTAAACCAGCAGGCAGAGATCAGCCCAGGGATTGATCTAAATCACAGCTACTCCACCCACAGTGTTGCCCTCCCAAGCCATGCCATTGATGGGCGAGGGAAGAAACAATGATGAATGCAGAGACGGGTGATGGGGTCGGCCAGAAGTACAATGTGAGCTGGGTCAGTGCTAGAACGAGTCTCAGCGGGGGGGGGGGGGGGGGCATTAGGGTAATTGGGGGTACCACAATTTGCCATTCAAGCTCACTCAGCGGTGGGGTGGGTGGGAGGTACAGGGGCAGAAAGGGGGCATTTGCCATGTTAAATGCGGCATCCTGGGGTCCATAGGGTGTGCACAGCCATGTTTCTCCTTGTGTGAATGTGCTAGTGCGCTGCCTGGTGCATGCATGCAAGAAGAAACATGGCCATGAACTGCCTATGGACCCTGGGACACCGCAATTAATGTGGTAAGTGCCCCCTTTATGCCTCTACATCCCCAAATGGAAGACAGTCAGACTATCTGCCTAAAACCGAAAGTCTGATTAGCATGGGTGGGGGGGGGGGGGTTATAATACCTCATTTAGGGGGCAATGCCCCCTTTGGCACCAATGCTGAATGTAATTCAGTAAGAGAAAAGTTTGTGGTTGTAAGGAAGGTCCAGAGTTTAGATTCTGTTTTTATATATATATTAAAAAAACAATGCAGAGCAGGCAACACTGGAGCAAATAATTCTATTATTCACAACAGCCAATTGAGAAACTAGAGAGGCTGCTGTGATTGATATTACATCTCAAGGAAAGATGAATGCAAAGTACACAGGACAAGGAAGATTTTGCTTCTTCAAAACATTTGGGTGTATTTAATGGATTTTGCGATGCCAATCACAAAAACTACATTACATTTTTCCTATCACGTACAGTTTTTTTTAGATATAACCTATTTTTGTGATTTTTTTGTGTCATATTTAAAGTCTACTTTAAGCAGACAAAATGATGAAGTGCAGCATTTAATTGAAAATTCATGTTCTGCATTTGCATTTGGACGTCTTCCCTTGATGCAGTCAGTGACAAGACTGGTGAAAGATTTTACTAGGACATTGTGACTATGTAAAATGGGTATCAGGGCAGCTGGAATCCATCAATGCTGGTTGACTATTGGACACTTTCATGAGGCATCAGACGTTAAGTACGAAAATCAGGGGCAAAAGATTTTTAGATCAGTTGAACTAACACAATATGTCAGCATTATGCGATAAAACATGCTAAATTTAAAGCAAGTTAATGTTTCTCCAATTTGCTACATGATACTGAAAATCTGAAAATTATCTACGTCAATCTGAAATTATCCTTGTGTTCAACTTGATGTTGTCTATCATAATCCCCAACTTTTTTCGGAAAGCAAATCTTTTGGGGGAAAAAAATGTCCAGTGTAGTTCAAGTTTTGAACATGGATACATAAGGGGCACCGACAACTACTTTTGAGATTGAGTTAGCAAATCTGACAGCCAGATTAAGGCAAATAGGAAGACAAGTTTTATGTGCATAGTAACCAGGAGCCACTGGAAGGAGCATTTGAACTTAATCAGGGCAAAATTCTGAGTTGGCAACTGTGGAGGTTTGGCGTCACATCAAAAACCCTGGCAAATTTCTACAGATGTGTGGTAGAAGGTGTGCTGCATCACGGTCTAGTATGGGGACACCAATGTCCCTGAGTGTAACGCCCTGCAAAAAGGTAGTGAACCCTCCTCACCATCGAAAACAAGGAATGTTGCCGTTGGAGAACCTCAGCAATCATTAAGCATCCGCATCACCCAGAACGTGTTCTGTTCTCGTTGTTACCACCAGGAATCCCAACAATAACAAATTCAATTGGGGACTTATTTAAGGACTCTTACTTTTGCAGTTTATTGATTTTTTTTTGCTCTCTCTGAATCAAATAGTTTGTTTGCATTTCTTTATTTGTTTACAGATTGTGGCACATAGTTGTATCTTATTTAATTGTTTGTACTGTGCTTGCATTAAGAGTTGAAGAACAGTATCACAAATGGTTGATCAAGTGACCGAGCAGCAGAATCCAGTTCAGAAGAATGCACAATGCATTACTGTGCATTTAACAATAAAATGGCAACTAAAAGTAAATGCTTTAGAAAAATGCATAAGTAATCTATGCCTTGAGGTTTCATTGCAAGAAAAATGTTTCATAAACATTGAACTAAACTGAAATAAGCCTAGTACATCATGTGTAAACTGAGAGCACTCAATCCAGTTCATAACAGCCAATTGATAGGCCATAGCTCTGTCAGATATCCATGCCAGTTATAATTATTGGACTCACTTAAGATTGCTATTTATTGTTGTTTTAACAAGACTTGAATAAGGAAAAAAGCAAATGTGGACTATTTTGTTTTTAAGAGCCCATTTGATTTTTTCCAATCTTTTTATTAATTTTCCACCAAAAAAAGCACAGAATAATATACTGAAAATGTGAAAAAAGTATTTTACATTGTCCTTGAATATAACAATCAAGTATTTTTAAATAAATTCAACATTTCCATATATTGACAGTTACATTTGTTACGAGCCCAGAGGACCCCAAAACCCAGCAGCAATAGAAATTCACCAAGACAAATGTTTACTTAAACAAAAGTTGCTTTTAATTATCTTTAAACTTGAAAACAGGATCACACTTTAACTTATCACTATTTAACTTAACTCCCTTCTAATTCTAAATGCATGTATATGTAATGGGTGTATAAATTCAGAAAAGTTCTTTAATTCACATTCCAGGTTTTAGTGCTTGAAAGGTAAATGATTACTGCTCAGGAAGGTCCTTGTCAGTTTTCAGAGAGAGATTTGTTGCTCATTGGACACCCATAACTGATTCCTTCTGATCAGCCACTTCAGTGTCTTGCCGAAGAAACTTGCCTCATCAGGGTTTTCCAGATGATGACCTCTTTCTTTCAGGTCACCACAGAATTCCTTCTTGTTTCCCTCATTTCAAGTGAAACTTTATACAGCCAGTCCTCTCCTCTTGTATGGACCACAAGGTCTTTGAACAGGCTGAACTAAGAACTCACAACCCTTCTTCAAAATAGGGTTTTTCCACAAGGTTTCCAGCTTGTCCTGTTCCAGTCCCAGCTGCTGCTGCTGAACTGTAGAACTGAATTATCTCTCTCTCTTCCCCATCCTCCCTCCCCAGAGAAAACCATATGAGCCTCTTAGAACAGCATTGAAACAGCCTGTGGCACCAGACTTAATCTTCTGAGTTCTTTCATCTGTTGCTTTCCAAAGCAATAATCTATTATTCCACAGCACGTCCAATTAACACCTACTTGTGAAGTCCTTGTAGGAATCCTTCAAAGGTTTTGCAAAGACACTTGGAGCCTCGACTGTCTGGCATGAGCAGAGCTCTGGGATTTTAAATGAGATCTGTTTTGAAGTGTTTGTATGAGACCTGCACTAAAAAACCTGACACAACTTATCTCCTTTAAAACATATCTATATACAATATTTTTTAAAAAAATCTGTCACTGTCCTGGGTAAACTCGTACCTCTCACTTTGTTCGTTTTAGATTGGTCACAGTGTTTGAGCTACTGAAAGAAAATACACACACGCCGAGAGCACTTCATTTTATACAAATCTTTATTACAAATTCTAAAGCTGATATCAAACTACAATATGCAAGTCTGGACTGGTCCCAACTGCCGAAGCGAGGCAACGACTGCACCCTTGTAATAGGTTGTCGGGGCGCCAGCAGCAGCTTCTCCACCTCCCCCGACCGGGATGTTGGCTGGACTCTAGAAGTTCTTCTTCTTGCTGAGAGATGTTCCCACCTCTCGGAGAGTCTCAAACTTCAGCAGCGGGACCATGGCTTATATTACCCAAAAACTGCTTATTCAAGACCTATTCCCAGCACAGAAAGAAAGGTAAGCAAGTTAGGCTTCTATCGAATAACATAATTTTCAGCTTATCATTTTGAATACAATGGTTTATTTTGCATCTAGGCCTCTGACAATCTGTGACCAAAACAAGCAGGAAGATTAAACGTTCTTGGTACACAGATGTCTTTTTATCAGATAACTGCATCTCTGGCCCCTCGGTGGAATTTAGCTTATGTCTGCTGATTCTAAAAAACAAGCAGGTTCTCAGCCCTGCAGAAGCAAAGGCTGCAAAAGTAAAAATCACGGTTTAAATCTTCCATTACAGTCACACATTGAGTAAGGGAATAAAAAGTTAATGCATAAAACGACATTCCCCCCTAAAAAAATCCCCATTTGAAATGCTCATCAAAATTATACATATGGTGAAACAGCCCCTTATGCTACTTCTGTCTGCTCCTATGTTAATGCATACTGGAAAACATGATTTACTGGCAGCAGGCATTGGGTGGCTGAAAATGTTTGTGCAAAGTCTAGCTGTGACTTTGGGGAGAGATTCCATATTGTAGCAATTTGACAGGTCTGATTCATAATTCTGATTGCTACTTCATGGCCAATAATGAACATGAATGATATGATTTTATTCAGAGCATTTTCTTATAGCCATTACCCTTTAATATAACCCTCTTTTCAATCTTCTTCAGCATGATGCTGAACCAAGCCATGAAAGACCCCAACAATGAAGACGCTGTTTACATCCGGTACCGCACGGATGGCAGTCTCTTCAATCTGAGGCGCCTGCAAGCTCACACCAAGACACAAGAGAAACTTGTCCGTGAACTACTCTTTGCAGACGATGCCGCTTTAGTTGCCCATTCAGAGCCAGCTCTTCAGCGCTTGACGTCCTGCTTTGCGGAAACTGCCAAAATGTTTGGCCTGGAAGTCAGCCTGAAGAAAACTGAGGTCCTCCATCAGCCAGGTCCCCACCATGACTACCAGCCCCCCCACATCTCCATCGGGCACACAAAACTCAAAACGGTCAACCAGTTTACCTATCTCGGCTGCACCATTTCATCAGATGCAAGGATCGACAATGAGATAGACAACAGACTCGCCAAGGCAAATAGCGCCTTTGGAAGACTACACAAAAGAGTCTGGAAAAACAACCAACTGAAAAACCTCACAAAGATAAGCATATACAGAGCCGTTGTCATACCCACACTCCTGTTCGGCTCCGAATCATGGGTCCTCTACCGGCACTACCTACGGCTCCTAGAACGCTTCCACCAGCGTTGTCTCCACTCCATCCTCAACATCCATTGGAGCGCTTTCATCCCTAACGTCGAAGTACTCGAGATGGCAGAGGTCGACAGCATCGAGTCCACGCTGCTGAAGATCCAGCTGCGCTGGATGGGTCACGTCTCCAGAATGGAGGACCATCGCCTTCCCAAGATCGTGTTATATGGCGAGCTCTCCACTGGCCACCGTGTCAGAGGTGCACCAAAGAAAAGGTACAAGAACTGCCTAAAGAAATCTCTTGGTGCCTGCCACATTGACCACCGCCAGTGGGCTGATAACGCCTCAAACCGTGCATCTTGGCGCCTCACAGTTTGGCGGGCAGCAACCTCCTTTGAAGAAGACCGCAGAGCCCACCTCACTGACAAAAGGCAAAGGAGGAAAAACCCAACCCCAACCAACCAATTTTCCCCTGCAACCGCTGCAACCGTGTCTGCCTGTCCCGCATCGGACTTGTCAGCCACAAACGAGCCTGCAGCTGACGTGGACTTTTTACCCCCTCCATAAATCTTCGTCCGCGAAGCCAAGCCAAAGAATACAGTATGATGGGAATTAGACCAAATACTTATCGGAAATGAATGGACCTATATCTAAAATCATTCAAAGTGTGATCATTAACTTAGCTACCTTGTGATGCATAATTGCAATTTCAACATCAAAATTGTTGGTGGATTTCATAAATGTTGTACGTACATTAATTATCAGCCCAGGTGGCCCTTGCAATAGTTTTTAAGTTGAACAATATTGATGACTTTTATACGAGCAAATTTTTAATGGCTTACCATTTGTTGTAGACAACTAGATCTTTGCCTTGCACTGATATAAATATAAAACTGTTTTCAAGTCCTTGGATATCTTTAGATCTCAGCTGGTAGCAAGGAATGGCATGACCTTGCACTAACATCAGGAGGAGTTTGGTTATCGATGCACTGTTGATGTTGCAGCCTGGGATGATTATCTGTTGGGAGCTTTATATTGTGTTCATCTGTTTCACAGCTGTTGCAAATGCTTAAAACAGTCAAGAAAGTAAAGTCTATTGACTGGATTAGAGCTGAACCTTCACTTTGAAAACTGTCCCTCAATTGCTTCTGTTAGAGTAAAAATTAATGATATTTTCACTAAAAGATTTTGAGGAGGCTATTTCCCAGTACTGTTTCCTCAGTGGGAGACATTGCTGACAATAAATTGCTGCACCTCCTGCTAGTTTGGACTGTTCATTTAAATGGTCAAAAAGTAGTGCACAATATGTGTGTTTTCCCATTGGTGCTGGTGTGGTGATCCACCACCGGCCTACTGCAAGGGACAACCTCTGTACCTGAAGGAGTGTAAGGGGACAGGGCAACACCTGGCCGACTGTCAATCAGTTGCCCTGAAGGGATCAAGCCCCACCTAGTCGGGTGTCATTCCCCATCCGGGATATAAGCCTGCACCAACCTCCCAAGGCCTCCCTCAGAGTTGCTGCAGCCACAGCCAGCCTGGCTCTGTGGAAGTCTTTGTGGATTAAAGCCTGTTGTACAGTCTTTACCTTCTGTGTGTCTGATTCTGGCTCACAGCTCACCACAAGCTGGTGTCAAAATTTGCTGCAATTTCTGCAAATATTAAAGCATTTCTGTTTATGGTTGCAGGACTTCTTCCCGTTTCTTCTGAATCAAGGGTGTAAAGACAGTAGTATGAAACTTGAGAACTTCAAGCTGAAAATACTCAACAATACAGGTAGAAACTCTTAAGAAGGATTGGCAGACTTGGTACAAGTGCTGTGAATGTTCATCGATGAGTAATTCCAACCAGAACATATCTAGATGCATTGAATCCAAGTATGAAGGGAGGTGGAAGATTTAGAGAATGAAAAGCGGGAGATGGGGGCTGAAAGAATTCAAGTTATCAGTGACAGATATTAGGAGGTAAGATTGTTGAGGCTGGAAACAAAGGAGATAGCAAAGTTGTTGTCAATTCTGGGAATAATCAAGGATGAGGAATTCAGTGAAAGATGAGCTACAGTTATAATGACCATTTTTAAAATTAATTCTCATTTATTTGAGAAACTTTTCAATCTTTCTTTCAAGCCTGTAATACAAACAGAATTTTCAATGAGATGAATTATTACATAATTTCCTTAAAGAAACCATTAATTCGTCAAGTAAAAAAAACAGTGTGACATAAACAACAGTTAAAGAGAATTCTTCCCCATGTGAACAGCTGCAACCCCATTTGGTGTTGACGTTACAGAGGAAACTCCTTTAGTTTATGTGACTGCATCACCACAAAACAATTTTCAACACTTTGACCACTGTGGAATCCCTTTGTATGTTTGGGCGAGGAGATTTTTTTTGTGAATGACTTTAAATTTGATTTTAAAGATTTTTGAGATAGGCTACTCATTAGTAACACTGTTAGTAATCCTATCAACTTCAAATACTTGGAACCGAGAACATTACAGGCCCTTCAGCCCACAATGACCTATGTAAAAACTGCTCAACAATCTAATCCTTTTCTGATCTCACACCCATAATCACCTATTTGTCCTGCAATCATGTTCATATTTAAGAGTCTTTTGGATGTCCCTATTGTACCACCCCCCACCATCAATGCATTCCAGGCACCCTCCATTCTTGTGTATATATTTAAAAACAAAGGCTTACCTCTGCTCTCTCTACTAAGATTCATTTGGTCACCTTAAACAGATATCCTTTGGTATTTGTTTTCCCAGGAAAAAGGAACGGCAGTCCATCTTATTTAAGCCCCTCAACATTTTAAAAACTTCCATTAAGTCACCTCTCATCCCTTTGTCACTCCAAAGAGAAAAGCTGTTTCAACCTTGCTCCATAAGACTTGTTCTCCAATGTCCAGTTAATATCTAGGCAACATCCTGCAGAGGTAAATCTCCCCTGCACCTTCTCTCAAGCATCCACATTCTTCCTGTAATGAGGCAACAAGAACTAAACGCTCTACTCCAAATGTGGTCTAACCAGAGATTTGTCGAGCTGAAAGATTGCCTCATTGGCTCTTGAACTCAATCCCCCAACTAATGAAAGCCAGCATACCATAAACCTTCTTATCAACTTGCAGAAAAGCTTGAGGAAGTTTATGGGCCTGCACAGTGGCCGATTAACCATTAGGCTGACTTGGCTGAAGCCTGGGGGTCCAGAGGGTAAGAGGGGCCGAGCCCTTAGGCTTCAGCCTACTCACTAAACTTGTAGAAGCATAAATTTGACTCCTTGTAACTGTACCAGTTTATTAAAAGATTGTCCATTAACCCCAGGCAGACTACAGCGCCAGCAATCAGGACAGTGGTCGAATCCCATGCTCTGTAAGAAGTACATTCTCACCATGGCTGCCTGAGTTGTCCCTAGGACAACTATCCCTCCGATAGTTATTTGTTAAACCTGCAATAATGCTAGAAACCCCCGAATTGCATGCGAGTTTGAGGCAGTGTGTCACTGGCCTGTCTTTGTCTGGTTGCACTGTGTGTTTAAGATTTTTAGAAAGCATTGTGGCGCATTTCATTATAATAACATCAGTGTGTCTGTGAGTCCAACTGGCAACTTGTGCTCCCTGCCTCCTTCACCCATGACTGTTGGCCAAAACCGCACAAAATTCACAAGCTGTGGCTTTGCTCAGGCCCAGACCTGGACCCAGCCAGATTGCCCATTTCCTGTGGCTGCATTGCATTCATCCAGCGTCACCCAGGCAGGGGCATAACTGGGAAGTGGGGTGGGGTGGGGGGGGGTGGTGACTGCTCTCTTTGCCTTTTCAGCTCAGCAGTGCCCCCGACCCCATGGCCCTATACCGCACCGCATGTTTTTGAACTAAAACCACAGCATCTGCCGTGGTCTCACAGTTCAAAAGCAGGTGCCAGTGGATCCCTTGGCTACACTGGAACTCCCGAATATCCGAGCGCCTCTGGGCAGTGGAACCTCTCCTTGCCCAGCGTGATGATGTATCCATTAGGGAGCTTGTACTTCGCCAAGTGCTCATTCACAACCAGGCTGAGATCCTCCTTGAAGATGACTGAGCTGTAGCATCATTTCTCAATGTGGAGCCCATTTTCAGTGGCCCGCCTCATGAAGCAGCTTGAGGAGGTAATCATTGAGGTCGATGCGGCCATAGTCAGCCCTGGCCATCAGTGTTCACATGGGCAAGATGTAGCCTTAGTGCATGGGCACCATGTGGGTGACTCAGTGGCTGCACTCCACCACACAGCCGGTAGTGCGGCCGTAGGAGTAGAGGGAGAGGACAGACTGGTAGGTGACTGGTAGGCATGGCAGTAGTGATGAAATTCTCGAAGAGGATCTTGGCCCTGTCGAAGATGTGAGCCCAAGAGGGCTTCCACCCCTTCCAGTCCACCAAGATACTGAGCCTCAGTGGGCTGACCAGTTTCAACACAGGCTCTGGTGTGGCTAGGTCTTTGCCCACAAAGTTTACCTGATTTGGTGTTCTTCTGCATGGGTCTACCCACCACTAGGGGGAGCAGCACCAAGGGCAGGAAGCAGCCTGGTGTAATGTAGCCAGCCTTGCAGCAACCCATGCTAAGTCGATAATCACTGCCCTGATCTTCTTTATCACCCTGCCTGTCTTCACTTCCATGGACTTGCCGCTCTGTGGCAGCCTGGAGTTGGATCTCTGGGCTTTGGAGGTGGGTGATGGGGTGCCCTCTTTCCTGGATGTGAGTGCTGTTGGTTGGAAATTCATTCATCGTTGTCCAAAGCCCTGTTAAGTCTTTATCGTAGTAATTTAACGTAACAACATCACTTTATTCTATTCAAAAAAGGTGGGGCAGGAGGGGGCAAGGTCGGGGAGGGGCCTTACTAAAGCTCAGCCTAGGGGCCCACATGGTAGTTAATCCGCCACTGGGCCTGCACTGCAATATCCCTCTGTTCCTCCTCCCTGTTAATAAACTTGCCATTCACAACGCACTCCTCCTTCAAATTCAACCTTTCAGAGTGCGTCACCTCACACTTATCCAGATTGAACTCCATCTGCCACTGCTCCAGCTAAATCTGCTTCCTGTCTCTATCCTGTTGTAACCCACAATGACTTTCTACAGCATCCACAACACCTCCAACCTTTGTATCATCTGCAAACTTACTGACCCACCCCTCCATTTCTTCATCCAAGACATTTATAAAGATCGCAAAAAGCAGGGGTCCAAGAACAGATAATACAAGAATGAATCAAAATAATTTTTTTAAAAATTGTAAGTTATTTCATCTTCATTGGTTAAAATTGGCAATTAAAACCAGGGTATAATGCTACTAGTTTGCAGTACATTATGAAATGTACTTTGAAAATGTCTGCAGTTATATTCGGGAAGAATGTTTAGCAGCCAATAAGCTACTTTAAAAGTGACATCATGTTATGTCAGATCAATGAGTCAGCTTCTTGTAATTATTCCATTAAATCAAATGATCTTTCCCCAGAGGTATACAAGAAGCCCAAGGAATCAATATGCCAAGAAAACAGTCATATTTCTTTTGTAAAACTGGCATAGATGTTATATTGGAGGATGCAATAGTCTCCCTCGCAGGCAGCCAATGTCCACATCGATTATTTAGGATGCAGAAAGGGTTTCTTCTTTTGTTTCCTAATAAAAGGTTTCAGCCCCCATCTTACAAGAAGGGCCTCTCAGGAAGCAGTGTGCCATGTTCACCAGTTCCCCTATGCAATCTTTCTGCTTGTCCGAGTGAGGGGGCGTCTCAAGGGGAATTTGGCTTCCAGAGGTCCGTTTTCACTGTGAGTTGGAAGAACACCCACCAAGGTAAAAGGATTCAGCAAGACAGGCAGCATCTGTGGAAAGAAACACAGATTGCAAGTCTGGGGCCTTTGTCAGAACTGGAAGTAGTTTATTCTAAATTGTACATTAGGGAGGGATGGCTAGAATGAAAGGGACATCGCTGATAGGGTGAGGCTCTGACTGATCAGGTGGTTTTCTTAAATGTTTCACCTTCAGAGTCGTATTCTCTCCCCCACTCTGCCGCAATATGAAGTCAACTTTATTTCTCACTTTCCTGATTCTAATGAAGGTCCTTGATCTGCCACATTAATTTTGCTTCTCTTCCCACAAATGCCTTCCAGACTCTGCAGGATTTGATTAATACACCCAAGCAACTCTTAAACTTTTGAATTTTTACAGCCAACATATTACAAAGGCTTTAATCCAATAATTTGGTGGGCTGGATTTGAGCCAAAGACATTGAGTCATCCCCTCTTATTCTTCGGGAGTCTCAAGAAGCTGGATGATGATTTGATTCCAATTTCATGAGTGGAAGCTCTCTCATTTAATGTGGAATGGCCATGCCAACGAGCTACTAAGACCTTGAAGAATGTAGTCTTAGTCCAGTGGTCAGGAGGCACGGCTTCCTCCCAGACACATGCATGTGTGCAAGTGGAGCATCTTGTGATCACAGTGGTAGGTGGCAAGGGGGCCATTGGTGGGAAGAGAGGAGCGGATAAGGGAATCATGGAGGGAGTGGTCCCTGCTGAAGGTGGAGAGGGGAAAAAAGGAAGTTGTGTCTGATGGAGGAATCATGTTGAAAAGGGCAGAAATAGCAGAGGTTGTTGTCTATCAGTGACACTTCATGACCACTATCACTTCAGTAGCTTCCATTGGCCTGAATATGACTGGATCACATCATCATGGATGTGTTAGATCAATATGTTGGATGCAGAGGCTGGTGGGGATGGTAGGTGAGGGCAAGGGGAATCCTATCCTTGTTGCACTGGAGGGCGGAGGAGACCAGGGAAGATGTGTGGGCAATGGAGGAAACGCAGGTGTGGGCCGAGTTGATAGGGAATTCATGTTTTTTTTTTGAAGAAGGATGACCTCTCCAATAATTTTGCATAGAAGACCTCATCCTGGAAGCAGATGTGATGGAGATGGAGGGATTGAGAGAAAGGAATGGAATCCTTACAAGGAACTGGCTGTGAAGAGGTATTGACGAGATAGTTGTGGGTGTTGGTAGTATGTAGAAAATGTCTGTCTCCCAAGTGTTCATCTCCCAGATGGAGACAGAGATAGAAAGAGCAGATTGTTGCTAGAGATGGACCAAGTGAATTTGAGGTCACGGTGGAAGTTGGCAACAAAGTGGATAAAATGTGTGCTTGAAGCAGCTCCAAAGTAGTCATTGATGTAGTGGAGGAAGAGTTGAGTGGCCTTGCCTATGTTGGCTTGTTGCATGGATTGCTCCACGTAGCTGACAAAAAGACAGGTGCAGCTGGGGCCCACATACGGATAACCTTGGATACTTCTTTGACTTGGAGAAAGTGGGATGAGTCAAATGAGAAATTATTGAGGGTGAGAGTAAGTTCTGCCAGCCGAAGGAGGGTGGTGAAGGAGGGGGGACTGGTTGGGACTGTGGTCCAGGAAGAAACAAAGGGCTTGAGCCCTTCAAAATGAGATATGGAGGTGTATAGTGATTGGGTCCATGGTGAAGATAAGCTAGTCATATTCAGGGAAATGGAAGTTATTGAAGTGATTGGGAGCACATGAAGTATTGAGGATGTAGGTGGGGAGGGACTGGACCAGGTGGGCAAAACAGAGTTGAGATAAGAGAGCAGTTTGGTGGGGCAGAAGCATGTGGAAACATTGTCTCCCAGGACAATTAGGTTTGTGGATATTGAGTAAGAGGTGGAACCAGGCAGTGCGGGGATGGTAAACAATAAGGTTGGAGGTCATGGAAGGGAGATGACTGGAAGTGATGAGGTCAGAGTTAATGGATGAGTTGATGGTTTAGTGGGTTCCCGATGAAGGAGTAAGAGAGGTGAGCTGTTGCCTGGCATTGGCCTGATGGAGGTCAGTGCGCAGACCACAACAGTGCCACCTTTGTCTGTGCGTTTGATGGTGAGGTTGGGATTGGTGCAGAGAGAGTGGAGGGCAGAATCTTCCAAGGGAGTGAGATTAGAATAAGTGAGAGGAGTGGTGAAGTTGAGGCAGTTGATGTCTCAGCAGCAGTTGGAAATATAAAGATCCAAAGCTGGCAGAAGGCTGGAGCGAGTGTCCAGGAGAAAGGGTCTGCAGTGAGGGTGGAATCCTGGTTACAGAAGTAATCATGGAGACTGAGCCAATGGAAGAAGAGATATAGATTCTTCTGCACAAAACATGTTGAGGTGTGGGGGGGGGGGGTTAAAGGTGAGACCTCGACTGAGAGCAGAACATTTTGCCTCTGAGTGGGGAAGGTTGGAGGGGATAGTAAAGAACAGGCAGAGGGGACCAATGGTGTTGGGGGGGGGAAGAGGAGGATCGGGTGGTGGAGGGTCAGAGGAAAACAAGAGCGGAAGGGGAGAGTTGGGAAAATCAGAGGGAGGGAGGTGCGGAGAGAGAGGGGCCAGGGTGAGTGTTTGCGATGGAGGCTCAGACCTGCAGTTAGCCTGGCCCCTCCCCCTGACTTCCCCAACCCTCTCCATCCTCCCTTGGATCCTTCCATTTCCTGAACCACCTGTGAGATTCCTGCCCCTTCACTCATCCTCCCTCTTTGTGGCAAGCTGATATTGGAAATTTCATCAGGCCTACACAAGCACTGTTTAAAATCATCAGACTCCGACCATGTCATTGACACAGCTGGTTGATTAGTTGAGCCCTGAAGCAATGATGAAGATTACTCAGGTGGAAATAAATCATTTTGGGGAGTGCTTAATGAACTCCAGTCTTCTTTATAATGAACCACCTCCACCACTGCAATTTCCAATTCCAAAAGTGGAAGAGTCTATATCTCTAATGACAAACTTCTTGCCCTGTTATTTTAAGGAGGGAAGTTCCAGTGGAGAACTTCTGTTTTAACTATCCAAGCCAAGAAGAATAGTCTGTTTAATGTATTAAGCAACGGTTAGAGCAATAGTTAGCGCAACACAGCGACCAGGGTTTGAATCCCGCGCAGTCTGAGGAGTTTGCACGTTCTCCCTGTGTCTACGTGGCGCAACACAGCGAACAGAGTTTCCTCCCTGTTCAAAACATATGGGAGTTGTAGGTGAATTGGGCAGAACGGGGTCGTGGGTCGGAAGGGTCTGTTACCAAGCGGCATGCCTATAATTTAAAAAAATTAAAACACAACAAATACAATCACTCAAATCACCAATAAAAAAATACCTTTACACTGCCATTTAAGTGTGGACTTTCAAGCAGAATGTTTTATCCAGGTCTCCATAATCTGTGCTATCAACATAATTATGAGTCATGTAACATCGGGCAGTACTCATGATTACAGTTGGGCTGTGAGTATTCCTCTCTGACATTTTGCAAGAGTCAAATGCTGCAATAAAAGGGCACTCAGTTCTTTTTGCCTTTCACTTTCGGAGCTGATTGACTCATCGCCATCTTTCTCCAGTGGGAGATGAAACAAACTAACTTTAAATTATTTCCTGGTGGACATCAATACTGTGTTTGATACTCCAGTGGCAGGACATGCATTTATTTTTTTGCATCATTCTTTATTTAGAACAGGGGTGGTCAAACTACACGCCCTCCACCCCCCCCCCCCCCCACACCACCAAGCCAATTGAGGCTGGTTGTCCATTTTTAAGTGGCCCATTGGAAAATAAAATGGCGGCGCTGCTTGAGCACTGCCACTAGTGTGGACCTGTGGAGAGCGGGGAGCGAAGTCTTAGCGCTCCTCCGCCGGCTCCAACCGTCTAGTCCAACTGCCCTCGGCTCTGCACAGGCTTAAACGGACTGTGAAAGGAGCTGATGGTGGTTGAAAACTGCCGGGATTAATAATGACTCCTTACATTTCTCTGTATGTGGCCCATAACCAAAAAAGTCTGGCCACCCCAATTTATGAGACTTTATAGTGCTCTTTAGATCATTTTCCTTTGGAAAGCCACACAGGTATTGAAGTACTGCAGGGTATTTACGGGTGAGCAAAGACCTGCTGATTCCTGGTTCGATCAAAGAAAGGAGTGGTCTTTGCTTCAGCAGTGGCCTAGTTTCTGACACATGTATTATGTGGAGGCCTTTCCTGAAACTCAGCCTTCCTCAAAAGTTGTCCTAATGTTGTTACGGTGCCAATTTATATTTTAAAAATTTGTGAATTACTCCCACTTATCTGAGCCAAATGCTTTATAATCACAGAATTTGAGATTTTACTTCAAAACTATGGATACCAGGAAGTTATCCTTGATAGAAAGTTTTTTTCTTCAGCTCCTCGTGCAGTGGGATTGTTTACTCAAAATTACAAGGTTATTTTGTCTTGAGTTACTGTGTGTCTGAATTCTCATTTAATGTAATCGATTAGGACAGCACCAACACTGAAAATTGGATTAGTTATTTATAGAATTTCTTATGTCTGGGTATTTTAAATTGGAGGCATCAACTTTTCTCATTCAATACTACATGATTTTTTGATCAGTATTCATTTCTAATAATTGTTGAAAATAAATCAGGAAAGTTGGTGTAAGACTACCTAAAGCTGATGTGTGGATGATGCATAGATTCAGGCTGTTTCCTTTGTAGTGTCTTCAAGGTTGATGATGCCATCCACAGCCAGCACCTGTTTCCCAGGGTAGGATTAGCAGAGGACAAATGTCCAAAGGTAAGGGAGGGAAGTTTAGGGGAGACATCAGGGGTAAGTTTTAGGCGAGACATCAGAGAATTGCGGGTGCCTGGAATGCCTTGCCGGGGATGGTGGTGGAAGCTGAAACTTTAAGAGACTCTTAGACAAGCATGTGGATGAAAGGAAAATAGAGGGCAATGGGGTAGGAGGGTTTAGTACATTTTGAGGAAGGAATATACTTACCATATTCTATATTAACTTTGGTAATGAAATGCTGGACAATGGTTTTCATAAATTGCAACTGCATACACACGTAGGAAATACTTCATTGGTGAAGTGCTTCTTTTTAAGAGATACAGCACGGAAACCGGCCCTTCCAATCCATCAATCAACCTATAAATCTCGTAAGTTTCTGGAAGGTAGGAGGAAACCGGAGCATCCAAAGGAAACATTACAGAGAAGAACTTGCAAATTCCTTACAAACAGCATCAGATTTGATCCCGCTAATGATCATTGCACTAACTGCTACATTAACTATGCTGCCTGCTCTCCCACCCAAATTTGTTCTCTCAATTCTTTCACCATCCCTTTCTCTAGAAAAAAAAGTGATACAGAGACAAGAGGCAAACAAAGCAATTATGCATAGATGTGCAGTAGGTCATCCATCACTCCTCAGCTTTTCTATCCTCACCAAGAGTATATTCTAAGCATGTTTTACAGCTCTAGCCTACATTTCATAAATTTTACATGTTCCTTCGCTTGTTTTCTCTCTTTTGAACTCTCTCTGAACCAGATGGCAACATCAACAGATTCTCATTGTGGAAACCCTGACCTCTCCTCATATGAAACACTCACTTTGCCCTTTCTATCTCACCCCCCCCCCCCCCACCCCACACTTCCCCACCTCCTTCTCTGAAACTTAAAAGTAATATTTTCTATTTTTACCTGTTCTGGCATAGTGTTCAGCCTGAAGTATTAGCCACAACTGCCTGAGTTCTTCCTACATTTTTTGCTTTTACCCATCTTTGTAGCGCCTGCAGCTTTTAATTTATTTTCAACTCAATTTGTTGTCTCATTAGAAGGAATGATAATGACTCAGGACCTTTTAGTAATATCAACCACCCATACTTTTTTATTGTTTTAGTGGCACGTTCCATATCCGACTATTTGTTTAGTAATCTGCCACTTTATTAATTAAGATTATATTCATGTTATTTGAAAAGATTTTCATGCACTTTCACAAGTTATGTCATCTTTTTGAAAGTGCTTGGTAAAGGATGTGAAAATTGAACTAGAAGTAAAACACGAAAATCTATAGACTCCGTAGTTGAAGTTAAAACACAAATGCTGGAGGAACTCAGCAGATCAAGCAGTGTCCTTTGGGTAGCAAAGGTAAAAATACCTAACCAATGTTCATCAAGGTATGGGAAAATTGAACTATCTGCCAAATTCCTTTAATTCTCGCATGAGTTTTCTTTTAATTGTCTTATGTTGATTTTATTTGGGCCTAACTGCAAAATGAAAGACAGGGGTAAATGAGTGACTGTTCAGAAAAAGAGGACAATTACCAGCTCTACATGTAACAGAGAACAAGCTTTATATAGGTCGGACTTGTTTACTCATTTGAATACTGAGACAAATACTTGACATTAAGACAAACTGTGGGATTGAACTTTTCTGCTGGTTAAAGCACAAAAGATCTTTTTGTACATTCTTCAGCTAACTGCCAGAGGAATAACTTCATGAACAGAAAACTATTCAGATGAAAAGGCAATTTTTGAGTAATATATGCAGGAAAGAATGGATTTTCTCAGGTCCATCAGACTTGAACAGTGTGGTTTGACCCCAGTGCACCAAAAACCAGCTCAGAGCTAAAGCCAATAAAGATTACACACAAACCCATGTAAAACCACCCATCTTGATAAATAAATCACATCAGTCATTTCACTGCAGTTCAATGCCATCAGCTGACCGCTAAATTTTGCACAAGTGCGGATGGAATTCAGCTGGTTCTGCTTGGAAGGCACATTGCACTGTCAGTTTACTGGGTTTTACTGAGCAAATTCACATCAAGAACCCTTGCCCTAAATCAGTACCATTAAGCAGTTGGGAAGTGCAGTTGTTGCTACAAACATTAGTTATTAATGATGAAGACACAGGTGCCAGACTTTGATGTTAAAAACTTTGTGATTGAGGGCAGAACATATTAAACTGTTTCTGGTTAAATTCCTGAATCTTGACCCAACATCTAGTTGGACTGTTTTTAAAGTTAGAAATTCAAAAGACGTTGGAATTGATATCATGTTGACTGATCGACTGCAAGTACAAAATAAAATCAGGTTGATGAAAATGTGACTTAAGGCCATTTCATGCCAGGCCTCTGCCTGGAGGCCGGCTACAAGCACAGAGGGAAAATATAAAACTTAACTTTCATAGAGCAGCCCTAAAAGGCTGCTCCAGCATCGTATTCATGTCGAGCAGCGCCTCGTAGCACCCTCCGGAGCCAATGGAGGTGGGGCAACCTGTCATAAATACACAACAGAGCAATGGCTGTCTTAGCTACCCTTAATCTCCCATGGATCTAGAACCATTCTGTGTTTCCCAGCACAGTTTCAGCTGCGTGGGAGATTATGGGTAGGAAGTGAGAAAATGGCCCCGAAGGCTGAAGCAGCCCAGTAAGGCTGTCACAGCCTGCACAGGCCATCCCCTGACAGCTCCCGCCAGCCCCTGCTGCCCCTGCCTTGAGGGGGTGATGGGTGTGTGGAGAGATGGGTGGCGGGCTGACGGCATCATCAGCCTGCCGCTGACCAGCCGCTTGCAGTGGCTGCACATTCATGTGGGGCGGTGGAGCACAGCACTCCACTTATTATCTTTCCCTGAGAAGAGTTGCATTCAGCGCCTTGGAGCCGGCTGCGGCGCATTCACAAAAATAAGTCTCCTGATGTAAGGGTGGAGATCCTCTGCCTTTACAGTTGGGCATTTTCCTTGCTTGAAAGGGCCTTTAGTTTTTGTTTGTGTGTGTCAAATATATTAAAAAAAAGTGGTAGAACAAGTTGGAAGTTGATGCCTTCAGCTCCAGGACATTGGTTTGAATCCATAGGTCTCTCTCGCTCTCTCTCTCTGATGCTACAGCACTAAATCTTTAGTTTCACTAAAGAATACACAAGGATGGAAAAGGTTACGCAGGTGTAAAACATGAGCCATCTTGAGAACCAAAGATGCTTTATTGTTGCAATTCACAAGGAACTTGATTCAGCAACTAATCCTTGCAAAACTATACTTTTTTTTTTCAAATTGCCAGTCTGTATGAGCAAAAACATATAGCTGCCAAGCAATTAATCTTCCTTCAGTCTTGAAGCTGATCCAACATCTGGCAAATAGCCTGTACATATCATTCTAGTCAAATTATGTGTTGTAAAGCAGATCTTAAAATATTGTCTTGACTTGAATGAACATACGGAATCGATAAGATTTAAACTAAAACAGTGTAACCATTATTATATAGAGAATGAATGCATATTTTTAATTTTATTCTCCTTCCTGCCATTTAAGTGTAATCTCCAGTTTATCTAACAATACTGGGCAACTAATTTTTTCAAAAGGTTTCTTCCTGAAAAAAAAAGAGGACGATAACAGATACCTTCAAGTTGAAGACAAAGATAATGTCTGATTTTGCTGTACCACATACAAAGTTGTAGAAACATTAAATTAACTTTTATTGAATTTAGCATGTTTAATCACATAATAACACTGGCACATTGTGTTAATTCGACTGACCTAAAAATGTTTTTCTGCTGATTTTCATTTGTACTCGGCATCTGATGCCTCTCATGTCAATGTCCAACAAGAGTCAGCCAACATTGATGGATTGTACTTGTCCATGGTTGCAATGTTCTGGTGAAACCTTTCACAGTGTTTGTCCCTGACTGCACCAAGATCAGCAGAAAAGTCCAAGAGCGAATGCAGAAAATAAACTTTCAATGACATGTTGCATTTATGGTTTTGTATGCTCGATGTAAACTTAAACTATGACAGGAAATCACAAAAAAATAGGTTGTATCTAATAAAACGATACATCATGGGAAAAATTTTAGTGATTTTTGAGATCAGCAGACCAAAATTATAAAATACATCCAAAAGTATTCAGGAAGAAAAATCTTTGTTGTCTAATGTAACATAACTTATAATAATTTCCAGGCATCAGATAAGAAAGTTCTTATTAAAGCACAGATATGTTTAATTATTTTTAATAGAATTTTTGTCTTTCTTTAATGTAATTTCTAGTTCATCTTATTATCAAGTATATGTCAAGTTTAATCAGTTATTTTTTTTCTTCCACTAACCCAGCCTGATTAACCTTTGCCCATCAACCATCATCTGCTCTCGGACTCCCATTCCCTCTATCCACACTTTGATAAATGATTGCCCTGCATTTCAACTCAGTTCACCTGAAATGCCCTCACTCATCAATTGTTGCATTCATCATGACCCCCAAAAATAACCACTTCACCTCCCACCAACTTGGATCTTGGCCTCTCTCCCACACAGCCCAACAAGCCATCCCATCCAAAGACTCGACAATATCAACACAACACTTTTATTTTGTATGAAAGAAAGATGTTTCCTTACAAAAGGCACTTGTTGATTCATCTTAGAATCTTGAAATTCTATATAATAGTCGCTCATCTAAAATTATAATTGTCAATGAATTTTGGTGGATCTGCATTCTTGCAAGTGTTGCAATACAGGCAGATCCCTGCATACAACTACATAGCTCCCTGAAAGTGAGGACATGAGTGGAGAAGGAATATATGGCATGCTTACCCATGGGTGAGGTTGATTTATAGGACTAGGTGTTACAATCCCTGACATTTCAGTATTGGTTAGATTGATCTTCACTCATAGAGCTAATACATTTGGTTGCCTCAATTACAATAATGGAGGATGGCCACTGGGGAATTTTGTCTGATATCAGACACATCTTCCATTGTATGCCCTGGTATCAATGGGTGTTTCAGCCTTTTAAATACAAGACAACCTCTGTCAAGGAAGGCCTACCACAGACTGATCAGACCTGGGTGTGTCCCATATCTGTTTCTCCTAGTGGTCATTTGGAGCCCAGATAGGATCCCTCCTTTTCAGCCGGAGCCAGTGACTGCTCATTTCAGCTAATTGCTTGGTCATGGATTTGGCAACAAATCCTCTACAACCTACTTGCTCTTCTGCTTCTGCGGCAAGATTAGTATAACTCAGGGTCTTCCATTCTTGTACCTTATTTATGGAAACCTCCCAAGGAAGCATCAGTGCAATAATGAGGCATTCTGCTGAGAACTGGACCAGAATATACCAGGTCTGGTCTCAGTTTGCTGCTGGTAATTTCTGGTGGAAAGATGAATCGCTGGCTGCTGTCTACAAGCAATTTCCAGACTCTGGCTATTATCTGACTATTGGTCTATGTCGGAGTGAGGAGGAGTAGGTCCTGCGTCTTTGTCCTTCCACTGAACACTCAAAGGGAAGAACATGACAAACACTGGACTACTCTTTTGCAAAGATCAGCTGATTTGTTTTGAATGAGTTGAAAAACAAAACAAATTAAAAAGTGAAAATCAGATGATAGATGATATTGGAAGGATCCAGCACAGAAACAGTCCCTTTAGCAGATGGGGCATCATATTAAATCTGTACAGGACATTGGGGAAAACATACCTGGAAAATTGTGTGCAGTTCTGGTCGCTGTACTATAGGAAGGATCTGTTAAAGCTGCAGAGGATGCAGTAAAGATTCACAAAGAGTCTACATGGACTGAGTTAAAGGATGGGGAGTGCAGTCCTTGAAGAAGGGCATAGGCCTGAAATGACGCTTATATATCTTTTTGTCCTATGGATGCTGCGAGACCTGTTGAGTTTCTCTAGCATTTTTCTGTTTTCACATTGAGTTAAAAGGTAGACAGGAGAGGCTGGGAGTATTTACCCTAGAGCCAAGGAAGCTGAGAGATGACCTTCTAGAAGTTTATAAAATCACAAGGCACATTACTGTAGATAACCAAGGTGGTCACAATCTTTCCCCAGGATATGGGGAATCTAAAACTGGAGAGCATAGATTTAAGGTGAGGGGAGAAAGATTTAAAGGGCACTGAGGAATATTATTTTTCCACACAGAGGATGGTGGGCATATGGAACGAGCTGTCAGGTAGAGTGGTTAGATGTGGGTCAGGAAAGGTTGAGAGGCTTACGATCTAAAAGCAAGCAAATGGGACAAGCTTAGGAAGTCATCTTGGTAGGAATGAACTAATTGGGCAGAAGGGTCTGTTTCTATGTTGTATAACTCCATGACTCCAAGTGTGGATTGTGGAGGGTCATGTGGCCGCTCTGCCTGAAGCCAGGTGGGAATGTAGATTGTGGAAGGTCACGTGATCTCTCCATCTGGAACCTAGTTACTTCCCATTCAAGGTTGCACTCTGCCAACCTATTAGTGCACACCTGACCATTGGCCCCCTTTAAAATCACAAATTATTTGGGTCAGACTTTCCAGCTTACTGCACTTTAAAAGTCTACCACGTGCAGCAGCCCATTCTCTTTGCTCCTTGGATCTAATTACGAATTCTGCTTCTTCTAATAATGTTTTATGCATTAAGTTGCTTGTCAGAGAATTCTATTGTTTCTTTTCTTTCCCCTTGTATTCCATTAAATTACCTTGTGTTTCAATTATATTTTGGATGCAAAGTTGTTTGAATGCCTTTATGATTAAGGGGTCCAGTGCTTATTATTTCCCAATGGTACAAATGACTGAACCTTACTTTTCATGCCAGAGGTGTACTTCTCCATTATTGCGTGACAAGAGGAACTAGATCAATGGTTAAACCCCTGGCCCTACTAAACAAAGAAATGTTCAAATGCAAATGGATTGTGGCCATATAATCAAAGAAAGCTCACCAAAATGACTCTTCTGAAAGAAAAGTATCCAATGCATAACATCTGCAAAATAAATGTAATTTGGCAGCATTAATATAGCTATAGAATTTAGAGTGTGTGCATTTAATCGTTTAACTGTGATTCCAGCTGTCAAGCTTCCCAGCCATGTTCAAACACAGTTAGAATACTGTATATTTATATTTAATAAAACTAACAGCAAATTGGCAAACATTAGTGATACATTACACTGCATTTTCTTCTTATCTTGATGTGAAACATACTTCTTGATTTCTATTTGGTCCAGTAAAAACATAAGAAATCAGAGCAGGAGTTGCACATCTGGTCCATCAAGCTTGCCCACCATTCACTAAGATTGTGGCTGATCTGCCCATGAACTCAGCTCCACTTACCCATCTGTTCCCCATAACCCTTAATTCTCCTGCTATGGAAATATCTATCTATCTGTTTTAAATACATTCAACGAGGTAGTCCCTACTGCTTCCTTGGATGGAGAATTTCACAGATTCACTACACTTTGGGAGAAACAGTAAAATGTAACCCCCCCCCCCATCGAAATACTGAATCTATTTCCCCAGTCCTACTCTCACCTGTCAATGGAAACAGATTCCCTGTACATTTCATCAGTTTATACATCTTTATAAGATCTCTCTCATCCTTCTAAACTCCCAGTGTTGTCTCTCAGGCTACTCAATCTCTCCTCCTAAGATATCCCTTTCATTTCCGAAATCAACCTGGTGAACCTCCTCTGCACTCTCTCCAAAACCAGTATATTCTCTCCCACCCAAGTAAGAAGACCAGAACTGCACACCATTCTCTAAATGCAAACTCACCAGAACCTTGCACATTGCAGAAGAATCTTCCTGCTCTTAAATTCAAACCTTCTAGCAATGTAGGTCAACATCTCATTTGGTTTTTTGATGGCCTGCTGCAATTTTTGTAGTTCATGCACAAGAACTCCCAGATACTCTGCATAACCACATACTGCAATTTTTCACCATTTAAACAATGGTCCAATCTCCTATTCTTCTTTCCAAGGAGGATGACTTCATATTTATTGGCATTGTTCTCCACCATTCTCTTGTCCACCATTCTGCCATTCTCTTCTCCACTCACATAACCTATCTATGACTCTCTACGGACTTTCTATGTCTTTACACAATTTTATTTAGCAAACTAGGAATGCTGCACTGGTCCATTCCTCCATTTCATAAACACATTCACAAGAAGTTCAGTGGATGATAACAGATTAATGGAGATTCACCAGGAGTTTGCCTAGATTGGAGGACTTTAATTATGGGGCAAGATTGGGTAAACTGGGTTTGTTTTTGCAGGAGTTAAGGAGGCAAGGAGTGATAGAGATATGTAAAATTCTAAGAGGTATAGTTAAGGTAAATATTCAGCATGTTGTTCCGGTACTAAGGGTATCAATAACAAGAGGTCATAGGTTTGTGAGAGGAATAAGTTCTAATATGCATTTGAGGGAAGAATTTTTTTACACAGTGTTTGATGTCTGGAATTTACTGTCAAGGGTAATAGTGGAGTCGGATACAATCACCACATTTAAGAGACATTTAAACAGACACCTAAATAGGCAAGACATAAAAGGGTATGGATCAAATATGGGCAAATAGGATGAGTTTAGACAGGTAAACAAGGCAGCATGAAGGTGATGGGCTGAAAGACCAGTTTCTCTGCGATACAACTACTTGACATGAATGCTTTGACTTGTGTGTGAATGGATTAATGGCAGTGATTGTTTACTGGCAACTGACAATTATGCAAAGGTTACTGAGACTATAAACTGAAGAAGTGAAACACAAAAGTCTGCAGATGCTGTGATTGTAATAACAGCATAAAAATCCTGGAGGAACTCAGCAGGTCACGCAGGGTCGATATGAGTGTCAAATGACCTGTTGAGGTTCACCAGTATTTTTGTGCTTTTGCTATAACTGAAGTACTGTGGTGACAAATGTTGGCTACGTGGATGAAATGGTTCCAATGCTGAAGGAAGTTTGGAACACCTGACTTTTCTCCTCCCTTTCCTTCCTCCTGTTTTGAATTGGCAGAAACCCAAAAAAACCCACATTTTTTTCCTACTCATTTTATATTCAGATTGTTAATTCATTGTGCCTTGATATAATTTGCTAAAATGAATGCCAAACCACTATTTTTCAGTCCTGCTTTGAATAACTCCTGAAATACATTCAGTTTTTCTATCATTTTGGCTTATCCTGTCAAGTAAATCAAGTTATAGTCTTCAGGAAGATCATTCACCACGTCTGACAGTACTGAGGGTGGTCGAATATCAAGAATGTTGCTTTCACGAACAGACTTTCTATGTATAATTACCACCGCATTAAAGTCATCATAAAAAGTGATTGCTTAACTTGTAATTTTGTTATATTGGTTTACACAAACTTGTCTTCCAGTAGATCAGTTCCAGAATTCACAATCAGAAAGCAAATGTACCTCTGGAGATTAGATCTCAAATTCCTTTTCAAAATTGGGACAGCATTAATAAGAAAAATAACATAGAGGCACTCTCCTAGAAGCATTTTCAACATTCAATTTATTCTCATTTAATAAAGTCAGTACAATATTACATAGAATTTGTTTTCGTCTGCTGTAAGGCAAACAGATTTGCCATCAGCAGAAATTCCCCTAAATGCCTCTGACAGACAGCGAAATAGAAACAAAAGAGTCCTGTCAGAGTCACCGTGGATTCACCTCCAGCGCTCCTGCAGCCAGACAGAGTCCAGTCCAGACCATTGGCAGCCCAAGCTCCAGATTCCTGACACATTCAGGAACCCCCCCCCCCCCCACTCAGCGCCCCTCTCACATCCCAGTTCCAATATCTGCCAGCCCTTCAGCCAGTCTTGAGCCTGTCTTCAGCCGTCCACAGCCTGGTGTGAATCCCTCACTGCATTCGCCAGCTGACCACAACCTGTTGTGGCTTCCTCGCCTCAAGTCACCAGCAGCTTCAGAACCCCTCACTGGCACTGTCCTGATTTGTGCAGTTGGACAAAAAAGGTCAGCGTAGACTTGTGGGCCAAAGGGTTCACTTCCGAGCTGTAAAACTCTACGACTCTTTGTCCCTGGGATTTTGGATTTCGAACGCATGATTAACAAGTACACAAATGTTTTTTTCTCCATAATGTACTTTAGAAGAGCAGTTTTAAATATTCAACTCAATTTGACTGAAAACCAAATTTGCTTTAAAGAAACAAATTATATCAATGTTTTCCCTCAAAAATCAAGCAGTTGAGACAAACTACAATTCATTTCAACACCTGTCTCTTTATTTGTGCTAATGTTGACATTTGTCTTTGATCAGCTGAATTTACAAATTATTTAGTGGTGTAAAAAGATTTTGAGAAGCTTAACATTGTTCTGGAGTAGTTACTCTGCCAGGTTACTTCACACCTTCCCTGCGATTTAAGAATACTGCTATTTCTCTCAACGTGTGGGAAGCACAAACATTGATACTATTAGGTAGGAAGGGGAGCATATTTGTGGGATGGAAAGTTAAATTTCTGGGAGCATGCAGGCTTTGAAAAATTCAATGACAGAATAATATTTCTTTGATAGCATGCAGCCAGGTTCATTGGGTGCTGGCAGAACACCCTTTTGAAGTAGGTTCACAAATAAAGCAGATGATTGTTAACATCTATAGAATGCACAACCTTTGTTTAATTTGGGGTGGCACCGTTGGAGTAGTGGTTAGAGCAACACATTTACAATGCCAGTAATTGGGACAAGGTCAGGGTTCAAATCCTGCGCTGTCTGTAAGCAGTTTGTACGTTCTCCCCGTGTTTGAGTGGGGTTTTCCCTGGGGGCTCCTGTTTCCTCCCACTGTTCAAAACCTACTGGGGTGTGTAGAATAATGGGGTGTAAATTGGGTGGCATGGACTTGTGGACTGAAATGGCCAGTTACCATGCTGTATGTCTAAATATTTTTTTAAACTGAAAGAATGGTGAACCATGCTGAATGATCCCACATAAATTTTTTCTGCAAGCTAATTGGATATGCATTTGAAAGAAAACAGTAAAATAAAACCTGGAATGTTGAAAACAAAATTGGACTGCTTTTTCCAAGAGATGGGACAGATGAAATGGACTGAATGGTTTTCTCTGCTAGATCCTCAGTGGTCAGATTATGCCTATTGATCAGAGCTGGGACAACAGCTCCCAGAACTGGTGGCAGGATAAGAGTTATTATTATTCACAGCAGAAGATCAGGAAAGATGGGGTCCATAATCTCAGAATATCATTCTCCATTTCTTGTCATATATAGAGGACTGTGTTTGAGAACCTAAAGGAAACTGTCACTTTTAAAATGCCTTTTGTAGCCCAGGAAGAAAATAGATGATGCTTGGCATGGAATTGCCTGGTTTTGAGTTGTCAAGACCACTCGTTCCCACAGCAGTCAAAATAAATGGCCTTAGATTCAAAGAAAATATGATGGTGACATGTCTGTTTGGGATCATCTGATTGGCTATAGTTACCTTTAAGATTGGGTGATGAGGAGAGGAGTGGGTGGCTGAGGATTAGTGATGTCTCAAAACCTATCTAGGAAAATGAACCAAAGTAACTAACTGTATCAAACTTTCAGGGAAATGTTGTTTTTGGTTGAATGATCATTTTTGTTTCCAAAACTCAGAAATACAGTAAACAAAGATGAGACTGTCAGAGACCATGAGTTCGCCCACAAAGAATGGATTCCAACCCACTTACAGGGTACTTATTGCCACCAACACTCAACGTTCATTTCAATAAATGCATCTTTTCTCAAACTAGCCAAGGAAAGTGGGATGGAGGAAGCATAGCACTGCAAGATTTAAACTTTTGCAAAGTACTGCTTCTAAGAATCGGTCATCAGGAAAGATCATAACATAACACGGTTAAAATTAAAAATAAAGCAAATCCTAATTGCTATCAGGACAAAGCTGATTAATCTCATCCAATAGCTGGAGGCTATTAAGTACAGTGAAAATAATCTCCAGAATGTATCGATCCTACATGTTTTTTTGATTTGATATACAGCATAACTTTTGAGATTTCAATACTTTTGTAAGTATAGAACAGGGAACAACCATTCTTGTAGCAAAATCTAGTACGTGCTTGTCACAGAACCTGCTCTCCTTTCCCCCTCCCTTCCCCCCCCATCAGCTCTCCACTCCCTTCCCTCTCTATTCACCGAGCCACCTCTCGTCCCCCTGCTTGCTGCTGTGCCCTCCCTCCCTTCTCCAGCTATTACCTCCTGCCTTGCGACCACAACTCCCCCCTGACCCTTTTATTCAGACACCTGTGGACATCTTTCCACACTTTGATGAAGGGCTCAAGCCCAAATCATTGGTTCTGTGTCTTTATCTTTGCTATATAAAGGACACTGCTTGACCTGCTGAGTTTCTCCAGCATTGTTTTTACTTCAACCACAGTGGTTTTGTCCATTAGTTTTGATGGACAGACAGATAATAGAATTTAATGTTCAATTTTGCATCCAGGGTGTCTATCCAGCTCAAATGTAGTCTTTTGCAATGTGGATTGTGGAGAGTCATGTGATCTCTCTGTCAGAAACCAGGTGGGAATATGGACCGACTGGAACTGAGTCGGAAGTTGCATCACCTACCAATCAAGGTTGGACTCTGCCCACCCATTAGTGCATACCTAAGCATTGGCTGTTTTAAATCACTTAGTGATTATCTGAACTGTACTCCCCATCTTACTGCCCTTTAAAAGTCAACCATATGCAGCAGCCCATTCTCTTTGCTCCTTGGTCCTTGCTACTGATGCTGCTCCACGCCAGGTTGCGAACTGTGGACATTGCTGGAGGAGTCATTGGTGAGGTGTGTGTTACACCTAGAACAGGTCCGTGGCATCGAGCCTGTCATATAGTCAGGATAATGTGAATTATTTTGCAACTGTGTAAGAATACACCCTTCTCACTGTAGTAACTAGTGCACCACCTTGGAGTGCATGTACATATGAGAGTGTGAACAGTCCTGTGATGGTGGAGGACCATCAAGAATCTTGTATCTTTAAGTTATTTAAGAAGCCTCCTAAGAAACACAGACATAACAGAGCTGTACCTGGTGGGAACAAGACACTGGGAGTATGATTTAGTAAGAGCGGGCTGGTTACTGAATATTACTGTACAGATGTGAGAGATAGTAAGTAGCCACTGGTGTCAGCGATCTGTGTCCGATGTGACTGTTTACTTTGTTTAAAGTGAATACTTAATACTGAGCTGTACCCCATTGGAACAAGGAACCAGGAGTGCATGTTGAAGTCCCTGTATAGCAAGAGTACTAGTTACTGAATAATTACTGTACCCAACCCCAACCAACCAATTCCCCTGCAACCGCTGTTCCCCTGCAACCGCTGCAACCGTGTCTGCCTGTCCCGCATCGGACTTGTCAGCCACAAACGAGCCTGCAGCTGACGTGGACTTTTTACCCCCTCCATAAATCTTCGTCCGCGAAGCCAAGCCAGTGTGTGTGTGTGTGTGTGTGTGTGTGTGTGTGTGTGTGTGTGTGTGTGTGTGTGTGTGTGTGTGTGTGTGTGTGTGTGTGTGTGCACGTGTGTGCAGAGACAAAAAGCAGCCACTGGTACTCGAGGTTGCTGTATCTGATGTGACTACTTATTAAGTATCAAGCATTTTTTGTGTCTTTCCTGTTACAATTTCCCTGTGTGTTCAATAAAGATCATCCTTTGTTTGTTTAACCTGTGTCTGGGCTTGTTTCTCTCTGAACCCACTGAACTTGATCACACATAACATCGTTACACAGGTACTCCCCAACATACATCCATGTTCCATTCTGGATGACCGGTTGTATCTCTGAATGGACCAATGTTGGAATTGCCCTGCCTGTGATACTGAAGAATAAAGTGATCAATTTCCTTCTGTTCGCTATCTCTGAATCCTTCTCATCTCTTTGTTGCTGCTGACCCTGAGCACCCTGTGGAATCTACTGGCCTCTGACTGGCTGCATCATGGCCTAGTATGGTGGCACCAATATCTCTGAGAGGAAAGCCCTGCAAAAATGTCGTGAGCCCAGTACATTACAGGGAAAACTCTCCCCACCATTGAAGAAATCTACAGGGAACACTGCCATCGGAGAGCAGTAGCAATCATCAAGGATCCACATCACCCAGGACATGCTTTGTCCTTCCTGCTGCCAACAGGAAAGAGGTATAGGTGCCACAAGACTCTCACCACCAGGTTCAGGAACATTGGCTACCCCTCTACCATCAGACTCCTAAACAGCAAACTCAATCAGAGGATTTTTACTTTGTACATTATTTATTACTGTGTATATATTTATATTTTTTCTGTATTGGACAGTTTGTTTGCACTTCCTCCTTGTTTACATTTCTCTCTTTTGTACATATCCTTTCTTGAATCTGGTTTTTCCCCCAATACAGATCAGTAGAAATTCTGCCTGGCCCACAGAATCTCAGGATTGTATGTGATGTCATGTATGTATTCTGACAATAAATCTGAACTTTCATTTCATGAACTGTAGAGAAACCCAAAAGTTGCAGATACTGGGATCTTGAGCCAACAAAGAATGCAAGAAGGCACCAAGCAGGCTAGGAGAGAAATGGTTAGTCAGCATTTCATTTCAGGACCCTTTATCAAGACAACAGAGAAAAGGGGTGATATTACATATTCAAAGGGGGAAAAGCTGGTGGAGGGACCCAGAGGCAATATGAGAGAAGGCATGAAAGGTAGAGAGACAATTCAAAGGAGAGACCACTGGAAAAGGGGTGGGTGAGGAGAACATAAGAAATAGGTGCAGGAGTAGGCCATTCAGCCCATCAAGCCTGCTCCACCATTCAATATGATCATAGCTGATGTGATCAATGACTTTACCTACCTGCCTTTACCCCATATCCTTTAATTCCTTTTTTATGTAAATATCCATCTAACTGAACCTTAAATATATTTAATGAAGTAGCCTCAACTGCTTCCCTGGGCAGAAAAACAGTCTTTCTTCATCGGTCTTAAATCTACTTCCCTGAATCATGAAGCTCTATCCCCTAGTTCTGGTCTCACCTACAAGCGAAAACAATTTACCTACCTCTACCTTATCTATCACTTCATAATTTTATGTTCTTTTATAAGATGCTTCTGAATTTAAGTGAGTATAATCCCAGATGATTTAGACTCCCCTTGTAGGTCAACCCTCCTCATATCCGGGATCAACTTGCTCAAGTATGGAGACCAGAAACATAAGAATAGAAATAAGTAAAGTAGAGATGGATGAAGATGAAGTAGGGGTTACAAAAGATTTTTAAAAATCAAAGTTCATGCTGTTAGGTTTAAGGCTGGAAGAAGAATATGATGTATTGTTCCTAAAGTTTACTTTGGATGAGGCCAAAGACAGGATATCCTTGGCCACAAGCAGACCTTCCAGGTGAGGCAGAGCATTGCATGCAGATCACCCAAACGAATTACTGCCATTGGTGTAATTAGAATGGCACATTGGTGAAGGCAGGCGTAGATTGAGTGACCACTTTGCCGAATACCTGTGGTCTGTCTATGACTCCAAGCAAGCTTCCTGTCGCCATTCTAGCTCTCCAACAATTCCTCCATTGACAGGGAAGGAGAGGGTATCTTCCTGACAATGGAGAAAAGTAACTTTTTTCTCCATGAAGCAAAGATGTAAAATCAAATCATTGCCTTTATGCATATTTGGCCCAAATTACATCCACTCAGGAAAATGCTTTGTACCAAAATCCTGGGACCTGGGTCAACAATAAAGATATTTAACCCTTAGCTCGACTATGAGATATTCCTGGTGGAGCAATTTATATTTTTTTAAAATAAATAGTACTAAGATATTTTTCATTGAATTAAATACTGGACACCAAATTTTTCTCCACTAAGTATCTTGCTGTGATCTGACTGAATAAGTAAACCAATGCCTTGCCAAATCAACGTAATAAATAACAGATACACTTGTTACTGTATGGAATTTAAAAAACAAATAATTTTAAAAAGCACAAAAAAAATTATTGAGATGGAATCGAAGCTATAAAAGTGCATATAAAAGATAATCACAGCCATTTAAAAAAATTGATTTGTTAACAAGTAATTGATGAAACCACTTTTTAAGTGATGCAGTTCAGCATTTTTTTCATTTTTTTTTAATCTTGCCCCTTGAATCCTGAATTCCATAAAGTAAAAGTTAAAATCCTATACATCATTTTATGTCAGAGACTATTTAATTTAATCAATTAATTTGTTTGTTTTCCAAATTCTACTCTGTCTTCCTGTTTCTTATTTTGAGTCAATGATCACATCAGCTATGATCATATTGAACGGCAGAGCAGGCTCGATGGGCTGAATGGCCTACTCCTGCACCTATTTCTTATGTTCTCCTCACCCACCCCACCCCTTTTCCAGTGGTCTCTCCCTTGAATTGTCTCTCTACCTTTCATGCCTTCTCTCATATCGCCTCTGGGTCCCTCCACCAGCTTTTCCCCCATTGAATATGTAATATCACGCCTTTTCCCTGTGGTCTTCACTGAATGGATGTCAGTTTTAAAACTTTAAGATGTGCTGCACAATGTCTGTCGGCGTCTCAGAGATCTCCGCCACAGCCTCGGGGATCTGAGAATTGATGTGAATTCTAAGTGTAGGTGGTAGTGCATACCCCTGTCAGTGGGTTGTCTGTGAATTCTGTGGGTGACATCACGAGTACAGACAGTCTGATCTTTGTCTTCTATATTCCAATATTTAAAATTATTGGCTGGAACAAAAATAATCGACGACTGTTGGGAAATCCAACTAAAATTTGTCAGTAGATGCCACAGTGCTGTTGCAAACTCCGGTCGTACTCAAATGCTGAATTCCTTAAATTTACAATTAATTTATTATTGTACGAGGAATGGGCCATAAAGTTGCTCCATTCTGATTGGCCTCATCTCTACTTACCTGCCTGTTCCTCATAACCTTTGATCTCCCCTTCAGACATAGAATTTGGGCTATCTTCGTCTTGAATATATGTATGAGTCAGCCTCAACAACATTCTGGATTTGAAAATTCCAAAGATAAATGACCCTCTAAGAGGTCCTTCCCATGTCTATCTTCGGCTCCTTGTGGTGAAATCATTCTTCCTAATTCTATATTTCAGAATGAGTGGAAATATGCTCTCAGGCTCTAATGAGGTCCTTTCCTAACCTCTTCCGCCTCAATATAATCAGTTAGTGGGATTTATTTAGTGGTTAATATTACATATTAAATTAAAAGATGGAGTTAAAGAGAAAGTATTCCATGGTTTTGCCCTTAAAGTTAATAATTTTACATAGGCAAGGAGTACAACATTTTTAAAATGTATGGATGCAGATCAATTGAATGCATTATTATTATTATATTGATATAGATCAAGATAAAAACTACCTATAATGACCTCCTTGGAAGGGATATGATCGCACCTTGTATTTTATGTAGTTACCACCTTTTTAGATCTGCAGCAATCATGTCAAAGGTTCAAAGCTTAAGTGAACATTCTGCATGATAGCTCATCAGTTGAAGGGAGAATGGTTAACAGATGCAGATTTAGCCATGATAATGGAGAAAATCTTCATAATAGACTCTTTCAGGTGGCCAGAATACCCCGATGTAAGGCCGCATGTTCTACCCCTATGCGGCTCTCGGGGTACCCACCTGAAAGAGCAGGAGGCGCCTCCGAGGCGCACTTTCTAAGCGCCGGAGCACTGAAGTCCCCCTAGGCACCTGAATACAGCTGCCTGAAAGCGGCTGCTAAGGGACGGGCTGATGATGTCGCAGTGATGTCGTCAGCCTGAGACGCTTGATGCGAATTTGGAAACATGGCGTGCAGGCAGGGTATTGTGAAACCATCATCAGCTCTGGGTCAGCCATAATCCTGTGTTCCTTCTGCTTCTCCTTCATCGCGCTTCAAATGACATCACATCAGTGGGTGGGAGTACAGCTACAGTGGACAGGAGCCGGAGTGCACTCCGAGTCACCTCCCGTGAAGCCATCCCTTTCAGGTGGACAGCACAGAGCTTTCAGGGCTGCCACCTGAATGACGATTCCAAAGCTTTGCATTCGCTTCTGCAGGCGTATTCTTGGCGGAGAATGCACCTGAAAGTGGCTAATGATGAATACAGGTGCTATGTGTCAGTGGCCAAGAGGTTTTCATACCAAGGGCAATGCTAATGAGAGGCTGGCAAGAAATGGTAGCTAACCTCCAGAGGTAAAATCCCAAGAAACGTGAAGCAATGTAGAGAAAAGTACCATGAGGCTTTTTTTAAGTAAAAACACAAAACGTTGGAGAAACTCAGCTGGCAAAACAGTGTTCTTTATGTAGCAAAGGTAAAAATACATAACTGAAGTTCTGGGCTTGAACCTTTCTTCAAAGTGTTAGACAATGTCAGCAGGTGTCTGAACAAAAAGATAGAGAGGGGGAAAGAGGGGGTGGCAAAGGCAGATGATAGGTGGAGAAGAGAGGGAGGGGGCTGCGGTGATAAGAGGGAGGAGGGATGGCTGGGTGGGCGGAGGGGAAAGGGAGGGGAGAACTGGAAAAACTGAAAAGGGGAGAGGAAAGAAAAGATGAGTCAGCTAGCAGAAAGCAGAGGTCAATGTTAATGCCATCTGGCAGGAGAGTGCCCAGACAGAAGATGAGGTGTTTTTAAAATTTATTTAGGAGATATGAATGTCACCGACACATGATATATTAAAGTGAAGGCTCAAATATTCAAAGATCTTGCTTTGAGCAGAGTCGTTCTGACAGATATACAGGTCAACAACCATATTGGGCCATGTCCACAAGCAGCTACGTTCCCACACATATTGCTACACAAATACACTAATTGCCACTTCTGGGCACATATTCTGACATGGTCACATACCTACACTTACATAGGATACTGTGTGAAAGGAGGTACGTTCCTGGACCAACAGGTGGAGCTTCGTGGGACGAAAACAGAAATTTAAATCCTGTCACGGTAAGCTAGTGATTGAAGTGCAAGTAATTCAATACATTTGGAATTAAAAAAAAATCTAATCCTAGTACCTGGATATTTTTAAAAACCTAACTGGTTCATCAATCTCTCTGAAGAGAGGAAACCTGCTGTTCTCGCCCCCAGAAGGAGAACAGATTCAGTTAAAGACTGAAGCGGAGAAATTCTTAGCTCCATTTTGAAAGCCTGAGGGGCAAATGGATCTTGGCAGAAATTCAAGGCTGGTAGGTTGACCATCGATAATGGAAAGCAAGGCCAAAGAATTAAATTACATGAGAGAAGAAAGGATTGTAAATAGTCAGGAGGCATCTGAAGATAACAGTGTGAGGGCTGACATAATGGGATTGCTCGAGAGGTAAAGACAATGGGATTTTGGACAGTATGAGAAGTGCAGAGGGTGAAAACTGGGAGAGTTTCCAGATCAGAACAAAAAGTTGAGCTTTGGTGCACTGATAATATGAATACACAGGCTCAGCAGAAGTGGCAGAGAGGGTAGGGTGGAGACATACATATTGGGACAATGAAGCAGCCAGATCAAACCGATATGGAAAGAAATCCAGTTTTGAATCAGAGTCCACATCTGGCGTCCATACCATGCTGAAAGAAAATGAGTCAAGGAGAATCCTAAACATAATCTGCTGGAGGAACTCAATGAGCTGAGAAGCATCAGTGGAAGAAAAGGAATGGTAGACTCTTTGGGCCAGAGCTGGATGAAGGGTTCCCACCTGAAACGTCAACTGTGCTTTTTCCTCCTATTAACTCCTTCTCAACCTGCTGAGTTCTTCCAGCAGATTGTGCTTAACTTCAGATTCAACCTCTGTACTCTCCTGTTACGAGCCCAGAGGACCCCAAAACCCAGCAGCAATAGATATTCACCAAGACAAATGGTGACTTAAACAAAAGTTGCTTTTAATTATCTTTAAACATGAAAACAGAATCACACTTTAACTAACCTAACTTAACCCCCTTCTAATTCTAAGCACACGTGTATGTAATTTGCAAGTTCAGAAAAGTTCTTTGGTTCACAGTCCAATCTCACTTCTCATTCCTCCAAGTTGCAGACAATTCTTATACTGTGCACAGAATTTAACATTTATAAAGTTCACCAGGCTTTGGTGCTTGAAAGGGAAATAGTTACCACTCAGGAAGGTTCTTGTCAGTTTTCAGAGAGAGATTTGTTGTTCCAGGACATCCACAACTGATTTGCTTCCATCAGCCACTTCAGTGTTTTGCTGACAAAACTTGCCCCTTCAGGGATCTCCAGATGATAACCTCTTTCTTTCAGGTCATTTCGGAGTTCCTTTTTGTTTCTCTTATTCCAATTGAAACATTAGACAGCCAGTCCTCTCCTCTTGCATGAACCACAAGGGCTTTGGCCAGGCTGTCTTCCAAAATGGGGCTTTCCATAAGCTTGCCAGCTTGTCCTGTTCGAGTCCCAGATGCTTCTGCTGGCTGTAACACTGTACAAGTCATCTTTCTGTGTGTGTCTGTCTCTGTGAGAAAGCCTGTTTGACTTCCTCTGCTTGCAAAACCACATGACCCTCTTCGAACAACAAGTTCTCCTCCAGACAATCTGCAGCTCCAACAGGATCTTTCATCTGTTGCCTTTTGTAAACACCAATCCATTAGTGAAGTAACTTGAGCACTTTTCAAAACTCTTGCAAAAGCTGTGAGGCACCGATATGTTTAGCATTATAGCAGAGTTCCAGTATTTCAAATAAGATCTGTATGTAACCTACTCTAACAAACCTTTCCCAATTTATCTCCCAAAAACATATCTATATACTCTGTCACACTTGTGTGAGTCTCAAATCGAGGAGAATGCTGGACATATTAACAGATTTCTTGTTCTATACCCTTTTCTGCATTACTGCATTTAAAACTGATCTGTGCCTAATTATGCTTTTTTGGCACACAGATGCATTTTTAAACAAAATTGTAATATTTCATCAAAAAAATCAACAGGTCTGCAGAAGTGGCAACTTTGATGGATAAACAGACCTGGCACTATTTGTCTTTTCCACCTGCAATGTCAGTTTAAGGACTGCTCAAAGACACACGAGCTCCCTCTATGTGATGTAAGTGAAGCCGTTCCGCCAAGATCTGCAGAACTTTGCTTTGAGAATGAGGTGAGTTTTTGGTCAATAATGTACTTAAATTCTGCATTCTGAACCCTTGATTTACTAACATCATAAAGGGACTGCTTTAATGATGCCGAAGTTTATAAATGTAAAACTAGTCAGCTCTTGTTGAAGTGGCACTCCAGGCCAGACCATAAGCTGAGTGAAACAGGAAATAGCAGCAACATTAACGAGTCTGGTTAGACACAGAGGATTACATTCAGTTTTACTAGCAAACTTTAAAGACTGTGCTTAAAGAACGTCTCCCTTACCTCAAGTAACATGACAGTATATAATCATAGGAAAGACATGAAGTTGATCCAGTCTGTATCAACTCTTACTTAATCCCATTTTCTTCCTATTTTCCCAAATTTGTGAAATAACTTTTGATTTACATTTTTACTTTTGAATTCTAGAATTGAACTCAAATCTACCACACTGCCAACATTTTCATTCCAGCCTTAAAAGTTCAAGTTTACTATTATCATACAATTGTAAAGTTTTTAAAAAAAAAACTATCTATCCTTTAGGATGATTATGGTTCCTTTCAGTCAGTTTGTGGGGTTTGATGTGAGGATACCCCACTCCTCAGACAGGAACAGTGTGTCCGTGAATGGATTTAGGTGAGTTGGGGTTGCAGAGGTCCAGACGCACCCTCTCGACATCCCCTCCTGGATCCAGCGGCAGGGTGAGGGCCAAGACGGCTGGGGGAAGTTCTGTTGCAACGAAGGGCCAGACACAAGGGATGCCCTTACCGCGCTTCACGGCACCTGTTTGCTAGATGGCCGTTGACCCTATGAGGTAGTTTGTCCGCCCTTTGACAGGTCTTGCAGGGTTTCTAGCCACCCTACACACCAGACAAGGCTTGTGCCGGTTTACTTGCCGACCACCCGACAGGGTTACATGGAATCAGTGGCACTCAGATGAATGACCTAGACTAGTACAACTGGACATAATGGCATTCTTCAGTCTTTGGTGTTAAAAAAAAAAATTCAAACGCATAGCACGCATATTTACAAGCAGAGTAAACATAGAAACATAGAAGATAGGAGCAGGAGTAGGTCATTCAACCCTTCGAGTCTGCTCTGCCATTCAACGAGATCATGGCTGATCTTAAAGTTCAGTACCCCGTCCCCGCCTTCTCTCTGTAACCTTTAATACCCTTATACTGAAGAAATTTATCTAATTCCCTCTTAAATAGATTTAATGAACCTGCCTCTACTGCCCTCTGTGGCAATGAATTCCACAGATTCACCACCCTCTGGGTAAAGAAATTCCTCCTCATCTTGGTCCTACAAACCGGAGGGCAGATTACTATTTGAATGGCAATAGATTAAGAGATGGGGAAGTGCAGAGAGACCTAGGGGTACTTGTACATCATTCTCTGAAGGCGAGCATGCAGGTACAGCAGTCAGTTAAAAAGGCAAATGGTATGTTGGCCTTCATATCAAGAGGGTTTGAGTATAGAAACAAGGATACCTTACTGCAGCTATACAGGGCCTTCGTGAGACCCCACCTGGAGTATTGTGTGCAGTTTTGGTAAATGGTTTGCCTATTATCCTCGAACCATGGCCCCGGGTTCTGGATTTTCCCATCCTTGGAAACATCCCATCTGCATCCACTCTGTCCAGTCCAGCCAGAATTTTATATGTCTCTATGAGATCCCCTCTCAATCTTCTAAACTCCAGGGAGTACAATCCCAATTTGCACAATCTTTCCTCATAAGTCATTCCTGCCATTCCAGGTATCAGCCTGGTGAATCGCCTCTGCACTCCCTCCATTGCAAGAACATCCTTCCTTAGATAAGAATTTAATTGGTCTGCCATTTCCTTATTCCCCATTATATATTCCCCTGATTCCGACTGCAAAGGACCTACTCTGGATTTCACCAATCTTTTCCTCTTGACATATTTATAAAAGCTTTTGCAGTTGGTTTTTATATTTGCCGCAAGCTTACTTTCGTAATTTATTTTTGCTCTCTTGATTAATCCCTTTGTCCTCCTTTGCTGCATCTTGAACTGCTCCCAGTCTTCGGTTGCGGTACTTTTTTTGGCCAATTGATATGCTCTCTCTTTGGACCCAATGCGGTCTCTAATTTCCCTTGTTATCCACGGTTGAGTCACCTTTTTTGGTTTATTTTTATGCCAAACAGGTATAAACGATTTTTGCAATTTCTCCATTAGATCTGTGAATGCTTTCCATTGTCTATCCACAGTCAACTCCCTCATAAACACCACCCAATCAATCTTACTCAACTCCCGTCTCATACCATCATAATTCCCTTTATTTAAATTCAGGACCTTAGTCTCGGTTTTAATTTCATCACTCTCCATGTCGAGTGAGAATTCGATCATATTGTGATCGCTCCTACCCAAAGGGCCTCGCACAACAAGATTGCTGATTAGCCCCTTATCATTGCATAATACCCAATCTAAAATGGCCTGCTCCTGAGTTGGTTCCTCGACATATTGGTCTAGATAACCGTCCCGTAAACATTCAAGGAATTCCTCCTCCTCTGTATTTTTACCAATTTGACTAGTCCAATCTATATGCAAATTAAAGTCTCCCATGATGACAGCTGTTCCCTTATTGCACGCTTTTCTAATTTCTCTTTTAATGCCTTCCCTCACCTCTACACTACTATTTGGAGGCCTATATACCACCCCCACTAACGTTTTCCGCCCCTTGCCATTCCTCAGTTCTACCCATATAGATTCCGCATCTTCTGAGTTAATATCCTTCCTGTCAATCGTGTCGGTCCCTTCTCTCACCATCAACACTACCCCACCCCCTTTTCTTTCTTGCCGATCCCTCCTAAATATCGTATACCCCGGGATGTTAAGTTCGCAGGCTTGCCCACCCTGCAGCCATGTTTCTGTAATCCCAATCAAATCATATTTGTTTTTCTCAATTTCCACAGCTAATTCATCTACCTTGTTCCGAATGCTTCTTGCATTAAGATATAAAGCCTTCAGATTTGCTTTTTTCACCCTCCTTGCTCTTTCTGATTTTTTACTTTCGCTGCCTAACCTAACTTTTCCTGTACATGCAGTACATGCAGTACATATATAAAAATGCATTTGTTAAATAATAGTAGATTCTCGGAGGTCATAAAAGCAGTCCATCTGCATTCAGCAGTATCACTGCCCGTGCGAAGAAGCTGTTCCTTAGCTTGATGGTTCTAGCTCTGATACCTCTGTATCTCTTTCCTGAACAGAGTAGCTGGAAGATCTATGTGCAGGGTGGGAGGGGTCCTTAACAATTTTGCAAGCCCTCTTCAGACAACAATTGCAATAGATTATGTTGATAGAGGGAGACCACAGTGATCCTCTCTGCTGCTGTTATTGTCCTGTGGATTGACCTCTGGTCCACTACTCTACAGCAAATGTACCACACAGTGATGCAGCCGGCCAGTCATTTTCAAAAGATTTTACTCACATTGTATCTCATTCTTTAAGCAGTCATCTTGAACCAGTGATCTTCAGTTAATGGTTCACCAGTCATTTGATATAGTTTCTCTTTACTTATTCATTCAAAGTTTCTTCTTGGCCTTTTCTGAACCAATATGGTCCTTGCTTCAATGGGGCTACATTTTAGAACCAGATTCCAACAAACTGCTAGGAATAGACTCTATTTTGCTTTGTAAACCAGGAATGGGTTTCTGAATTGCACTTGTTTTAATGAAAGACCTTTGGAAAGTTGCATCTCACCATGAATTCCATGAGTTTGGATCTTTCCGGACATCTCACGATTTGACAGTCAAAGTTATATAATGATGACCACCAAGATTCTTCATTCAAAGAGAACTTTCTAAAAAGCAGCAGGTGAATGAATTATACACTTCCTGATAGTGTAACACATACTTTATCATGACAGGATGTCTGTCCTATTTGAGATTTCAAAGGAATCTTGTCAACATGACATCCTAGCATAGGCGTATCTAGGGTATGGCAGTAGGGCACGTAACCTGGGCACCATTTGCAGGGGGCTCCACCGTCCTTGCCTTTCCCTCCTAATATCTGAGATCACCCACCCAATATCTGAGTCCCTAGCCAGGCTAGCGCAAAACAGATCCCATTCCACTTATTTGAATACCCTGGAGTGCCACTCTGGGCCAGCATCATATCGGGCTGTTTCGGGGCCATTCCAACACGCAAATGGCACCTGGCGGTGGCTCCCTGTGGGAATCAATGGGCAAAATGGCCATCTTATCTACCCATAATCCCCCCACTCAGCTGGAACCGCTCAGTCAGCGCCAGCCAGGGAAACGCAGAGTGGTTCTAGCTGCGGGGGGATTATGGGTTGGGAAGACGGCCATTTTGCATTGAGCCGCTGGTACTGACAAGTGTCTCGTTACGGCTGAAGCAGCCCGGTGAGGTGCCGGAGGCTGGAGCAGCCAGGTGAGGCACCGGAGGCCGGGTGGCCGGAGGGGTGGGCAGTCAGGGTGAGGCTAGTGGTGCTGTAACAGCCCATCCTGGTGGCCACTTCTTGAGCATACCAGGATGCCATTGCATCCTAGCCAGTCACAGGACTTTTGTTCTTTCACTGTCCATGGGACAAGCTAGTTAGAATGACCATGGTAAAATGGTGATGTCCTTTTGGCAACAAACCATTTATTATACTTTCTTTACTTACACCTTTTTTCAGAAGTTTGGCCTTTATTCATTTTTTTTTTTGTTTGGAGTAACTAAAATGAAAAGGTGTGACCACTGGTATGGTCAAGAAGTGGTGACTCAGCCATTTGCATTGTCTGTGTAGAACATAGATCTTTGGTGATCTGCTGTGTGCTGCACTATTTCACCATTATGAGGACCCAACTCTTGTTGTAGCTGTCCAGCAAATAATTGAAGAGCAAGAACATGAAGAGGATAAGGGGGCAAATTAGATTTTCTTTCATGGTTACCGTGAATAACTCATCCAAATGCCATTCTGGTAACAATACCAACAGCTATCCTTCCAAAGTTCCAGACTTTATCTTGCTCTGCATTCTTTTTAATTCATAAGGTTGTCATTGGCAAGGCCAAGTAATATTTCTTACCCAATATGCTTTGGCCCTGAATTTCAGGCAACAGATGAGAGACAGCACATTGTGGTTGGTTTGGAGTTAGATATAAACCAGACTTCGTAATGAAATAAAAACACAAGATGCTGGAGAAGTTCAGCTGGTCAAACAGTGTCCTTGCAAAGGTAAAAATACATAACCGATGTTTCAGGCTTATGAGAGAATGCCAGCAGGCGTCCAAACAAAGATGTAGCAGGGGGAGGGGATGGCAAAGGCAGGATTTGACAGGTGGAGAGAGGAGGGAGGGGACAACAGCAATGGGGGGGTAGAGATGGCTGGGTGGGTAAGGGAGGCGAGAGGGGAGAACTGGAAAGGGGAAGGGAAAGAAAAAGAAAGCAAGTTTAGCAGAGAGCAGAGAAGTCAATGTTAAGGCCACCTGTGCCCAGAAAATAAGATGTTATTCCTCCAGTCTGCGGGTGGTCAGGGTGGGATAGTACATAAGGCCTTGGACAGACATTGTGACTCAGAATTGAAATGATTGGCTACTGGGAGGTGTCTGTTGTTGCGGATGGAGAGGAGGGGCTGAGCGAAGAGATTTCCCAATTGGTTTCTCTGATGTAGAGAAGTCTTTGAAATGAATTTCTTTCATTACTGAAGGAGATGTATTTCAGAATCAGAATCCGGATTTATTGTCATGAACAAGTCGTGAAATGTGGAGTTTTGCGGTGTTTATTTATGACAATCCAGACATTTCATAGTCATTGTTACCAATACTGGTCAATACATTTCAGATTCATTTACTTAATTGAACATAAATTCCATGATGGATTTTGAACTCGTATCTCCTGGCCATCAATCTAAGCTTCTGATTAAAAGCTCAGTTACAAGTAGTATGCTGTCTGTCTCTGATCCATTCTGTGCCAATTTCACCATTGTGCATAAAGAAAGTACCACAAAATATGTTTTATTAATAAAACTTAGAAATGAAGCAATGTCATACAGCATAGAAAAGACAATTTATTATCCTGGTGCATTATTGCAGTCTGCTCCCATGGATCGTTGGCAAGTTCTAGTGCACCAAAATGGTGCTACATTCGTAGCTGCTATTGTTCATGGAAGGTTGCAGTCTTTCCAGTAACTACATTTGCTTGATAGTGGCACCATTATCATTCACATGTACAAAGTAGCCTGATTATCTGGCTCTCCATCCACGAGAGTAAACAACACCTCTCTCCACCAGCGTGTATCATTTCTAAAACCATTACAGGTACACACCTACACTATTATGTCTATTATTAAGAAGGATAAAGGCAAGGTCTGAAAAAATGTCAGCAGGCACCCAAACAAAAAGGTGGGCGAAGGTGCAGGGGGAGGAGCACAGTTCCAAATGCAGGAGGCAATAGGTGGATAAGGGAGGGAGGGCACAGCAGCACGTAGGGGGAGGAGGGATGACCCTTGTGAATGAAGGAAGGGGAGGAGAGCTGGAGAAAAGAAGACAAAGGGAAATGGAAGGAAGGGAGAACAGAGAGTAGGGCAGCAGAAACTGTAGGTCGATGTTAATACCATCCAATTAGAGAGTGCCCGGATGTAAAAATTAAATGTTGCTTCAACCAGATGCTATAACGTCCCCAATTTCTGCTAGCCTACTCACCCTTCCTTCCCTTCCCCTTTGTTTTTTTTCCCTTCAGCTCTCCTCTTTATTCAGTTAACCTTCATTCTTATTTGCATGTTCAATCATAATTCTATTACAACATAAATTGAATGCCTCTATCCTCAAGGTGCCCCCACCACCCAAGCCATGCCCTCCTCCATCTGCTACCATCGGGAAAATAGTACAGGAACATGAAGACGAGCACTCAGCAGCACAAGGATGGCTTCTCGCCCTCTGCTATCAGATATCTCAATCAGTGGTTCTCAGCCCTTCTCTTTCCACTCACAAACCTCTTAAAGTAATCCCTGTGCCATCGGTGCTCTGTGATTAGTAAGGGATTGCTTAAGGTGGTCTGTGAGTGGGAAGGGAAGGTTGAGAACCACTGCACTAGGCCCAATTGATACTGAAATATTTTGCTTGAGAAAACCTGGGCCCATTTCCTTTGCAGTTATGAAACCGTGCACATAACGAGTCGATTAGGTACAATTAAAATTTTCTTTCCACTCACAGACCACCTTAAGCAATCCCGTACTAATCACAGAGCACTTTTGGCATAGGGAATACTTAAAGTGGTCTGTGAGTGGAAAGAGAAAATGAACAATGAACCAAAGACATTACTTTATTTGGACTTTTTCTTTTTCTTGCACTATTTTTAAATTTATTTTGTGAGGTGGTTTATATAAATGTTTGCTCTATAATACTGCTGCATAACAACAAATTTTATGACATGTTCATGACAATAAATGTTGATTATGAATTTAAATTCTAATTCAATCATACTTCAATGGCAGCATGGTTAGGCCAATGCTATTACAACACCAGCGACCTAGGTATGAATCTGGTTATGTCTGTAAGGAGTTTCTACATTTTTCCTGTAATCAATGTGGATTTCCTTTGGGTTCTCCGGTTTCCTCACATCCTCCAAAGACATACAGGGTTAGAAAGTTAATTGATCACGTGGGTGCATTTTGGGGGGCCCCGGGTTCGTGAGCTGGTAGGGCGTGTTCCTGTGCTTTATCTCCAAATTAAATGAGATGGATTTCTCAGTGGACAAGCTGAACAATTTTTTAAGAGATTTTATTTTACACTAAACATAAGACTACATGTATCTGAAATGTTCAAAAGAACAGGCATTTGAAAAGAAAAGTATAAGAAAATCTCAGAATTTTGTGTGTTCTAGGTCACAACAATCCTCCATCAACGGAGGTGAGAGCTAAGTATTGATATTGGAATGAAGTATGAGCGGAAGAGATGTCATTTAAATTGATAGTGTGGCGTTGTGCATCTCAATCGATACAATTTTCGTGATCAGAGCCAGGGAAGTAATATTATATCCTGTACTCACAAAGTCACATTGGAACCATCAGACCAAACAAGTCATTTTAGTGTCTCCTAGCAACTAAGAGAGGTAAAATTACGAATGAATGAATCTCTCTAATTTATTGATCAGCAAAGCTGCTGTTGGAACTTTATATTATTAACAACTACAATGGAAAAACAAATTGTTGGCCTGAAAATTCATCTTTAAGTGAGCAACGTGCACCTGGAACAAAGGGGTAAAGATGGGGTTGAGGCGTTCTCATCAGGTTTTGGACCCAGATTTCTGGAAGGAACCAGCAGCTCAGCTTGATCAGTGGTCAAAGAGCAGCTAGTACCTTGAATGCATGGGCATTTGAGGAGGGTAGGGATCTGGCTGAAAGAATGCTTCCATGGCATTTGTGGAAGAAGAGAGCAGAGGCTGGAACTGGAGATCTGAGTGGTAAAGAGTGGTTAATGCTATCAAGGGTGAAAGGTGAGCGTGTGATTCTGCGTAGAGTAGGGGGAGAAGTAAAAGCGTGGCCAGAATTGATTTGGGAGCATATTTAATGACTTCATTATTTATGAATCTTTCTTGTTGGTTGTAGCCTGCAACAGTCCCAGTGCATACAGCCATGTGTACGTCACCACCTACCGTCTGCACGCAAGCAAAATATATCATGGGGTTGGAGACATAAAATAAAAGGTGCCGAACACTTGTTTTAGGTGTGGGCAATGCAAAATATCTATTTGTTGGATGATGCTCCCCTAAATTGGAGTGGGTTTATGTTTCCAGAGCAGAATATGAGACATTTAGGAAATCAGCATGTAAACTGTGGCCTCAGTACAGACACATAAACAAGCCAATGTGATTGCCAGCCATCTATCATTGCAGATTAAACAAGTCAAGTTTTGTGATTTCGCTTCCTCACAAATTTAATTTAAATTACTTGAAATAAATTCAAATATTTCTCTTGCTCAGTGGAAGTTGTACCTCATTGCAAATCATTTTGAAACTAAAGCCCTATTTGTTTTAGTTGACGAGGTGAGCCTTAAAGTAGGATGATTACAGTGAAATAAGCAGAAACTCAAGAGTGGGGATGTGGGGGAGGTGTGTCGAATCAGCAAATTGTGCCATACACAATAGGTTCATTTTCCATTTGACTGCTAAAACAGAAAATACCAGCACTTAAATAGCAGCCATTTCCTTTCTGTCTGCTGTTCTTAAAGGAAAAGACACCAGTGCAGAATAGAACTCGATTCTCTTTTGCTGACCTTGGGGCAGCATGGTTGGCGTAACAGTTAGCATAACGCTGTTACAGAACCAGCGATCGGACCAGGGTTGGAACAATATGCTGTCTCTGAGGAGTTTGCATGTTCTCCCGTGCCTGCGTGGGTTTCTTCTGGGAGCTCTAGTTTCCTCCCATTATTTGAAACATCCTAGGGGGTTGTAGGCTAACTGGGTGCAATTGGGCCACACGGGCTCATGGGCTGAAATGGCCTGTTACCATGGTGTATGTCTAAATTAATTTTATAAATTTAAAAAATTAAATTTAAAATTTAATTTAAATATTGAACAAATAAGCTTTGCATATTTAGTGCTATGGCTGACCTTGTTCTTTCTGCTGTGATCTTGATCTTTGGATAATTTTGGATGCAAAACACTTTCCACACAAAAATATAGAAAGAAAATTCAGATAGAATTTTTATATTTCTGATGTATTTCTTTGATGTATTTGGTGCAAGCTGAGGGCAAAACTGAAATCACACAGGAGATATGAATGCAGAGGGAGAGATTTTTATGCCACTCGACTTTGCAAATAACTGTACCAGAGATCCCAGTTCAGTCCTGTCCTTGGGTGCTGTTCAAATGGGGTTTGTAGGTTCTCCTTGTGACTGTGTGGGTGTCATAGAATGATAGAGAGCTAAAGCATGGAAAAAGACCTTTGGTCCACCAAGTTTGCACTGACCATCAATCACCTATTTACACTAATCATTCCAATGGTTCCAAATTCAGAATGATTTGAAGACAGGCTTACACATACCCACCTCAGATTAGCACTTCTGGATAGAATTACACTGTGTGCTGCCAGTGGTGGACTACATTGGACGCTAATCTATCGAGGAAACAGCATTTCAGGTATAAGAATGCAAGTTCAGAAATGTATCATCTTATTTCTTCATACAAATGTCCCAACATGGTGAAACTGACAAGGGAACAGGATCACAACCAGTTTTGCCTTATCAGATATGGAGCACAAGTTCAGAAAAGTATCAAAAATGAAGAAGTATTCAAAGCTTTCATGCCACAGTGCATCAACAAGTGGAGCCCAAGGTAATTCTTTGGGCAACGAGTCGGTTTGAATATAGAATGAGCAAATCCTTTATTTATTCTTTCCCTGTACTTGATTATCCTATGACATTTTAAAACATACTGGTTAATACCAGGACTTTAAATTGCACCTAAAATAAAGTAGCAAAAATATATTATATTTTTTGCTGCAATAATTATATAAAGTATATTCCAGTTCCAATTATAAGGTGAAATTTTGTGTTAAATTACTATATATTGATCATTATTCCATTTTTATACGAGTTGCTGTAGCTCTCAGATTCTGAGACTAATTCCAGAGTAATCCAGATAGTTAAGACTAATGCAATTCATGCCAAGCTGATGAACCTATTCCTCTTTCTGGAAGTCTGCATGCAGAATTGTGAGTATAAATTGAACAATGGTAGGAAGGATATTCTCAATGTTTTGGATTGAGCCCCTGCATCAGATCCATAATTTGATGTAGTACATTGCCTCAGCATAGACGGATTGAATCCTTGTGTTACACAGTTCCGTTCCTTTGACACAAAACACTATTGTGACTGGGCCCTCTCTTTTTAGATCTTGCACAAATGAAAGTAGATCTTACTGAAGTTCTGAGGAGATATTTCAAGGCTGATGCTGTGAGGATGATTTCCCTCACTGGGTCATCTGTAACTAAGGGGCAAAGCCTGAGGATAGACCGTTGAGACCCAAGATAATTCACTACATTATCAAGTCAATGTTTGACAGTGAGGTCAACAATTTATAAACTGAGAGGGTTCAGGCAGAAATTGGTGATCAGTGCTCTGAATGTGTTTCTCTACCAGTGTGTTGGGGGTGAAAATAAAACATGAAAGTCTGCAGAAACCATAGTTGAAGTAAAGCACAATGCTGGAAAAATTCAGCAGGTTAAACAGTGCACTTTATATAACAAACCAATGATACATAACCAATATTTTGGGCTTAAGCCCTTCATCAAGGTATGGAAATTTTTGTTTGGATGCTTGTCGTGAAAACAGGCCTTTCAAGTGGAGCAACACTTCACTTGTGTATCCATGGGAGTGATCTACTGCATACAATGCTCCCTTTGTGGCTGGGCTCAGACTGGGAGATTGCTTCGCTGAGCACCTTTCCTCTGTCCACATCAGTGACAGGGATCCCAGTGGCCAACCATTTCATTTTTGCATCCAACTCCCATACTTACGTGTCTGTTCATGGCCTCATGTACTATTCCACCAAGACAACCCATAAATTGGAGGAACAGCACTTGATCTTCCATCTGGGCACTCTCCAACCAAATGGCATTAATATCGACTTCTCTGGTTTCTACTAACCTATTCTCCATTCTCTCTCCCTTCCCTTAACTCTTGTTTTCTTTCCCTTGGCTTTCCACCCCCTTCCCTCTCTATTCACTGACCCATCCCTCATCTCCCTGCTTGCTGCTGTGCCCTCCCTCCCTTATCCACCTATTACCTCCTGCCTTTGGGACCATACTCCTGCCTTACCTCTTCCCCCCCCCCCCACCAACATTTTGTTCAGACACCTGCAGGCATTTTTCCATATCTTGATGAAGGGCTCAAGTCAGAAACATTGGTTGTGCATCTTTATCTTTGCTATATGAAGTATGCTGTTTGACCTGCTGAGTTTGTCCAGCAATCTGTTTTTACTGTGGGGTTTTGTCTATTGTTCACACTGAACCAGTGGAGGAGAAGTTTGCACAATCTTCCTACATCCCAAAGGCATGAATATTGGTGGATTTGTTGGCTATTACGAATTGCCATATACTGTAGGTACATGATAGAATTTAAAGGATCTAGACGAGGAAGAGATGGGAATGTAGGATTAGTTGAAATGGGTGATTGATGTTTGGAGTGGACTTCGTAGGCCAAAGAGCCTTCTTCTATGGTATATGTCTCTTTAATCCAATGACATGGTGGAAGGAAGAGGGATTTAAATTTGCCAGGTTTATATGAGCATGCAAACTTAATACAAGGTAGCTGAGAGAATTGCTCTTGCCCCTCACCTTGTACTTCGGAGGAGTACAGTATTACTAGGCCAGTGGCCCTCCACCTCCATTTTCTGATCCCTGCCCCATTTCAGGACACACCCTTGACTGACACGATGCCTCAGCAAACATGCATCTCAAAATTTCAACCTGGAGAAGAGTAATTCAAAACAAAGCACTATTTGAAAAAGATGGTTCAGCAGATGATTACATCCAACGCACATTTTTTGTGGGTCTTCAATGAATCCCAGATACCCTGAAGTTTTATTGAAAGATGTCACATGCATCTTGAGGCTTTCAATGGCCAGCTGCAATTCACTTGGCCACCAACAAAGAAGGAAAAAGGAAACAGTGCCCTTCAGGGAAATGGGAGTTTGTGATGGCACTTCCAGTAAATTTACTCAAAACATTGATGACAAAAATTATGAGAAATCCATCTGTTTCAAATTCTCAATGTGTTCTTGAGACATGGATTAAAAACACAAGCAGGAATAGGCCCGTTGATGCTGCTCCGCCCATGAAATCATGACTGATCTCCACCTACCTGCCTTTTCCACATATCCTTTAATTCCCCTATGATGTAAAAATATATCCAACCTTGTTGTAAATACCTCCACTGCTTCAATGGGCAGTGAATTCCACAGATTCGCCACCCTCTGGGAAAAGCCTCCTCTCGGATTGATGGGCTTGGAACTTCTTTGGTGTTTTGCTTCCACTGATGACTTAAACCTTTCAAATCTTAACAATCTTGGAGACACACAGGGTACTCCAGGAGTCAGAATCTGAAACTAAACACAAATCACATCCCACTGATACTGCTCAATCTGCTGAGTTTCTCCACCCAAATGTGTTTCACACTGATAATCCCGTTTTCTTTGTATAAATACCACTCATCTCCCCAGAGCTGTACTCTGTGCTTTAGAATTCTCCTGCCAGGAGGTAGAGATAAATGTTTGAAAGATTGGGGAATTGAGGATTAGAGGAGTTGAGATGATCACATTGGATGGTGGGGGAGCTTTGAGGGGGTCTGCTGACCTATTCCTGCTACCATTTTATTCTTGTAGTTAGATAAATAGGGGTTGAAATGTGTCCCTATGCTCACTGTGTTTATATCCAATTATCACACGGTTGCAAGGTCATGCAAAAACTAATTTTACACACAAGTCAACAGTATTCAAGGCCTATAGTTTTCATCAGGCAGGATTTAGGAGGAATGAATCCATGGATACCTGAGATACCAGGATCTGTACACCTATGCTGGGTGAAAATGACTTGAGTATTGTGAAGTTACAATGCCCTCTCCATGAATGCAGTAGAATGTCCCATTTAAACATACCAGAAAGGCCAGTGAATTGGATACTTCATTCCTGGCAGGAGAATTTTAAAGCACAGAGTACAGCTCCGGGGAGATGAGCGGTATTTATACAAAGAAAACGGGATTATCAATGTTAAACACATTTGGGTGGAGAAACTCAGCAGATTGAGCAGTATCAGGGGGATGTGATTTGTGTTTAGTCTCAGATCCCGACTCCTAGAGTACCCTGTGTGTCTCCAAGATTGCCAATGTGTCCCTTGTGTTTCTCGTCAAATGTATGGGGACCATTTGCAATTGGTCATTTTGAAAAAATAAACTATAAAATGTTACAACCACATATTCTGTTATTTATGTTGTGTGCAGGATATATCAGCTGTAAATTGGAGCAAATCCACTAATGCTCACTTAGTTCATAGTAGTCCCTGGCATTGCCACAATGGAAACAGAACATTCGGGCATTCTTTAGAAAGTCAGGCTGCATCTGTGGAGGAGGGAGCAGAGTTAACATTTCCGACTGATGAACTTCTGTCTGATTTTAACTTGGGCCTTTAATATAGCAAAACTTTGTAAGCCAGTTCACACCATTATCCCCAATTAAATTCAACATCAGGCCTCATCAGGAAGTATTATGGTATATTAGAAATATTGAAGAGGTATTAGGGAAGGAAACGTAGTCAAATAGATAGTTCTGAGGCACAAGATCACAACATATAACAGCGTAATCAGCCCATCAAGTCTGTTCCGCCATTCTAATCAATGAGCTGATCCATCCTCCTACTCCATGGCTTTCTCCCCGTAAACCTTGAGAAATGGATTAAGAACATAAAAAATATGTTGGCTAATAAAATACCTGTCAATCTCTGCCCTAAATACACCAACGACCTCACTTCCACAGCCGCCTGTGGCAACGTTCCACAAACTCATGACTAAAGAAATGTTTTTGCGTCTGTTTCAAATTAACGCCATTTCATCCTAAAAGTGTGCCCTGTTGCCCTTGAATCCCCTACTATGGGAAGCATCCTTGCCACATCTACTCTGTCCAGGCCTTTCAGCATTCAAAATCTCTCTTCCAGGTCCCCCCTCATCCTTCTGTACTCCAACAAGTACAGTCCAAAAGCTGACAATCATTCCTGATATGCTAACACTTTCATTCCTAATATAACTCCAGTAAATCTCTGAAACCTTCTCCAACACCAGCATATATTTTCTCAAAAAAGGCACTCAAAACTGTACACAACACTCCAAGTGAGGTCTCACCAGCACCTTCTAGAGTCTCAACATTACATCCTTGCTCTTATATGCTATTCCACTAGAAATGAATGCCAACACTGCATTCACCTTTTTCACCTGGAGATTAATTTTTCAGGTATCCTGCACAAGGGCTCCCAAGTCCCTTTGCACCTCCAGAATTTTTAATTTTCTCCCCATCCAAATAATAGTCTGTCCATCTATTTCTTCTTCCAAAGTGCATGATCATACACTTTCAACATTGTATTTCATCTGCCACTTCTAACCAAGTCTCTCTTCACCCTTTCGGTATCGTCAGCATCACCTACCCTATCAGCTATTTTGGTATTATCTGCAAATTTATCCACAAAGCCTTCTATGCATAATCCAAATCATTGATATACAACATAAAAAAGAAACAGTCCCAAAACTGATCTATGCAGAACACCATCTGTTTCTTGCCGACCTGCCAATGTTCTACCCATCCTTCCTGTAATACCATGGGCTCTCATCTTGTTTAGCAGCCTGACATGGGGCAACTTGCCAAAGGCCTTTTGAAAATCCAAATACACCACATCCACTGCATCTCCCCAGTCTATCTTACCTGTGATCTCTTAAAAATATTGCAATAGGTTTATTAGGTAGGATTTTCCTTTAAGGCTTGGGCCTTTCTTTTTGTGCACCTCTGTGTATTCCGTAACCTTAAAAGGAAATAGGCAGAGAGCTCTAATGAGGGGATACTAGAGCATAGGACCTGGGGAGCTGAAAGAACACGTGCTGATGGTGAAGTAATTAAATCCAGAGATGGCCACGATTACGAGTGCAGGAATGAAGTGTTGAGGGGAACGTTACATTGGTGGGGAGGGCTAGTGCTCTGGAAAGATTTGAAAATACTCCCAATGTGGGGGAAGCCGGACACTGATCAGAATCAAAACTGGACTAGTTTGGGACCTGGAGGTGATGTCAATAAAGATCAGGGATGGGGTGAATGATAGTGAAAGCTCTGTTCAAAATCCATTCCCACTCATGAACTGGTGAAATTAACAGTGGCAGATGGCAGAAAGTGCAAGAGTGTTCATCCATCATGAGGAATATTTAAACATAAACATTAGATAGAATGGTACTCTACTATTCACAAATTAATTGGACAAGTACCTAACCTTAAATTTACTCATTTGATTCATTTTCCCTTCACAATAGATTAAGATCTAATCCAGACATTCTCAACAGGGGCCACAACACATTTCAGTAAAAGGCTTGTTTTTTATTTAACCATGCGTTACATAAATAATTTAATGCTTTTTATGTAAATGATGGGAGAGAAGTATGGAAGAAACCAAAACCCGACTGCTTCACAAGGAAGGCGGCCCATAAACTTTGAGCAGAGTCTTAAGGGGCCAAGGGCAAAAAAAGAGGTTGAGAATGGCTACTCTAATTCATTCACACTGTTTTGTCATTTTAGGTATTATCAAGAAAATTAATTAAACAATGAGATTTATTTAGTTCAAATTAAATAATCAACAGTATAGCTTTAATCTGTCATTTTAATAACTAGTATTTTCATGTAGTGGTCTCAAATTTATGACGTTTTGCTTTGTGGTTAATTATAGCCGGCAGATGATTGTTAATAATATTAGAATGTGGGCTAAAGTTCCTGCTGAGATCTCGTGCTCACTGGCATACAGATACTAATAATAGATCTATCAGCTGTGGAATTCCACCCAATTGATTTACAAGAAAAATGGCATGAGCATACTATATGCAAACATTTTAACATCAGAAATTAATTCATCTGTGGTTGAACAGCACAGAACCTCTAGCAAATACAAATCAGAATCAAGATTTATTGCCATGAAATTCACTGTTTTGTGGCAGCATCGTAGTGTGAACATTCCTATTACAACCTTCTTACGACATCACTATAAAACAAAATAACAATAAGCAAGTGGACGAAAAGTAAGGCAGTGTCTTTGGTTCATTGATTACTCAGGACTCTGATGGCAGCGGGGAAGAAGCTGTGCTTGTGCCGCTGAGTGCTCATCTTTAGGCTCCTGTATCTTTTCCCCGATGGTGGCAGAGTAAAAAGGGCATGGCCTGGGTGGTGGGGGCCTTTGAGGATAGAAGCTGCTTTTTTTAAAAAAAAGCTGTTTAGCTTAAGAATGTGCATTTTAATTTTACAAAGGGATGCTGGAAGAATATTTTATGCAAATGACGATCACTGAGTAATCGTCACTTGAAAAGCCAAGAAATTTTACTGATCTGCTTTTTGTACAATAAAAATGAATATTTCATTTAAATGCCTGCAAATTGGTTGAAAATAAGCCAATCAGAATAATTTGATCCACCACCTCTCATGCGAATCAACTTGAAATCCGTATCTGGAATTGTGCTGATGAAGAAGAAGACGAAATGAACTGACCCAGTGTGTAAAAGTAGAAGACACAAATTTCTTGTTTATTTTCATTGTGTGATGACATTGTTTAATGGGTTTAATGCATCATATAGGTTGAACGTTGAGTGGGTGGGGAAGGGGGGGGGTGAAGGAGGGAGGGAAGGGAGGGGGGAAAAGGGGAGAAAGTGACACTGTATATTCAAGAGGGAAATGTTTGTGTGTATTTTGGTCAGTATGGTTCATAGTGTGAAAATTTTTTTTAAATTTTAAAAAAGAATAATTTGATCTACCTCTCATGCGAATCAACTTGAAATCCATATCGGGAATTGTGCAGATCAGAAGGCATAATCAATGTGGTTATGAAGAACATAAACTGCCTTTCTTGTAAAATGATTGAGTGCGTCTCAATTTCACTTTGAATGGACACAAATTCATTCCTCAAATTAAAACACAATGAACATCTTGTCCTGAGGAAAGAAATAGAAAAAACTGTTGACAATCAAAGCAATCAAAACTCATTGTAACTAATTCTCCTCGACTTGTAGCAAACATCTGAGGCTCCTAGAGAATATTTCTGACCCCTAACATGAAATCCAATTTTGTTGGTTTCCGTTACTTCACAGTTATGTTTCTTACTGAATTGAATACTGTAATAAGTATTTATATCTGTAATTAACTGGTTTAATGTTCCTGTTTATTCTATATACTGTTAATAAATGATACCAAAAAACTTTGATATTAGGTTCATAATTATGTTATCTTTGTCAATTAATAATTTGCTGACTAGGTGAGCTCCCAAGGAACATTCATGTTGTCTGATGTTAATCATGGACCTCCTCTTAATTATTACAATTTTTATTTTCTTTCAGTAAACAGTCTATTTTACTAGGAAAATAATTGCCTTTCAATTAGATGAGGGTATATTTTAGTTAGCTGCTACCGATGCTTTCTTGAAGCCCAGGTCAAAGATTAACATCAGTTATAACGGGCATCTTGTGAAGAAGTTACACTATTAGAAATTAATAATAGGATTTTGAGAATTTAAAACTTCTTGAAAATACGATGCCTGGTTCCGATGAACCGATCTCCAGCCACCCGCAGCCTGTGTGGGTCCTTCAGCCGCTGAGTCACTCGCTGGCCCACTGTTACGATCAGTCCTGTGGGATTTTCTCCTTCTCCACAGGGGGTTATTCTTCCTGTTCCACGTGCCCTTCGCAGGTCTGCTGTTCCTGGGGATGCTGAATTCCGCTCGTGGTACGCTGCCAAGCACAGGCATCACCATCTTGGGCAAAGACCACCGTTGTTTCAGGATGCTGAGAGCGAGAAGGGCTCCTGAAGGGCCTCCGGTGCTGAAGGCTCCCTGATTGTGTCGGAGGTTTAGACCTAGAGCTCAGATTTCCAATAGATTAGTCTGTGTGGCTGCAGAGGCTATGGGATCAGTGGAGGTGAATCCATGGTCACAGGATCTCTGAGTGTCTCTCTTTTGCTTTTCTTTCTCTTATTGTTAGAGGCAATGCTCATGGCAACTCTTTGTCTGACTTACAGAAGAAAAAAGTTAATGCATGTTTCACTTTTATGTATTATTACATGACAATAAAAGGAACCTTGAACCTTGAGTGTTGCTGTTGATCCATGGATGTATTTAAAGATGTATTTAAGCAAATGGAACATTGGTATTATTTACAAATGGAGCATTCCACTGGTGAAAGTGCGGAGCAATACAAACATCCCGAGCTTGCACTCTGTGACCCTCAAACCAAGCATGAGTCTCCTTATGGGACCTGATCCAAAGACATTCCACAAGCTCATTGTAATTTGATGCTGTGCAGAGAGTTGTCTGCTTGTATGTACAACTGCATCAGTCTGAATATATAATGTATGCATGCACATGGAAGGAACGCCAGCTGTTTATTATATTTTCATTCCTGCACTTTTTAAGCTCTCAACGTAACACAGAGAGTGACATTTGCATTTACAAGTACCTTGGATGGATATGCTGCTTTTGTTTAACTAGTTGCAATACTCAGTACCTCATTGTCTAGTTGAATTTAAATTTAGACATAGAGCACGGCAATCGGCCCAATTATGCCGAATTGACCTACACTTCTGGCACATTTTGAAGGGTGGGAGAAAATCGGAGGACATGGAGGAAACCCACACAGACACGAGGAGAATGCACAAACTCCTGACAGACAGCGTGAGATTCAAATCCTGGTCCAGGTCGCAAGCAGTGTGGCAGTGTTGTGCTAAACGCTATGCTAAGCATGCCTTCCATTTCTTTGGAACTTAGAAATAAAACTTAGTTGAAGCAAACCATCTAATGTTACATTTCCATGAGACCACATTACAATTCTGTGGAATGGACCTGATGGCATTAGCTTTCCTCATAAGGCTAATTTCAAAGTCTAAGACAATCCGAGTCTCAGACTTTATGTGATGTAAACAGAATGTACACAGCACAACCAGGACAGTATCAAGTTTCATCCGCTATCATAGGTGCTTTACATGATTTTCTTTGCATTTACAGTGAAATTATCATCACGGCATTTTCTTCCCTGGTATAGGAGGACATGCAGAAAGAAATCAGTGACACCCGGTTTATTTGACCCACAACATAGCTTTAAAAGGGGCAGAAGCCTCTCTGAACAAAGCTCTCAAATGGGAAATTGTTTGATTATCAGAGAACACAAATACCATGGATTAGGAATGAATCTTTGGCTATTAATGCCATTTTTCTTGGAGCCATCACTTGTATTCCCTTCCTGTATATCCTGTTCAATCAACATACGACTGCCCATAATCTCCCTCCAAATCCCTCCCTACTTGCCTCACCATACTCTCCCCCCCTTTACTTCTTTATACTGGCTATTTTGCCACTCTAAATCCAGATGTAGGATAACGACCCAACATGCAAATTATCCATTAGTCTCAATGGATATTGACGGATCCATTGAGTTTTCTGACAACCTCCTAACTGAGTCAATAATAATCTTTCAGTACACAATGAGAGTGAATTTCAGTCATTTATGCAGACCTTTGTCTAATGACATCTCGGTCCATCTCGGTCAGCTACATCCATACAAGGTCCTCATTTACTTTAGTTTTTAAATTTTTGCATATGTTTTGACATAATTATTATAAATCTCTAATGTCATTACAATTATCTCTTTTTTTTCCTCAAGACCTCAGTCGCTCTCTTCAAAGGATGATAAAGGGTTCAGACCCAAAATGTTCACTGACCACTTTTACCTGTGGATATTATCTGACCTGAGTTCCTCCAACAATTTTTTGTCTGCCCAAGATGCCAGCTTCTGCAGCTTTTGTGATTCTCCACATTAATATGTTGGGTGGAACAGTTAGCAGATCTGCTGCCTCACAGTGCCAGAGGGCAGGTTCAATCTTAACCTTGGGTGCTATTTGTATGGTCACTTTGAACCATGGATTTCCTCCCGGTGGTCAAGTTTCATCCCAAAGATGTGCAGGTTGGTCAGTTAATCAAATTGACCCTGGTGCGTAGGGTCCAGGGGAAAATAGATAAGAATTAAAAAACAGGATTAATGTAGAATAATGTAAATTTGTGGTTGGAGGTTGATGTGGAATGAGTTGATGAGTTGCAAATGGAAGCTTCCCAAACTCCTGAGGTCAAGAGAGTACAAACATCAGTTGGTACCAGGGATATGAACTTGCCACCCTCTGGCTGGGTGCCACTGGAGATGCAGGACAGCTTGCTTCACACATTTGCCTAGGGAAAGCATGAGAGGGCATGGGTGGGGTCGATGATCCTTCAGAGGGATAATGTCTGCATGACGTGTTCATTTTAAAAGCGTTGTCAGCATCAGGCAAGGACCACAGTAAACAAAAATCAAAGCTCAATCCAGAAAACAATGGTAATTGAATTGTAACTCATTAAAGACATCTCCAAAACTGAAGTCAGAGACACATTTTCTTTAACTGCTTGTGCCATAAATTATCAAAGTATGTGAATGGGGGCTTTTCCTGGCCAGCAGTGTCAGACACACACTTTCTTCCCTCAGGATTGGCTCTGTGCATCCCACTTGTAACTCATAATGAGAATATTGACAGCAACTTATCTTACTTGCATTTTACACTCAGCTATGGATTTCAGGATGCATCTATGGACAGCACAACACTGTTACAGCGCCAGAAATCGGGACTTCGGTTTTGATCCTGCGCACTCTGTAAGGAACTTGGATATTCTCCCCATGTCTGCGATGGTCTTCAGTTTCCTCCCACTGTTCAAAACATGCCAGGGTTTTAGGTCATTCGGGTGTTATTGCAAGGGGGGGGGTATAGGCTTGTAGGCTGAAAGGGCCTGTTACCATGCTATATATCTAAATTTTTAAAAATGTTCCATTGCCCTATTTCTCTGAACTGTGCTGAAATAGTATCTTGCCAAGGGGCATGTTAAAATACATGGATTTGCTTTACTTGCTTTGTAGTTACCCAATAAACATGCCATCAAGTTACTGATATACTACTTGGCCAGGTTCCAGGTACAGGAGCAAGAGGGGGCGTCCAGGCACACCAGCCTTTATTAGGAAATCCAGGGAGTAGCCAAGAGAGGGGTTAGGGAAGGTCAGGTAGGATCAGAGTGGCCAGTCCATACATATATGAAAATGCATTTCACCACCTGGAGACTGGCTCAAGACTTGCTAAAGGGGTACCAGGTTTCAAAATCGAGATGTGAGAGGGTACCGAGGGCACAGAAGGCTTCCTGACTGTGTTGTAGGTTTGGACTCCGAAGCTCGGGTTGCCGATGGTTTGGACTGAGGTCTGTGAGGCTGGAGGTGAATCCATGGACACTCAGTGACACTCTTTCGCTTCTCTTTCTCTGACTATAATGGGTGCTGGACAATTTCTTACAGCAGACTAATGTCAATTTGGTGTAATATTACACCTGTTTTATGACAATAAAGGAATCTTGAATCCTTGAAAAAAAACGAAAGTTGGGTTTTGTCTCTTCAGCGTATCCTGATGTTTTTGTGTGTGTGTGTGCGATGTTTATTTAAGTCTCCACGAATTCAATGCTGTAAAAGTTTTTAACTCCTGATAAAACAACCTCTCTGGCACTGAGAATGAGCTTTTAATAGTGCAAACTTTCAACTCAGAATTTAAATGTTGAGATAGAATTTTAGAAAAACAACTCTTGTGTTTTACTTTTTCATTTTCTCTTGATCCTGTTTTCTTTCGCCCTCCCTTTATTTTGCTTTTGCTATTTAATTTGGCAATGAATGAGTTATTCTTCTATCCTGCCCTCTTCAGTTCCTAAATCTATTATTAGCAATTTTCTTTAAATCTTTGGTTAAATAAGATATTTGTATCATAAACCCTTGCAAATTTGTATCCGCATAACTATACAGTAGAAATACTAGGGCAAATATAAATAGGGCAAATCCCAGCATTTGCCTCTGACGGAAAAAAAATTGAAGTGAATTTTGGTTCATTTAAAGTAAAATTTTCCTTTCTTTCTTTCTGACCTCGTATCTTAAATTGAACCGTGCTTGCTGCCTTTTGCTCACTGTTAAACCAGATAGGTTGAACACACTGAATGCAAAACCGTTGGCTCCCAATTGCCCCAAAGTCTGCCACATCCCTCATGGTGATGCAGCCAGAAAACTGGAAGAATTTAATGCTGGATAAAATTCAGAAAAGGAAATGTTCCTAAAAATAAATCCAAAGGTTTCTGTCATTATCCAGAAACCTGGAGATGCAGTTAATTCTGACATAGAGAGCCTGCAGCTGACGTGGACATTTACCCCCCTCTATAAATCTTCGTCCGCGAAGCCAAGCCAAAGAAGAAGAGAGAGTGTTTGACCATTGTTGACAAGGTGAAAACGTGAGTTGGGATTCAAGTACAGGTTTGCTTTTCATTTTTAGTTCCAATAAAAGAATTGCTGACTCGACAGCTTTTTAAAAGTAGTTTTTAATGTTCCTTTTTGCTGCATAGTTATTGCAAACCTGGACTATGTGTAAGTACATCTGCAGCTGTGAAACCTTTGCATGCACAGTTTTGAAGCTGCTTGTATTAAGTTTCTCTTGAGTCTTAACTGTGAGTTATGCAAAACTAAGAAAGCATCATGTCTGAATACAACAAATGTGTTGTGTAAACTGGTATCATATCTGAAAGGAGGAGCAACAACAATTATTGTTGCTACATATCCCTTTCCTTCTCCTTTACCATGGAAAAAACTAGCCAAGGTGTTCATTGGTAGTTTCCAACTGATATCTTTTCATAAATGTTAATGCATGGCAGAAAACTTGGCTGAATGGTGCACCCATAATGACCTTGTATTCAATGTCACCAAAACTAAAGACCTGATTGTAGACTTCAGGAAGGGAAAGCCAGTGGTATACAATCCAGTGATCATTGGGGGATTAGAGGTGGAGGGGGTGAGCAAATTTAAGTTCTTGGGAGTCACTATCTCAGAGGATCTTTCCTGGATCCAACACACCAATGGCATTGTGAAGAAAGCACGTCAGTGCCTCTACTTCCTCAGGAGTTTGCGGAGGTTTGGTACGACACCAGAAACCCTGGCAAATTTCTAAAGGTGTGGTGGAAAGTGTGGTGACTGGCTGCATCACGGTCTAGTATGGAAACTCCAATGCCCCTGAGCATAAAGTCCTCCAAAAGGTAGTGGACACACCCCAGGACATCACAGGCAAAACCCTCCCCACTATTGAGCACATCTACACAGAATGCTGTCGTCAGAGGGCAGCAGCAATCATCAAAGACCCTCACCACCCAGCACACGCTCTGTTCTTGCTGCTGCCATTAGGAAAGAGTCATAGATGCCACAAGACACCCACCACCAAGTTCAGGAACAGCTGCTACTCCTCCACCATCAGACTCCTCAACGACACACTCAATCAGAGACTCATTTAAAGATTCTTACTTGTGCACTTTATTGATTTTCTTCTTGTTCTCTCTGAATTGCGCAGTCAGTTTGTTTTTATTCATTATCTGTTTACGTTCTTTTATTTGTTTACACATTTACGCCATGTATAGTTTATTTTTTGCACTACCAATTAGTGGTAATTCTGCCATGCCCACAGGAAGAAGGAATCTCAGAGTTGTATGTGATGTCATATATATAGGCAGACAATAAATATGAATATCAGACAAGATTTATTACAGGCTTTGATTTAGTCATACTCAGGGCCCCTATTCCAACTCTTTTTCTGGTATATTGACAATAACATAGCTTCATCGAGAGAGAGAAGTAAGATGAGAAAAAGGTGGAGAAAGGAATATAAAGTAGGTTGACAGGACTGAGTAAAGTTGTGGGGTGGGGGAGGGGGGGGAGAATTAAAATACCTTACAGAATCTGCTTCTGTGCTATAAATTGTATGTGTTTAAGTTATTACTGCATTAAAATCATAACCTTACGTGATACAAATGCAAGAAATGGATAAGGAAGTGTTGGTATCACTTAGCTTGGTCAAGCACCTAGAGAGAGTCAATCTTTTCGTTACATGAAATAAATTAGACACCTTAGCTTCCTAAATCTCCCCATAAATGATGCTATAACCACTCAAGAGTTTTCATTAGATCAATCTTGGAATGTTATTTAACTACAAAGCAAATTATGAAAGAACATAAAGGACTCTTAAATGAAAGGGCAGGCCACTGTATCACGGTTACCTCAGACAAGAATGAACTTCTACTTAGACAAATCAAAAGGTGTTGGCCAAAACAAATAATGGCATGGCCTAAAGTTCAGATTCATTCATCCGGGCTTTGACGCTGGTGAGGATTGTCAGGTGTGTGCGCGAATGTGAAAGAGCAAAAATATGTCTCAATTTCATCCAAAGTTTGGCAACCAGTCAACTATAATGAAACAATTACAATGAAAACTGGCAATAGCTACCGAACAGTTACAAAATGTAGGAACATAGGAACATAGGAAGTAGGAACAGGAGTAGGCCAAAAATGGCCCATCGAGCCTGCTCCGCCATTCAATACGATCATGGCTGATCTAATTTATGACCTAACTCCACTTACCTGCCTTCTCCCCATATCCCCTAATTCCTCTAACATGTAAAAATTTATCTAACCGAATTTTAAATATGTTTAATGAGGCAGCCTCAACCACTTCCCTGGTTAGAGAATTCCAAACATTCACTACTCTCTGGGAAAAACTATTTTTCCTCATCTCTGTCCTAAATCTACTCCCCCGAATCTTGAGACTGTGTCCTCTCATTTTAGTTTCCCTGCTCAGCTCAAAAAACCTTCCTACATCTATTCTATCCATGCCCTTCATAATCCTATATGTTTCTATAAGATCTCCTCTCACCTGCAACCTAACTTTTTGCGATTCATGCACAAGCACTCCCAAGTCCCTCTGCACAACAGCATGCTGAAGTTTTTCACCCTTTAAGTAATATTCAGCTCTTTTATTTGTCTTGCCAAAGTGGATAACCTCACACTTACTAACATTGTACTCCATCTGCCAGACCTTTGCCCACTCATCCAGCTTAACTATATCCCTCTGCAGACTCTCCACATCCTCATTACAATTTGCTCTTCCACTCAATTTGGTGTCATCCGCAAACTTGGCTACACCACATTTTGTCCCCTCCTCCAAGTCATCAATGTAAATGATGAACAGTTGTGGGCCTAACACTGACCCCTGCGGCACCCCACTTACCACTCTCTGCCAACCTGAAAAACTCCCATTTATCCCGACTCTCTGCCTCCTGTCAGACAACCAATTTTCAATCCAGGCCAATATACTTCCCCGGACTCCACTTTCCTGTAACTTACTGATATGTATTAAAGTGAATGGAAATTAATAATAGTTGGGATAGAATTCGTACTTTACACTTACAATGAGGAAGGCTAAAAGACACAAGCTGCTTTCTATTATATCAAAGGCTCATTGTTTTATGGTTCTTTCATTTTAGTAACATTAACACAGCACTTCAAATATGAAAAAAAAACATTTGTTGGTTGCAAAATACTTGGAGCTGCCAATTGGGCAAAATACTCTGTATGAAGACAAGTTTGTCATCTTTTTGGAAAATAAATGAAACAAGAGAGAAAATAGTAGAGTATATCACACAATACAAATGTAATATGTTGTAAGAATGTTTTTCAAATCAATTAACCTTCAGGAGCTGTGTGGAAAAGATTACAGTGGCGTCTTAATGAAGAGACCAGGCATTGGAAGATGATGAACTCTTTTTCTCTTGGAATACTTGTGTAAAACAATGAATCTTTCAGTAAAGGTAAGGATGACCGATACCCCACCAATTGTGCAAAACAGAACATTTCAATGCTGAAGGATCCTTTCATTCAAGCTATGAATATTACAACAATCTGGTCATCTGTTAGCTGCCAAAGGTAAGCAAACCTATATTCTGTTAACAGCACATGAAATCGCAGCATCCTTGGTTGAGTGTGGTCAAAAATCTAAGCATCACTGCTGACTCCTTCAGAAATGTATTTTATCGAAGAAGGTATGCAGGATGTTTGGCCTCAGCTACAAAAGAAGGCAGTTCATCTTAAAGGGTGCATACTTTTCCTGATAAATACTCTGGCAAGATTGTCCCTGAAGTTCATTTCAAAGGCATTCCTATTAAAGAAACTATCTGAAAAGATGTGGAAAAGACATTCAGACAGGTACATGAATGGGAAAGGTTTTAAGTGCTATTGGCCAAATACGGGCAAATGGGACTAGCATAGACATTGGACTGAAGGGCCTGGCTTTGTGCTGTAGAAATCTGTGTGTAGAGATATGTTTTCTCCTTGCACATTATTCCCTATCTGTATGCTGCTATATGAATGAGGCTGGACCACCCAGTAGTGACTCATCCCCTGTGTCTCCTCCCCTTATGACCTGGCCATTAAGGTCGACCTCCCTCCCCACTACTGGCATTGCTGTACCTAGATCTGGGCCAGCCAAAGTCTTGTGTTAGGGAACGAAAAGGTGATGATGATATTTGAGTTTGTGTGTGTTCAGTGAACTCAAGTTTGTGACAATGAAGTTCCTGCAGCTAACAAACATTGAATAAATTATCATTATATTCCATGAAAGAAAAAATAATAATATATTTAATAATATAGTTAGATAAATATTCACAGTTTCAGATTAAGGAAAAGGAGGATTTAAAGAAATTGAGTATTAGTAATAAAAAGGTACTGGAAAAATCAATGGCTTTTAAAGCCGTTAAATCCAAAGTGCCTGATGAGCTGCATCCCAGAGTGGAAAAAGCCTCGAAAATAATGAATGCTTTGGCTGTCATCCCAACATTTTATAGATTGAGGAATAATTCCAGTAGATGGGAAGTTGGCTCATGTAATTGCATTATTTGAAGAAAGGAGGGAGAGATAAACCAGAGCACAGACTAGTTAGCCTCACATCAGTAGTAGGAAAAATTGCTATAATTTATCATAAAGGACATGATTTTATTAGGAGATGTTGATCAATGCGTCTTTGTAAATTAGTCAGTAAAACAAGAATGCAGATGCAACAAACTGTTAAGAAGGCAGATGGTCCATTACTGTTCATTGAAAAGAGTTTTGAGTACAGGAGCTAAATACCTTGGAATGAATATCTAGGCCCTGTCTGAGACCAAATTTAGTGTTGTGCACAGCTTTGATCATTACCTAAGAAAGCCCATAGAGAAAAGAGAGTGAAAATTCACCAGACTGATAAGATTGAGGGAGGAAATGGATCTATTTGAGAAAAGTTTAGTAAAATGAGGGGGGGTCTCATTTACAGACAGACTGGTTGCAAGAAAGATTCCTGCATGGTGGGACAGTGGGATAAGTAGGAGGAGGGAAGGGTGGAATGAGAGTTACAGCCACAGGATACAGGGTAAAGTATTTAGAATTGGGTTGAGCAGAATATTTTCACTCAAATGGTGAAGAACATGTAGAAACCTTTACCATGAATTTAGAGAAGAGGCTGAGCATATTTAAAAGTTACTTACTCCTACCTCTAACATATCAGTAAGTGGTAGAAACTGTTGGGAGTAAGGGAAAATGGGATTGGTGTAATATTTGTGTAAATGAATACAAAATGCCATCTGATTTTCAGCCTGGACCACTGTACAGAGGTTTTCAAACTGCCCCCCTAAACTCACATTCCACCTTAAGTAATCCCTATGCCATAAGTGCTCTGTGATTAGTAAGGGATTGCTTAAGGTGGTATGTGAGTAGAAAGATAAAGTTTGAAAACCACTGTTTTTTGATCTTCCCCAGAAAACCCGGGTCATGACAGCTGAAGAGTCTGTTTCTGTGCTTTAACTACAAAGGCACAAATGGCAGCGATTCATGAGGATGGAACAGGACTATGCATTTAGAGGAGATCAGCCATAGTTGAATCGAATAGGGAAGCATGCCCAAAGAAATGTGCTCCTATATGTCCAAATTTCTGCTCAGTTGTGTCAGTCATCAGCCAAGTTGTTTTCCATTAGATTCACTGCACATTCTGGGAAAAACAAAATCTTCAATTAGGTCAGTATATTTCACGTTACAAGCATTGCCATTGAATGCATTAAAGGGAGTATAAATGGCTTATAAATCACACAGCCATCTGGTGATTCTCTATACACATGCATATCTTTAGAACGTACACCATCTTCAACTTATTAAACTCATGTTCTCTTCAATACATGAGATGTGTATGTGTCTAAGTGCTTTTATAATAACCACCTACAATATCATATTGATTTTTAAATGTTTTTCCTCTAGTTAATAATCAAAATCCTGGACAGCAAAAACAGTATTAATATTGATGTAGATACAGTGGTTTTCAAACTGCCCCCCCTAAACTCACATTCCACTTTAAGTAATCCCTATGCCATAAGTGCTCTGTGATTAGTAAGGGATTGCTTAAGGTGGTATGTGAGTGGAAAGAAAAAGTTTGAAAACCACTGCTTTAATCGTACCTAATTCGCTCGTTATGTGCACGGTTTCATAACTCCAAAGGAAATAGGCCCATGACAGTTTTTTTCAAACAAAATAGTTCAGTAACAATTGGGCCTAGAGCAGTGATTCTCAACCTTTTTTTCCAACTCACATACCATCTTAAGCAATCCCTGACTAATCACAGAGCACTTATGGCATAGGGATTGGTTAAGGTGGAATGTGAGTTGGCGGGGGCAGTTTGAAAACCACCTGTAGAAAGAGAATTGGCTGATAAAATTATTGAGCAGGATGGATAAGTATGTAATTGTGGAGAACTGCTGAACTGTATTGTATTCCTGATTTCCTGGCTCCGCCCCATCCTGTGACTGTACCTGCAGCCCCTCCCTCTTTCGACCTTGGATAAAACCTCCATCATCCTGACCCTTCCCCAGAAAACCCGGGTCACGACACAGGATGAGGGGGGTCCTTGTCCATTGTGAATGCAAAGCCTGTAGATCAGTGACTCATTCTCTGCCTCTCAAGTTATTTACACTGTGCCAGCAATATAAATCAAGCAAAAAAAGAAAAACAATAATATTACAATATAATATATGGACTAAACCCATTTTTTGAAGAACATATTTCAAAAATTCATTTTATAGTTTTGTATTCTCTCACTCATCTGGCCATTTAGATTGGATATTGCTCATTATTTATAGGAGTCCACGCTGCTGAAGATCCAGCTGCGCTGGATGGGTCACGTCTCCAGAATGGAGGACCATCGCCTTCCCAAGATCGTGTTATATGGCGAGCACTCCACTGGCCATCATGACAGAGGTGCACCAAAGAAAAGGTACAAGGACTGCCTAAAGAAATCTCTTGGTGCCTGCCCCATTGACCACCGCCAGTGGGCTGATAACGCCTCAAACCGTGCATCTTGGCGCCTCACAGTTTGGCGGGCAGCAACCTCCTTTGAAGAAGACCGCAGAGCCCACCTCACTGACAAAAGGCAAAGGAGGAAAAACCCAACACCCAACCCCAACCAACCAATTTTCCCCTGCAACCGCTGCAATCGTGTCTGCCTGTCCCGCATCGGACTTGTCAGCCACAAACGAGCCTGCAGCTGACGTGGACTTTTTACCCCCTCCATAAATCTTCGTCCGCGAAGCCAAGCCAAAGAAAGAATAAATTATAGGAGAAACTAAAAGTTTGCAACAGGGTCACTCTATTTTTCAATCCGTCCACTGTTTTTTAGAAAACGTTTTGAGTGGTTTGTTGGGGACATCTTGTATGACCTTCTGAAGAACCTTTTACAATCTTACCATGTGATGAGAAGGCTAAGTAATCACTTAAAATGTTATCACTATCTAACACAATGCTGAGAGCAGAGTTTAATGCCTGACACAATAAATTTCCACATAAATGACATCAAGGGCGATATCTTTGGCAAGAAACCTAAGCTTTGTTGATGGGCCAAAGTTAATTTCCATTTCACCGACAAAAGAAACATTCAATCAGAATAACAGGCACATACGAGAAAAGCAGATGCTGGAACCTTGAATGACAGACAATCTTGAGAAGCTGTCAGGCAGCGTCCATGGGAAAATGGTCAATCAACATTTCGGATCTGTACACATGATTGAGATGAAAGTGGGAAGGGAGATATCAAGCGTAGAAAGGGGAGAGAAGAAGGAGTAAAACAAGGAAGACTTCAGACGCGATGACTGTAGTTTACACAAAAAGACCAGGGAAGCTCAGCAGTAGCAAAGATCAAGATACATAACCAACGTTGAGCCCTTCAAGGTATGAGCAAAAAGCAAGCCTGAATAAAATGGTGGGAGGGGTGGGGGGGGGGGGGAGAGAGTATAGGGAGGAGCACAGCACCACATTCAAGAGGTTGGGGTGGATACAAGTGGGAGGGCATAAGAGTAAGAAACTGAGAACTGAGGTTGGGCAGCAGATAGCTCTCTGAACAGAGAAGGAGGAACAGGGACAGAAGAATGGGGAAAGGAGGGAGGCAGAGGAGTGGCCTAAAATAAACCAGAGATATTCACACTCTGATGTTCTGAATTATGAAGGATTTATTTAAGATTGTCAAACCTCATTATACGGGAACTTCTCTTCGTCCGCTCATCATTCAGGAGTGGGTAGGAATCTGCAGGGCACTGAAGTGAGAAAGGAATGGAATGATTTTTTTTTTGGGGGGGGTGGAATTCACAATTCTTCCATCTCTATTAAAACATATTGGTTTGCAGAATGGTCTGTGAGTTTTATTTTCACGATTACTGGTCAGGTCTCTGCGCTAGAGTACCCAGTATATATTTTGTGCATTGGCACAACGAAGCTCCATCACAATCTGGTAGATATCAGATGGATTATGGCTCATTAGCTTTGTTTTGAAACAAGAAAGTGCCTTGACTGTAATCCCAAGCGAAATGGAGGTCAGGGTTTGGGGCCCACTGCATCGATTCTGCCTGCCTATATGGAACCAGAGAATACTATAGCACAGAAACAGGCCCTTCAACCCTTGTAGTCTGAGCCAGTCTATTATTCTGCCAATCCCACTGACCTACACCCAGATCATATCCCTCCATGTCCCTCCTATTCATGTACCTGTCCTAATTTCTCTTTAATGTCAAAATTTGGCATGCATTCACCAATTCAGCTGGCGGCTTGTTCCACACTCCCGCCACTCTCTGCGTGAAGAAGAGGTCCCTGACCTCAGTGGGAAAAGCTTGTTTCCATTTCCTTTGTCTCTGCCCATCTGTAGCTATGCACATTGTCTCCTATTTTGCAGTAGAGTGAAATACAGCAAAACCCCTGTTATCAGGAATTCAAGCAACTGTCAACCTCGAGAAATGGGCAAAAATTCGATGAAACTAAATAAATTTTTAAAAATTTAAATAAGGATAAATAAATAATTAAATGAAAGTTTAATATTGTAACATTAAATGTTCTCCGAAGTAACACATAAAACTTTGGTGAAGATGGGAGCAAATATTCAACCAGTGAAGAGCCTTGATCGTGGTTTTCTCAGCAGCTATTTGAATAAAGTTGTGTCACCCACAATGAAGAGCTGGTTGATGCTGCTCGTCGTCGGGGTGACTCTCTTAAAGTGTCTCCTTATCCCTGCTTTGTAAGTTTCTTTATCTTTATTACTTCCAAAAACTGAAAAGATCCAAGAGCCAAATTTTCTTTTAGTGCCAACATGACATCACAAGTGGAAAAAAATTCAACACCTGACTTGCCCATTTGGGGCTTTGACGTTCTGTTGGCACCAGTTTGATTACATTAACAGTGGGAAAAAAATGAAATATTTGCTTCTGGCCAAACGAGAGCTGGGTCCAAGTCTTTAGCTTTGGCTGCAGCCGGAATCGGTGACAGTGACTCCGTTCTCAACATTGGGTGCGGTGCCGTCTGTATCAAAGAAGTCGCCTTGGGGTCCCAGACAGAAGCGGGGACCAGCAGCAGTGGAGGGGAGATGTCAGGACTGGCAGCAGTGATGGGGAGGTTTCGGGACTGCTGCCAGCAGTGGTGGGGAGGTGTCGGGATCGTTAGTGGCGCTGGTGGCAGTGGTGGGGAGGCAGTCTTCTTTTGTAAGCAGAGATCAGGTTTTTTTTGGTAAGTAGTAAACATTATTTCATGTCAATTTTCCACTTGAGGCGTCATGTCAGCGCTCAAAAAGCCTGCCGTCGTTTGTTGTTGCTGTTTAACCGTTGATACAGGTATTATGCTGATGCGACTGTGCGGCTTAGTTCCAATGTTCAGAAAACGAAAAAAACAAAAACTGAAAAGCGCCTGAATCAAGTGTTTCGGATAAGGGGCATTTGATCTGCATATTGCTATATTAGTGAGGCTTTATCTGTAAACTTGGAGGAGGGGAGCTTAATTTTGATGGCAGCATGGTTAGCGCAATGGTGTTACAGCTCCAATGACCGGGTTTCAAATTTCAAATTAAATTTTGTAAGGTATGGGAATTCAGATTAAAGTGAACTATCCATAATTAAGGACTGCAATACTGATCTTTATATCAAATTATTTTACATTTTGCACTGTCTTTTATCTTTTAAACTGTTTATTCTTAATCCTGACATATTAGTTAGTCAGTAGTATGTAAATTATTTGAAGGATTTTTGAGAAATAGGATATTTAGATATTTGGACCGTCATCAGCTGATTAAGGACAGTCGGCATGGATTTGTGCGTGATAGGTCGTGTTTAACAAATCTTGTAGAGCTTTTTTGAGGAATTTGCCAAGAAGGTTGATGAGGGAAAGGCTGTGGATGTTGTTTGTATGGACTTTAGTCTTTGGCTTGGCTTCGCGGACGAAGATTAATGGAGGGGTAATGTCCACGTCAGCTGCAGGCTCGTTTGTGGCTGACCAGTCCGATGCGGGACAGGCAGACATGGTTGCAGCGATTGCAAGGGAAAATTGGTGGGTTGGGGTTGGGTGTTGGGTTTTTCCTCCTTTGTCTTTTGTCAGTGAGGTGGGCTCTGCGGTCTTCTTCAAAGGAGGTTGCTGCCCGCCGAACTGTGAGGCGCCAAGGTGCACGGTTTGAGGCGAGATCAGCCCACTGGCGGTGGTCAATGGGGCAGGCACCAAGAGATTTCTTTAGGCAGTCCTTGTACATCTTCTTTGGTGCTTTAGTAAGGCCTTTGACAAGGTTCCAAGGTTGGTTCAGAAGGTTGGGACACTAGGTATACATAGAGAAGTTGCAAACTGGATTCGAATTGGCTTGGTGGAAGAAAACAGAGTGGTGGTGGATGGTTGCTTCTCAGACTGGAGGTCTGTGTCGAGTGGTGTGCCTCAGGGGTCTGTGTTGGGACCATTATTGTGTGTTATCAATATAAATGACTTAGATGATAACGTGGTGAATTGGATCAGAAAATTTGCTGATGACACAAAGATAGAAAGTGTCGTGGACTGTGAAAAAGGTTTTCAAAGCTTACAGAGGGATCTGGACCAGCTGAGAAAGTGGGCCAGTAAATGGATGATGGAATTTAATGCAGGTTAATGTGAGGGGTTGCACTTTGAAAGAGCGAATCAGGGTAGGACAGTAAATGGTAGGCCATTAAGGAGTTTGGAGGAGTAAAGATATCTGGAAATGCATATTCATTGTTCCCTGGGGGTGGCATCACATGTAGACAGGGTTGTAAAGAAAGCTTTTGGCATCTTAGCCTTTACAAAGTATTGAATATTTAAGCTGGGATGTTATGTTGAAGTTATTCAAATCATTGGAAAGGCCACACTTAGAATATTGTGTGCAGTTCTGGTCGCCCAGCAGCAGGAAAGAAATCAATAAGATTGAAAGAGTGCAGAGAAGATTTACTAGGATGTTGCCGGATCTTCAGGAGTTTAAACAGGTTAGGACTATACTCCTGGAAACAAAGAAGAATGAGGGGAGACAATAGAGGTTTATAAGATTATGAGGGGTCTAGACAGGGTAGATGTGAGTAGGATGTTTCCACTTAGATTGGGGGAGATAAATACGATAGGTCACAGGTTTAAGCTGAAAGGGGAGAGGTATAAGGGGAATAGAGGAAAGTTTTTCACTCAGAGAGTTGTAGAAGTGTGGAATGAGCTGCCGCATGATATAGTGAATGCAGATTCAATCTTGAGTTTTAAAAATAAATTGGATAAATACATGGATAGGAGTGGCCTGGAGGGTTATGGAATGAGAGTAGGTCAGTGGGACTAGTTAGTTTTATTGGTTGGCACAGAATGGAAGGGTCGAATGGCCTGTTTTTCTATGCTGTAACATTCCATGGTTCTTCTGTAAGGGTGCGTCTTAAGCAACTGGAAAAAATCGCTTATCTGGCACCCATGGGTGCCGGATTTCAGGGATTTTATCGTACACTTTTTAAAAATCACTTATTAGTTTACTGGAGCACCAGTGGATGCAGCAAGTAATTGTAAGACCTTGCCTCTCACTTACACCAGCTGAAGTCTGACACTGCACAACCTCATCCATTTTTCTCGTGGCCCTTGTGTGTCCCCCACTGTAACTGAAATCAAATCACTCCTGCTGGTTTGACACATTGCTACACATCTCTGCAACTGCACCTTGTTCCCACACAGGCTTCACTTAGTGACAGAACAATTAATTTGACTCCATTTGTACCAAGCAACTTATAAGCGCAGGATTACCTCTAACTAGGCCATGCTAAAAAAAAATCACATGGCAATTTTGCTCAAGTTGTATTCTCTCATTTCCAAGTGGATCATTATCAAGGATGTTGACCTGCAGAGTTCTGGAAAGTCTACACTGAAGGAACACCAGAGAGTGAGCAATAGAGACAAAATATTATTGAATGCAGAGAATACTAAAAACTAGAAATAAAATATTTTTAAAAAGCATTTTTAAATCTCTGGTCTTCTAGCTACCCATCCCATAAGATGGTGATGGTTCCTTTCAGTCAATTTATGGAGTTCGATATGAGGTTGCCCCACTCCTCAGAAAGGAGAAACGTGTGTATGAATGGATTTACGTGAGCAGGGATTGCACAGGCCAAGACCCACCCTCTTGACATCCACTCCCGGATCCAAATCACTGGTAAACTGAATTTTTATGACAGATCCAGCAGTTGCCAAATGTAACATGGTCAATGGGTTGAAGGTCACTTCTCCCTTGTCAATCAAAATCAGACCTGCCATTGATGAAGCCACTTTCCAATTGGTCATCCACCTCACCTGAAGTCCGGTGACTCAATTCCCAAGTTGGCCTCTTGTCCCAGGAGTATAAAAAGGCAGCACTGGTGTGACTCTTATCTCTTTAATACCCCGAGCCCACTCCTGGCTGTAATCTGCGGGCAGTGCTAGAGAACCAAATGTGAAGTGGGGAGAGAGCTCAATTGTGGCATCCACCTGGGCAACCATTGTGGTTTTCTCAAGTTAAACTTGTACATTCAATCTGTAGCTAGATAAATTCTTGAATCTGTGTGCTGTTTTGGTATATCAGGAGGGCGGAGGGGAGGGGTTTTGTGCCAAGCTACTGTTTGTTATGCGCAGTACTGGCCCCACCCTTTACACCTATGGTTCGTGTGCCGTGGCCAAGCAAGCTGGGACGTGGCAGCGAGGTCCTTGGGTCGTAGGTTTTATATCGGAGTCACCTTCTCCTATGCAGGTTGCTTAACCGGGCTGAAGAGGCCTGCCTCCCCTTTTAGGTCGAAACATTTCTGGAGATCTACGACCGCTGTCCCCAGTTGTGGAATCGACCTGGGTGTTTTTACTCCTGCCGCAGCTGAGTAAAGGGGATGTAGCATTGGTTGAGGATCAGAAAGAAGAGTTCTAGTAGGACCTCGGGCCTCCGGCAGCGGCAGCAACAGTACCTCGGGCCTCCGGCGGCGACAGCAGCAACAGGACCTCGGACTTCTGAGGACAGGTCCACGTCCTCCCTCTCAAAAGATGCACACAAACTCAAGCTAGCATGTTGGAACATCAGAACCATGCTAGACAAGGCTGACAGCCACCGACCTGAACGTCGGTCTGCCCTCATCACACATGAACTCCTCAGACTCAACATCGACATAGCCGCTCTCAGCGAATTCTGCCTTGCAGATGTAGGCAGCCTCCAAGAACACGGAGCGGGCTTCACACTCTACTGGTCTGGCAAGCCTCAGGCTGAACGACGCCTATCTGGTGTTGGCTTCATGGTCAAGAACTCCATTGCCTTTAAACTCAAAAACCTCCTGACAGGCCACTCTGACTGGATCATGTCCATGCGACTCCCCCTTCAAAACAAGCGACATATCACTCTCATCAGTGTCTATGCTCCAACCCTTCAGACAGAACCAGTAGAAAAGGACAAGTTCTACACTGATCTGCGCAACCTCATCCAACGCACCCCTACAGCCAACAAGGTTGTCATCCTTGGCGACTTCAACGCTCGCGTCGGCAAAGACTCAGAAACCTGGCCAGGAATCCTTGGCAAGCATGGTGTCGGCAAGTGCAATGACAACGGGCGCCTCCTGTTGGAACTCTGCGCAGAACAGTGGCTTGTCATTACTAACACCCTTTTCCAGCAGAGAGACAGCCTGAAGACTACCTGGATGCATCCCCGATCCAAACACTGGCACCTCCTGGACTACGTTCTGGTGCGAGGAAGAGACAAACGGGATCTGCTCCACACCAGGGTCATGCCCAGTGCGGAATGCCACACTGACCACTGGCTTGTTCGCTGCAAGCTCAACCTTCACTTCAAGCCAAAGTTCAAGAACAGTGGAGCCCCCAGAAAGAGGTTCATTGTTGGAAACTTGCAGTCAGATGTAGTGAGAGGAAAGTCCAGGCAAACCTCGAAGCAAAGCTTGAGGATGCAAACTGCCTCACGGACACGTCTCCTGATACCCTCTGGGATCAGCTGAAAATGGCCATACTGCAATCCACTGAAGAGGTACTGGGCTTCTCTTCCAGGAAAAACAAGGACTGGTTTGACGAAAACAACCAGGAAATCCAGGAGCTGCTGGCAAAGAAGCGAGCTGCCCACCAGGCTCACCTTGCAAAGCCTTCCTGGCCAGAGAAAAAACGAGCCTTCCGTCTCGCATGCAGCCATCTTCAGCGCAAACTCCGGGAAATCCAAAATGAGTGGTGGACTAGCCTCGCTAAACGAACCCAGCTTAGCGCCGACATTGGCGACTTCAGGGGTTTTTATGGGACACTAAAGGCTGTGTACGGCCCCTCACCCCAAGTCCAAAGCCCTCTGCGCAGCTCAGACGGCGAAGTCCTCCTCAGCGACAAGATCTCCATCCTCAATCGATGGTCAGAACACTTCCAATCCCTTTTCAGTGCCAACCGCTCAGTCCCAAGAATCCGCCCTGCTCCAGCTCCCTCAACAACCCTTGAGTCTAGAGCTGCATGAGGTCCTTACCCGGGAAGAGACATATAAGGCAATTGAACAACTGAAAAGTGGCAAAGCAGCAGGTATGGATGGAATCCCCCCCCCCACCCCCCCCACCCCCCCCACCCCCCCCAGAGGTCTGGAAGGCTGGCGGCAAAGCTCTGCATACCAAACTGCATGAGTTTTTCATGCTCTGCTGGGACCAAGGAAAGCTGCCTCAGGACCTTCGTGATGCCATCATCATCACCCTGTACAAAAACAAAGGCGAGAAATCAGGCTGCTCAAACTACAGGGGAATCACGCTGCTCTCCATTGCAGGCAAAATCTTCGCTAGGATTCTCCTTAATAGACTAATACCTAGTGTCGCCGAAAATGTCCTCCCAGAATCACAGTGTGGCTTTCGCGCAAACAGAGGAACTACTGACATGGTCTTTGCCCTCAGACAGCTCCAAGAAAAGTGCAGAGAACAAAACAAAGGATTCTACATCACCTTTGTTGACCTCACTAAAGCCTTTGACACTGTAAGCAGGAAAGGGCTTTGGCAAATACTAGAGTGCCTCGGATGCCCCCCAAAGTTCCTCAACATGGTTATCCAACTGCACGAAAACCAACAAGGTCGGGTCAGATACAACAATGAGCTCTCCGAACCCTTCTCCATTGACAACGGCGTGAAGCAAGTCTGCGTCCTCGCACCAACCCTCTTTACTATCTTCTTCAGCATGATGCTGAAACAAGCCAATAAAGACCTCAACAATGAAGACGGTGTTTACATCCGGTACCGCACAGATGGCAGTTACTTCAATCTGAGGCGCCTGCAAGCTCACACCAAGACACAAGAGCAACTTGTCCATGAACTACTCTTTGCAGATGATGCCGCTTTAGTTGCCCATTCAGAGCCAGCTCTCCAGCGCATGACGTCCTGTTTTGCGGAAACTGCCAAAAAATTTGGCCTGGAAGTCAGCCTGAAGAAAACTGAGGTCCTCCATCAGCCAGCTCCCCACCATGACCACCAGCCCCCCCACATCTCCATTAGGCACACTGAACATTCATTGGAATGACTTCTTCACCAACATTGAAGTACTCGAGCTGGCAGAGTCCGCAAGCATCGAATCTATGCTGCTGAAGACCCAACTGCGCTGGGTAGGTCACGTCTCCAGAATGGAGGACCATCGCCTTCCCAAGATCGTGTTCTTTGGCGAGCTATCCACTGGCCACCAAGACAGAGGTGCACCAAAGAAGAGGTAAAAGGACTGCTTAAAGAAATCTTTTGGTGCCTGCCACATTGACCATCGCCAGTGGGCTGATATCACTTCAAACCGTGCATCTTGGCGCCTCACAGTTCGGCGGTCAGCAACCTCCTTTGAAGAAGACTGCAGAGCCCACCTCACTGTCAAAAGACAAAGGAGGAAAAACCCAACACCCAACCCCAACCAACCAATTTTCCCTTGCAACCTCTGCAACCGTGCCTGCCTGTCCCGCATCGGACTTGTCAGTCACCAACGAGCCTGCATCAGATATGGACATACCCCTCCATAAATCTTCGTCTGCGAAGCCAAGCCAAAGACTGTTTGTTATAACCCTCAGTAGTCTTACCTTCTCTAGGTCTTTGTAATTTAGTTTCTTCCACATTAGTGAAATTATTTGCAGGCGAGGATTCCATGTCCAGTTTCTTGTTTACTCCCAGTTGTAAATAAAATTTTGGTTTTGATGCTAATGCTTGTCCAGATTTGTAACTCCTTGAACCCTAAACCCTCACTGCCACAACGTGATTTGTACAAACTGTACAAGCCATTGATACTCAAGAAATATTTTAATTCCTCATTTATAAAATATTTCTTAAACTCCTTCGATAAGCACTAGTTGGACTGAATCCAAGGTAGTCTTTGAATTTAGTTAAATTAGCAAAGCAGCAAAACATTCAGTAAGGTAACAGGTCACAAAAGGGGATAGAAAAATCATTGTTTTCACAAGAGATAGAATCTTGTATTTTATTCAACTTTCAACATGCAAAAAGACGTTGCAAATCAGAGAGCTGATATTTCAGTGTCAGGTGACTGTCTCCAACCCACTCTCTTCTACGAAAGAAAGATTAAAGGAAGAGGAAGCTTGATATTGAGCTTCCCTAAGGACAAAATGGCAGATAATAATTATTTCAGTAAACAAAACCTGCTGAGCATTCCTTTTCCGTTGTTTTTATAAAAAGCAAGCTTTGATCCTCTTTGTGAATGTTCCTTGAATGAAAGCCAGCAGATTTAGTGGTATTCTTCTCTATGACAACATGAAATTTATTTTAGCAAAAAGGACAGAATCCTGACATAATAACTCGCTTGCTCTTGACAAGCATTGACAACAATACTGTAAAAACTGCACTCTTGACCCAACTGTTACATTTCCTCTGACTGTCTGGTTTAGAATCTCAGTTCACAGATTCTAAGCAGATTTTGGTTGTCAGGCAGTGTCGCAAAAAGGCATAAGATCTAAGCAGCCAAAATGATTTTCTCTTGACTGTTTACGATATAAGTGAATACTGAATTAAGGCAATTACAAGAACCCAAATTCAAGTCCAGTCCTATTCCAAGCTTAAACAATCTTGTTAAGGCAGATGAAAATTTTTAAAAAGCAAATTCTTATATATTTTTTTTAAATTTAGACATTCAGCATGGTAACAGGGCCTTTTGGCCCACAAGCCCCGTGCTACCTAATTTACCCCAAATGACCTTCAATCCCTGGGTGAACGGTGGGGGAAAACCAGAGCACCTGGAGGAAACTCATGCAGACAAGGGGACAACGTACAAACTCCTTACGTACAGCACGGGGTTCGAACCCCAGTCCCAACTGCTGGTGCTATCACAGGGACACGCTAAACGTGCCACCCCTGAAATAAAGACATAAAATGCTTGAAACACTCAGTAGGTCAGGTGACCTCTATGGAAAGAGAAACAGGAGAAACACGTCTGTTTTCAGAACAGAGAAGGTGAGGGAGGGACAGGTAGAATAAAAGAAATGTCTCATTCCTACTATTGTAAAACCCCTGGTATCCTGCACCTATGGAAATTGGTAGATGCCAAATAAGTGTATTTTCCAGTTGCTTGAGACTTATTTACAATACCTAACTAACACATCTGCATTAAGAATTAATAGTTTAAAGATCATTATTTGAAATCATTTAACCGTCACTGCATTTGCAAGTTTCACCCCCTCCACAGAGCCACGTGAAAGACGAACAATAACATTATAGACAATTAACCTGCTCCCACCCCCCCCCCCCACAAGAGAGAAGGAGTCAGCAGGAGGCATTCTGAGAAAAGGCTCCTTTTTTAAGACTGGGCAGAGTTCTGATATGGTAGCTTGAGTGTACTCTCTGTGGAAATCAGGAGTGGTGGCTAATCTTTCCAGTGTGGCGAAGAAAATAACTCTGTGAGAAGAACCTGGAAAGAAGACAGGTTTCTTCTGGAAGACCCTCATGTTTGGGGTGTCCAACAAGCAACAACCATCTCTCTATAACCCTCCACAACTTTCCTGTCTGGTAATTCTAAGTAAAGCACTGAAGTTTGCTTGAGTCTAATTCTGTGCACAGATTGAAGATTACTGGAAACTGTAGCCTTGGAAACGTGGACAGTGGAAGATTGGCCAGTAAAAAAGTCTTTCTTGAAAATATATTGCACACATTTGTGCTTAGATTAGGTTGTGGGGGAAGGGATTGTGTAAATAACTTAGTGTTGATAAGTTAAATGTTGATCTTCAGAGAAGATCTCTATACTCAGAGAATTAAACTAATTTTGTTTCAGGAACCATTGCTTGGTGTATTTCTACTGCTGCTGGTATATGGGGTTCACTGAACTCATAACAGCCTATACATCTTTAGAACGTGGGAGGAAAGTTAAGCACCCAGAAGAAACGGAGAGAACATATTTGAGTTCCCTGTCTTTAAGCTTTTTTTTGTGATAGGCTACTCAGCTGGCCAAATGACACCAAATCTGGGTGTGGTGATATGTTTCCTCCATTGTATATAGTTATCATTGTCGGTTGTATATATGGAGCTGGCCTGCCCACGGATGACTCGTACCCCGTGACTCCTCCCCCATGGTCCTGGGCCATAAAGTTCGAGCCACCTTTCCCTTGCCACCATTCCTATCCTGGGATCCAGGTCAGCAAGGTACTTGTGTGTATTAAAGTCTATCACTCCCTCAACTTGTGTCTGTGGTTACTGGTAATGCCCTACACTGGGGATGCCACAGATTATATTGAATGACAAGGAATGTCAGGAAGGAATGGTAGTTTCAAAGATTGTTAGTTTAAATGTATATGCTCCTCCATCTAACTTTAATTTCAAATAATTTTCTCCAGACTGATATTTAAGTCACAGGTGATGTGAGCCATGGGAAGCAATAAAATTAACTGCCAATTTGGGCTTACAATTTGCATCTATGTACATTAAATTGCATAAATCATTCATCAGCTCACAGTTTTGAACTTTCTGGATTTCCTTTCACTTCAGTTGAAAATTTTGATGGCTGTGTTTCTGTTCTGAACTCAAATCGCTCACTTGCACTGTGGCCCCAGATCTAATCTCTGCAATATTTTGCTTGTGGCGCTTCAAGCCAACTCCCAATCACTTTGTTGCTCAGTTTAATATCATTCTCCTCCGATGGCTTCCTATCTCAGCGACTAATGTGTTTTGTGGTGCAAAGAGCTTGCCAAAGTGGGAACGTTTCACATCCAGAAAAGGTTTGCAGTCAGCTAGATTCAGTGATTCCAGGAAGAAATCAGTAAGTTTGTTTGCAAGACGATCCACCTCAATTTTCACAATGAGTTCTTCATATTGCACGATTAAAGCCCAGGAAATCATGATTGCCTCTATCGAAAATACACTTAATCTGCAGCAGAAATAAGCTTCATTGCAAGTTCATTGCTGGGTTGTCTCAGGATTAGTGAAAATGTAACTGAGTACTGGCCCTGTGTTCTTAATTTCATTTCTAATAATTTCTTAAAACTGACTTACCAACTATTTAATAAATATAATTATAGAAAATCCACCTGGATGCATTGACTTATTTTCCCTTCATTAAGTCATTTAGTGCCTTATCTGAAATTCTTTTTGTTTTAAGCGCTCCTTGCTTTCACTTTCCCACTGCCATCGTTTTGGCCTGGAATCTTTACCATTGAAGTATTTGTTATCTCATGGCTGCAACTTTTCATTGGGCTTCTTACTTACTTTGGGGCTAATTATTGTTCAAAACGATAGAAATATATTTTGTGATTACTTGTTTTATTAATCTTTCCCCCGCAGCTTAGTATTTTGTTGTTCTTTTTCATCTTCCAGTTGGGTTGGGAGAGGGGTGGCGACAACATTGTTATCCCAAATAATCATCACGTGTATGTGCAAAATATTTGTAAACTATTATTCTGACATTGAGGATTGGTAAGAACTTCTCCTCCACAATCTCCATCAGTACCGGAGCACCACAGGGCTGTGTTCTTAGACACCCCCCCCCCCCACTTTACATCTATGTCTGTGTAGCTTGGTATGACAATAACACCATCTACAAATGTAGTGGGCTGTATAGAAGAAGGGGATGAATCAGCAGACAGGATGGAGATTGAAAACTTGACTGAAAGGTGCGCCTACAACAACCTTGCACTCAACGTCACCAAAACTAAGGAGCTGATTGTTGACTTCAGGAAAGGAAAGTCCCAGATGTATACAATCCAGTGATCATTGGGGGATCAGAGATGGAGAAAGTGAGTAAAGTCCTTGGGAGTCACTATCTCGGAGGATCTTTCCTGGACCCAACATGCCAATGGCAGAATGAAGGAAATGCATCATTGCCTCTACTTCCTCAGGAGTTTGCGGACATTCGTTATGTCACCTGAAACCTTGGCAAATTTCTACAGAGGCGTGCTGGAAAGTTTGATGACCGGATGTATCATGGGAACACCAATCACCCTGAGCATAAAATAGGTATTTTTTGTCCAAAAGGGAGTGGACACAACCCAGGACATCACAGGCAAAACCCTCCCCACTACTGAGTACATCAACAGGGAACGCTGCTGTCAGGAACCAGCAAGAATCTCACCGCCCAGCACATGCTCTGTTCTCGCCGCTGCCATCAGGAAGGAGGTATAGATGCTATCAATCTCACACCACCAGGTTCAGGAACAGCTGCTACCCCTCCTCCATCAGACTCCTCAACGATGAACTCAATCAGAGTCTCATTTAAGGATTCTTAATTGTGCATTTTATTGATTTTCTTTTTGTTCTCTCAGTATTGCACAGTCAGTTTGTTTGCATTCGTTATCTGTTTGCAGTTCTCTGTTTACATGCTTACGCTCAGTACAGTTTTTTTTTGCACTACCAATTACCGATAATTCTTCCGCAGAGTAAAGGAATCTCAGGGTTGTATGTGTTGTCATGTATGTACTCTGACAATAAATCTGAATCTGAAATACATCGTCATCCCTACATTGCTTTTGGTTCTAAATCCTGCAACTCCCTACAGCGTTATTGGAGTACCTTCAATTCACAGAAACGCAGCAGTTCAAGAATGTAATTAACCACAAATTTGTCAAGGGCCAGCAATCTTGGCTTTGCAAGGGATTCCCAAGTAAAGAAAAACAAATATAAGAAAAAATAATGCCTTTCCGAAACCATTTAAGTTTAAATTGTTTCTGGCAATATTGTCCATTCCATTTCATTCCAATAACTACAGGATTTGTGGGAGTTCTGAAAGCCATTTAGTCGTCAGAATGAAAACAGTCACTTAACTTCACAATTAGCATATGTTTCGGCATATAAATCGAGTTGTAAAACTCTCAGAAAGCTCAAAAAATCGGGGTCCATTTAAATTAACCAATAAAGCTAGATGGGCACATGTCAATGTTGGAAGCACCTCCCCACCACTGGGCGCCGCAATAACTGTTCCTACTTGGGACCCTGACATCGCCGGCACCACTCCTGCCTGGTAAGTCAGAGGTTCCTGCTCCTACCTGGAGCACAATGTCACCACTTCAGCTCCTTGGGTCATTGCTGCTCCTTCCCCGTAGGCTGAGGTTATTTTTTACTTCCTTAATTTACAGTTTTGTTACTTGCAATTGGGGCGTTTTAAAAAAAATGGAGTTCCTGGGAGGCCCAGACAGCCCAAAAAGAGGGGGTCGATTTGTACACCGGATATACCATAAAACTGAGGCTTAAAAAGGGGGTCGGCCTATCTGCCAGTTGGCTTATTCACTGAAGTAGACGGTACTACTTTGGAAGCTATCTCAATCCTTTGCTCAACTGCACTACGGTACAATTGCATAAATGGGACTGATAAATTCAAACAGATAATCTAACATCACATTAAAACATTTCATTCAACACTATTCTTTACTGATGACTCAGTGTTAAGCTAAGCAGCACCTACTTTGTGGCTGTAGCCTTCAACCTGCCATAATGCTCGCCAAAGAGCCCATCGTGGTTCCAAGTGAAATGTTTATTCACTTCAACATCCAACTGCCTGACTGAAATTGTAGTAGAGGAAATCCACCCTATGTAGCACACAGGGACTTCATCAAATTATTTCGGCTTTTTTCTTTTCTTTTGATTCAAGTGAGCAGCAATGGTAGTTTACAGGCCAGCTGTAGATTAATTTTTTTATTTTTAATTTAGACAGACAGCACGGTAACAGGCCATTTCGGCCCAAGAGTCCATACCACCTACTTTAAACCAAATTAACCTACACCCTTCCCCCCCACCCCCTTGCCCCGGTATGTTTTGAATGGCAGGAGGAAACCGGGGAAACCCCGTGGAGACATGGGGAGAATGTACAAACTCCTTACAGAGAGCGTGGGATTTTTATCCCAGTCCCGATCTCTGGCGCTGTAACGGCGTTGCATTAACCACTTCGCCAACCAAGCTGCCCTACGTTCAGATGTACGGTAAAACCCCTGGTATCCAGACTTATGGGGATTGGTAAGTGACTTTTTCAGTTCACTCTGACACTGCCTAACTAATACACCTGCATTAAGAATAAACAGTTTAAAAGATAAATGAAAAAAAATGACATTGAACTTACACTGATCAAACTTCACTTGCATGAATATATAAACCTTAAATCATTATTTTCAGTCACATTCTTTGAAAATATCGCTGTATCTGGAGGTTCCACCCCCTGCACGGAGTTGGCCGAGAGATGAACAATAACATTATATATAATTAAACCTCTCCCCCTCCCCCAAGTTTACAGATAAAGCCTCTGAGTGGGATGACTCTTACTAAGCAGCCATAAGGAGACACTTTAAGAGAGTGACCCCCAACGGTGAGCAGCATTGATCAGCTCTTCATCCTGGGCCATTTTATTCAAACACAACTTTATTCAAACTGCTGCTACGAACAAAGCACAACCAAGGCATTCCACCGGCTGAATGTTTGCTCCCGTCTTCACCAAATGTTTATGTGTTACTTCAGAGAACATTTACAATTTTAAACTTGCATATCTTTACCTATTATTTTATTCTTAATCTTTTTTAAAATTTATTTCCCTCAATTTTGTTTTGCCGGTTGCTTGAATTCCAGACGCGAGAGATTTTGCCGTTTACACATTCGTTTAATCATCACTGAAAAAGAGGAAACCTGCAGGAAGCTTGTTCTGAGCTGATAGCAACATGAACAGCTCTAGAGTGAGTACAACACTGAATTTGAAGCTTCTGCAAGGACTTTCTTGATTTGGCTCCAAATAGACTTGCCCACTGCTGAAGCTCCACCTGGTGCTCCTAATGATTCTGCTCTCGTGGACCTATTCACTATTTCATTGATCGGCTGAGTGCAAGGAAAAGCCCTTCAAGATCAATTTCTGCCCATTTCTTGGTTCAGAGTTTGTCCAGGCCTCTTGCAATATTTTTAAATTTAAAAAAATCTTAAATATAGGCATACAGCAAGGTTACAGACCCTTTCAGCCCACGAGCCCGTGCCGCCCAATTTACGCCCCGTTAACCTACACCCCCAGTACATTTCAAATGGTGGGAGGAAACTGGAGCCCCCAGGGAAAACCCACACAGACATGGGGAGAGCATACAAGCTCCCTTACAAACAGCATTGGATTCGAAACCTGATCCCGATCGCTGGCGCCGTAACAACATTGCGCTTACCGCTACACTAGCCGTGATGCCCCCTGCAGCATTTCAAAACTTAAGGTTTGCTTAATGTCACTTTCAGTTGTATGCTACATGAAATCTTGATAAAAAGATTGAAAAACCAGCTATTATCACATTATCAAGTGATTTGCTGTTGAAATAATTCTTCAGACTCTTTAGGTGTTTTGCCATGGGAAACTCCATAAGTCCTATTATTTGCATTGCTCTTCCAATTGATTTTTTTTTTGGTTATTTGAACAGGAAATGGTGGAAACCTTGTGTTTAAAAACATGAACAACCAGCAACTGTTTCCAGAAAATAACTGTGCCACAAATAATAGGAATAAAAGAGAGGGAGGATGAGATGAACTGGGGATATTAGAAATGGTTTTTGAGTGTAAGTATGGTAATGCCAATACATTATGATCATATAGCATGAACATAACGCTTAATAATATCTGTGCGATTCTTGTCGACGAGAAATACTGATCTCTCCTTTATTCTCACAAGTTAATGATGAGATTGGACTTGCCTGTGATAGTTAAATGCTGGAGCTTTCTGGCAAATCTTGCACTTGAGTATTAGCTATTTGATTAATAAACCGGTAATATTAGACATTGTGGTATTAACCCAGCTCACCTCTCTGAAAGGAGAGGTGGAAAAGAAAACTGGAGAGAAAAAGCCTGAGGAAAATATTCATCCTTTCTATAAAAGTAGAAAAGAAAGCAAGCCTCATCTGCAAGCATTTAATACAGCCAAGGTTATCTTCAGTGCATACTAATCTCTCGACAGTCCTCTGCCAGATGTTTTATATATACAGACAGGGTGTCCCATTTTCAGTGTTCAGACGATGTTTCCTCTGAGGAAATACTTTGTTCTCATCAGCCATGATTTAATGAATGATGGTCCACTCTTAAGGAACAGATAGCCTACACCCAGTCCCATGTTCCTTCCCCACCCTTTTGGTTTTGAAAGAGCCTTTTCTGATTTTTTATTTGTTTCCCCCAAACACCGCAGGGGAATTAAGAGTCAATGCAGCTGGAATAGGAGGATGAGTACTAACCAATTCCTGCTTATTTTGTTCAAATCGTCATCTGAATGGATGAAAAAGACTTCAGTGAATCTCTCGCAGAAAAGCATATTCAAATTTAATTCTGGACTACAGTTTGTTGTTTCGTCTAAACCCCGATGAAATCTTCGAGGAATCTGCAATAATTCCAGCTCCAGAAGATGGAAGTTGAGTGATTATCCCTTTCCTACACCTGCTGAGCGGGAAGTTATCGGCCTGCCGCCACAAAATGATTCCACGTGAAATCAGGTTTGACATTCTCTTAATGAAACCCTCATGGAACAGAACATCCATCGTTACAATGTCCATTGGAACAGTAAGGAAGTTAAATAAAAAATAGCCTGTTGGAATATAAATTTGCTATTTTGGGAATAACTAAATTAGGGTTCCGGCCCACTAATGATATTATAATGATTTATATAACTTTCGGCAGCAAAGGGGCCGTAGTATTACAGTGGACCACCACATTCTTCATCGCCATGTCCCCAATCCCTACCTGACATAAGCAACCCATATCCACCTATGGCCTTCTTACTGTCACCCTATACTCCTCCCCCTTCCCCTTCCTCCTTCCTCTTCTCCTCCTGTCTGTTTTTTACACATTCCATGATGAAGGGCTAAGATCAGAAACATGAGTTACCCTTTACTTCCCAAGTCAAAGTTCAAATTTATTGTCAGAGTACATACATGACATCACATACAACCCTGAGATTCTTTTACCTATGGGCCAAGCGGAATTTCTACTTATCAGAAACTGCAAACTACTCCAGAAGAAAGATATGAATACAAAAGAGAGAAATGTAAGCAAAGAAATAATTATAAACAAACTGTGTAAAGAGAAAAAAATTCAGTAATAAATAATGTGCTAAGTAAGAGTCCTTAAATGGCACCTACAGTATATCTCTTTCCTGATGGGAGCAGTGAGAACATAGCATGACCTGAGTAATGTGGATCCTTGATGATTGCTGCTGCAGTGTTCCCTGTAGATGTTCTCAATGGTGTGGATGGCTTTGCCTGTGATGTACTGGGCTGTGTCCACTACTTTTTCAGGGCTTTGTGCTCAATTCCCGTACCAGGCTGTGATGCAGCAGATCAGCACATTTTCCACTATGCCTCTGTAGAAGTTTTCCAAGGTTTTTGATGTCAGACTGAACCTCTGCAAACTCCTGAGAAAGTAGAGAGGCTGACGCGCTTTCCTCTTGATGACATTTGTGCGTTGGATCCATGAAAGGTCCTCTGAGGCGGTGACCACCCCCTATGAATTTAAATTTGCTCACCCTCTCCACCTCTGATTCCCCCACTGATCACTGGATTGTGGACCTCGGGTTTTCCCTTCCAAAAGTCAACATCAGCTCTTTGATATTGGTGACGCATGCTCAAGATGTTGCGTGACCCGCTGAATTTCTCCAGCATCTTTGTGCATTGCACTGCAATCACAGCATCTGCAGACTTTCAGGATCTCCAGTTACCCTGTCCAGTATTTGTTGATCCATTTGCTTGGATATTCCTCTCGGGAACCATGCTATGAGTGATGCAGAAGGGCTTCAGTGAGGTCTATATCCTCTGAAATCCATTCAATTCCTGCTGAACAATTCAATGACATTCAGATGGCAAAGTATGAACAGGTTGTATGCTCTTACCCAAGAGTTAGTCGACCTGTTACTTCAGGTCAATCATGGAGTTTGCATATTGTCATTTTCACTATGTGGGTTTATATTGAATATCTGATTTCCTCCCACATCCTGAAGATTTGTGGATTCATAATTTAACACACAAGGGACTTCCTCATTGCTGATAACTGTGCAAGCTCAGAAGTGACGTGCAGGAATGTTTGCACAGAGGTGCCGATGGCAGCTTTGTCCTCACAACCAGCGCAAAGAAACCAGAAGTCAAGCACCTACCTGCACCAAACACTCCATATACAAAACCAAACATATATGTGAATGGTCAAGGGCTTTCACGTGCCTTGATGGCACGGTCTCTAGATCAACCAACATTGATGACAAAGTTAACAGCAGGATAGCATAAGCCATTTGGTGTGTTGGAAGACTGAGAAGTGTAGGAATGAAGAGGAATCCGCCTTCAGCTGAAGGTGTGTCACGCTGGGATCATGTCCACCTAAGCTTGTGAGCCATCCACAGTGTACAGAGTGGATATACCAGACCGGTTAACTACTTCTACATGACCTGTCGGCTCAAAATACTTCATATCAGATTCAGATTTCAGATTAATTGTCAGAGTTCATACATGATATCACATACAACACTGAGAATCTTTTTCCTGTGGGCGAGGCAGAATTACCACTTAATGGTTGTGCAGAAAAACGGACTCAGCCTAAACAAATAAAGAAATGTAAACAAACTCTCTGTGCAATACAGAGGGAGAAAAAAAATCGATAAAGTGTAAGAGTCCTTAAATGAGTTTGTTGTTGAGGAGCCTGATAGTGAAGGCGTAGTAGCTGTTCATGGATCTGGTGGTGTGAGTCTTATTGCCACCTATACCTTACCTCATGGTAGCAATGAGAAAGGAGTGTGTGCTGGGTGGTGCTCTCTGCAGATGTTCTCGATGGTGGGGAGGGTTTTGCCTGTGATGTCCTGAGCTGTGTCCACTACCTTTTGCAGGGCCTTTGGTGTCCACATACCAGACCATGATGCATACTTTCCACCACTGGCAAGACAAGGTTTTAGGCACATAGTTCTGTACCCAATAATCCTTCCAGCATCTACACACAGCTGATAGAATCACATATCAGATAGATAGGCCCTGTTAGAAGGATACCAAAGAAGTTGCTTTAGGGAAAGCTGATTCATGTCATTGAAGAACAGAAAAGAGATTCAAAGACTCTCTCAGAAGAGTTTAAGCATTGATGCGTACCACTGGGATCAACAAACTTTGGAACATCTTGTTTGGCAATCCCACTTAAAAAAGCAGAGCTCATTCATATGAGAAAGCAAATGATGAGAGATAACCTCAAAAATCAAGAAACCACTAATCCTATACCTCTGTCACCTGGGTTAAAGGACCCTTTAAGCCCATATTGATCTAATCTGCTATCTTTGTATATAGTGTAGCCCTAAAGACCAGATGTCACTCGAGAACAAGTGAGAAACAACAACAAAATGACCACTGTAGATTCCCCTTCTTGTGTCAAGTGAGTAACAGAATCTAGGTGTAGTAAACCACAGTTGCATAAATTGTCTGGCCAGGTACACCTATTGGCCGATTGTACCTCCCCCCCCCCCCCCCCCCCCACCCCGACAGGCTCCTGTATAAAGGTGACTGTCCTCAGCGTAGGACAGTCGAACATTATGAATGTGCTTTTGCTCTTGTGAATAAAAGCCCTGTTGGTTTCTCAACAATAGTATTTTGAGTAATTGATGGTGCATAACTAGGGACTGGTGAAAATGTGGGAAAATAGGATTTCAAGGAAAATTATTGGGGGAAGAGGATCGCTTTGACAGCCAGAACACACTCAGAGACATGTTTGATCATCAAAGATTGTTATGGCATCTCATAGGTTGTAATGTGTACAATTTATAGACAAGAAAGGGTCCTCAGATGTCATCTTTAGCTAATATTGGCTCCTTGAACTTTGATGAAGCCAGAAGGAGCACTGTGAGATTTCTTGCTTTGCTACACTGGAGTTATCTTCCTTGAAGAGCCTTGCAGAATGAACAAAGATGTCATAGTGCATACCCTTGCCTGCTTGAAAGGAAACACAGATTCAAGTTTTCATCTTGCAGCTTACCAGGTTGTGCTGTGCCTTCTTCCCAAATCACAGTTCAAAGTTCCAATTTATTGTCAGAGTGCATGCATTCATGACATCACATACAACCCTTAGATTCTTTGTCCTGTGGGCCAGGCAGAATTTCTACTTATCAGTAGCTATAAATCACATTCAAGAAGAAAGATACTTAAACAAAAAAGACTAATATAAACAAAGAAAGAAATATAAACGAACTGACTGTGCAATATAGACAAAATAAATATTCAGTAATCAATAATGTGCAAAGTAAATGTCTTTAAATAAGTATCTGAATGAGTCAGATGCTTAGAGGTTTGATGCTGGAGGATGAATTCAGGTTCCTTGTAGTGGCTGTTAAATTCTTTGGTGTGCTGCATGTACTACCATGTAAACTGGGTGAACTGCCTTTATTGAAGATAGACAACATATCCGTTGTAAATATCCAATTACATCTTATCAGATCACCTAGCTCTTAAAGTTGAACACAGGGCCAGAGAATGCAGTTGGCATAAAAAAAACACGTTTTTTGAATAAGCTTTAACAATCCTCAAAACCATCTGCAGACACGACTGTGTGTAATGCATAGATATCTTTTCCCATTTGCTGCCCAAGCTTCCTTTGTCGAAAAGCAGAAGGTAGTAGGTCAAGAAGAAGGATGGGTCTCATTGATGCTCCATTTCATCTCCTTCTTCCAGCGTTGTCTAAATGGTTATGCTTTCCTTTCCCTTCGTAAAATTAGCAGTATGAATGGAAGAAGGGATATTTGGTTTGCCTTTACACAAACACCATACTCAGTGCTTTTCTCCCCTCTTTGCCCATCAATCTTGGTCAGAAACAATGAAGGACCCAATGAAGAGGCTATTCCCTACTGATTATTTTCTTTTAAACATTAAAGCATCTCTGCATTCTGGAAATAATGGCCCTTCACGTGAACAGAATTATGGATAGCAATACTGTCAAGACAGATAAGGAAACAAGAAAGCCTTCAGGAGCGATCACCAATTGTTGATATAGCCTTCCTGACTGCCCTAGTTCCATTAGGCCATTTGTAATTGCAGGTCAGATGGAAACCATGTCACATCATTAGTTGTGATTAATTTCCAGACTGTAGTGTCCATGTTTCACACCATGTTATGATACCAGCACGATACACCTTCAGTTAAAGGCTGATTCCTCACAACAGTGAGGTGAATCTAGTCATGTCATTGCTTAGTGTAGAGCCTCGTGCTATGTTCTACCAGTTTCAGTTTAATGAACAAGTCACAATTTACAGAGGATCAGAACTTGTGCAAATGTAAAATACGCCAGAAAAAAAATTATTTTAACAGTAAGCCCTGGTAGAAGGCCCTTTCAGCCCATGAAACCCATGCAATGCAATTACACTCTGCTAACCATGCATTTTTGAGAGTGGGATAAAACTGAAGCATCTGGAGAAAACCCACACAGGCCACAGGGAGAACGCGCGAGCTCCTACACACAGCGTCGGACTCAACTCAGGTCGCTGGCACTGTAATGGCTTTGATCGTGGCTTCATTCCCAGCAATTATGTCTATAATAAGTTTGCCTCAATATCAATAAAAATGTTACCATTCTAGTTGTAGACAGTCATAGATATCTACCTCCTTATTTTGCTTTTAAGTTTTCAAAATAGGAAATAGAATTATAGTTAAAAAAAGGTCAGACAAAAAATAGTACTTAAAAATAAATATTTCACAAATCATTCAAGCAAGCTCTAATAACACTCAAAAATCTCTTCAGAGCACAGCTGTGGCTAAAGCATAACTTTCTTTTCCTGCTTTCTGCACAAGCTTTCTTTGTTCAATGGTAGAAGGCGTTGGGTCATGGAGGGAGGGGGTAGGGGTCTCCTTTATACTTCGTTTCTGCGCAACTATTTCCTATCAGCAATTTCCTGTCACAGGTCAGTGGTGTGATCGTAAGAGGCCAATCATGGCCTCTTGCGAGCAACGAGAGGATCCTTCTGCTGAGTTCGCTGAGAAGTCTGACTTCAATGTGTGTGAGCTTTACCGAGGAATCCCGCTCTGGAAAATTCCACAGCTTGGTCTTAGAAGTGAATTTTGCAGCACTGGCCACATTTTCTTACTTTTTGTTTGCAGGATTTAGCCTTCATTTGTTCTTCTGGAATTTGAATTTTTAATATTTTTCATTCTTCCTATTCCTGAGAGGTATATTTGCTATTTAGCATAGCTTGATTATCAAATTCATGTGAATCTGTTTCAAAATCCTAATTGTTGCTTTGTCCATTTTGAATAAAGTTAAAACAATTGATTGACAGGTTTGTGACCATCCTTAATGTTGTAAGTGGCATAAATCAAACATCATGCCTATGAATTTGTGTTTTCAATTAATGCAGGAGATCAAATTACAACCTTCACAAGCCACAATCTCCGAGAACCATGGAAGTGGTGATCTTCAAATTGCACACAAGTGAAATGAGTGAAAGTGACCCAGCTGAAGGTGTAATGCCTCAGGTCACCTAGGTTATTATGTAATTACAGAGATTTTGTGTGTCTGACTGAGGATTATCTGACAATCTGACCCTAATGGTAGTCAGATGCACAATTTTTAAAAAAATGGCTTTTCAATCGGAATAATTTGTCTCATATATCATTGTCCAGCTGAAAGATTTTTGACTTCCATCATTTAAATTTATGGCCTACGAGGTAAATACAGAAGTCTCCAGATGCTGGGATCTAGTGTAGGGCACAAATGTGCTGGGGAAACTTAGCAGGTCACGCGGCGACCATGGAAAGCAAAAAGGGCAGTTAACACTTCAGGCTTGAACCCTTCACCCAGAGTGCCAAAAATTAGGCAGATGCTTGAATAAGAAGTAGGGGTGGAGGGGAAGCCGGGGGTGGGGGGGTGGGGGGGGAAGCACAGACTAGCAGGTGATAGGCGGATACAATGGGGGAGGGGGGAACATGAGAGAGGAGCAAGGCGGTGATGGGGAGTGGGCAGATATAGCCCTTTGATAGAAGAGAAGGGAATGGAGTGAGGAGCGGAGGAAAGGAAACAGGAATAGAGAAAGGAGGGGGTTCTCAAAAATTGCAGGTCATTGTTGATGCGGTCTGGTTGGAGAATATAAGGTGTACGTCCAATTTATGAGTTGACTCCAACTGGTAGTACACGAGGCCATGGACAGTGTGGCAATGGCACGTGAAAATGAAGCCACTGGATGTCACAGTGAACAAGGTGAGGATGCTCAACAGAGCTACTTGTTTTGTTTGAGTAGCTCATTCTATCTGAAATTTGGAATGATCGCTTAGTATGTAATTTCTACACAATCTGGTGTGTGAGTAGAGTGAATTAGTTCTGATTCCATCGATAGTTCATGACACCTTCCATGGAATCATATGATTACTCAAGAGATTAGAGTTAATTTGTATCCAGCTCTCTTAGTTTTTAAGTATCCTTATACAGGCTTGCTGGCATTTTACTTGGTATTTTGCTGAGACATGAAGGTGGTCGGAGAATGGGGGAGGTTATATTGCCACCTGTCAATCAAGTTGTCAGCCTTTGAGTCCTTAGTAATTCAGCAGTTGTCAACATTTTGAGATTTCATGGTGATTTTAATAACACCATGAAATAGACAGATCTGGTCTAATCTGGGGAATCTTGAGTTCACTGAGTCTAAAATTTCAGGATACTTGAATCCAAGCCTAAAACACAATAATTGCAGAATGTATAAATGCTTTTGCATTACTGAGAAACAGTTTATCCATACTCCCTCGCTTACAGAAACAACGCAAGCCTCTCAGCTTGCTGGTGTGTCTCTCTCTGTTGAGGTTTCCTTCTGGATAGAAAGCTTTGCTGGATCGAGACACAGTGTACAGAGCAGTATCCTCATCTGGTTTAGTTTGGAGTATTTAATTTATCTTGGGAGTGGGGAGGGTGGCTGGTGGGAGGGAAAATGCATGCAGATGAAAAGTGGAGATTCTGGCCAAGCCTCCTCATTAAGGGGTGTGTGTGTGTGTGTGTGTGTGTGTGTGTGTGTGTGTGTGTGTGTGTGTGTGTGTGTGTGTGTGTGTGTGTGTGTGTGTGTGTGTGTGTGTGTGCTTGTACATTTGTGTGTGAGTATGTGTGTATATGTGCACACACAATGCTTGCGCATATGTTGTGTGTGGAGGAAACAGCTTCTCGATCTGTCTGGAATGTGTGTATTGCGGGTGGTCATGTGTTCTCTCTGAAACTTATTCAGAAGTCACATCACCTGTCAATCAAGGTAGGACTCTGACCTCCGTTAGTGCACACCTTGCTGTTGGCTAATTTAAATCATCTAGGGTCATTATTGGCTAAATGCCCAGATTAGCACTGTTTATAACACCAATGCACAGCACATTCTCTCTCTCTCTCTCTCTCTCTCTCTCTCTCTCTCTCTCTCTCTCTTTGCCTCGTAGTCCAACCCTTGGACCTCACTCCACACTAGGTCGCTACTGTGGATATCACTGGAAGTGACACAGGTAAGGTGTGCGCTACACTGAAGCTGAGTCGTTAATACTACAGTAGGTTAGGATTCGCAGAGAGCTGTAACTCCGTTGGTCAGGGAGCTGGGTAGTGTGTGAGTGGGTCGAGTATAGGTTTACTGTGGTCAGAGTCCAACCAAAGTCTGAAGTGAATGTCAATTTTGTCATTTAAGTGAAATAATGATCACTATTTCTGCTCTGTTTGTTTTCCGTGTGTTAATAAAAGTTATGTGCAATTGTAACATTTATCTCCAGACTCATCTCTCTGTGAACCCACCAAACCTGATACATTTCCCAACACAACAGCATATGAGTGTATGTGCATACACACACTTGTGCCTGTGTGTGTGTGTGTGTGTGTGTGTGTGTGTGTGTGTGTGCATATTTACATGTGCACATACACACGTCCACATACTTACGCGTATGAGAGGGCTATGACATGTTGTCATAAAGAAAAAAGTATTAAAACCTAAATTCTATCTCCTGTTCTCTCCTCCTCCCCGCCATTGATCAGGAAGATTGCTCTTATAATTATATATTCTTCAATCTATATCATTGGTAATAATACATGGAATTAAAACCTCCGTAACTTATTATGGTCTCAGATCATATCACTTGTACTAAGGTTTTTATTATTCCATCTGAGTTTTTTTTTACTTTGAGCAGAGTCTGATTGCAATATACAATGACACAAGAAAATAGAAGCAGGATAGGCTAGCTCAGATCTCTGGTCTCCCCTACCAGCCAAAACTCCTTTGTCCCTTCCCTCACTCCTCCTATGTACCAGTTTCAAAACACCCTCAGTAAAATGCACAAATTGAAAATGAAGTTAGGGAGCCGTCAGGGATTACACCCCAGCTCAGTGAGCTGGGCCAGAAAGAGAAGCTGCAAAAAAAAAACAAGGGTGATGAAGTAAATGGGTGAAATCTGGAGTTTGCCTGGGCTGCAATCAGGATGTCACAACTTTTTATACTTCTCTCAGTGCCTGCAGATGTAAACACATGGAGAGTGAAAACATGTGGCCTCCAGACATCAGTCAGAATGGAGGTCCTCAACAGGAGGCCATATTCCCACTTCACCTCTAAAGCAGGGACTTACATTCTGTTCTGCATTCTGGCTAAAGTTAACACTAATGCACAACAGCTGTGGCAGCAGAAACACTCAGCATGAAGCATGAAACATTTCTGGTGGAGAGTAATCCATTAAAATCCCATAACCGCCATTGATTCTTTTAAATCATGAAAACTTCAAAACTTCAGCACTTTGAATGAATTGAATATTTTCAAGTTCGTCTGTCACACTGTTTTGCAGTATCCTTCTCATTCTGGACCCTGACTATCAGCCAAAGTAGCCTCTCTGGTACTGATTCTTAAAGTCAGTGCCACGACAGCAAAATGTTAGTCGGTTTTTGATGGTTCCTTTTAAATCTATTATTGCAGTGTTTACACAGTGAAATGTTGAATTGAGATGGATGCAAGCAGCTCCTGCATCTGCCAAAGCCGCTGGGCTTCAGAATGATTGTCAGGAGCACTGACAAAGAAGAGGGGCATCTTGTGACACATTAATGTCACTTGCATCTGAACTCCCATCAGCAAAAGAAGGAGCTGACAGATGCAGAAGCCAGGAAATCCTGCAACCACACAGACAAAGAGATCAGATAACACTAAAAGCAGTACCTGTGCTATTTGAACAGCATTCCAATTTAACATTTTGTCTCCACTCCAGGAAACATTTATTAACAAGTTTTATCGATGGCATAATGTAACACTTACAACCTGATCATGCCACAATCCCAGTGATGTTTCAAAACCCATATGAAAATCTATTAGTTTTACCCTTTTTAAAAAAAAATCACTTACAAGGCCTTGCTGTCAGGGTCAACATTTATTGTTCACTTTGCTTGACCTTAAAAGATTTCAAAAACCAAACTTCACGAAACACTATCGTCTTTCTGCTTCAGTAGTAAGTCAGTTCTGCTCATTTTCTGCACCTTAAGATCCTTCCCTGGTTCATGGTTCTGAGTAAAGATTTCCTGAACAAAAGGACAAAAGTATATTTGTGTGTCATGTGTGTGTGTCATGTGTGTGTCATGAGTGTGTGTGTCATGTGTGTGTGTCATGTGTGTGTGTCATGTGTGCGTGTCATGTGTGTGTTTGTCATGTGTGTGTCATGTGTGTGTTTGTCATGTGTGTGTTGTGTGTGTGTCATGTGTGTGTGTGTCATGTGTGTGTGTGTGTCACGCGCGTGTGTGTGTGTGTGTGTGTGTGTGTGTGTATGTTAGCCATCTGTATTTATAGACTTATTTTGAAATTTAAGGGCTATATGCTTTATCTGTTAAAAATATAATTGAAAGTTCAGTTCATTTCGCTGTTAATGTCAATGTCTTCTTGATAAGTGGAAATTTCAGATTGGTTAATAGTTATATTTTGATACGGTGTGCCAAAAATAGACTTTAATTTCAAGGCTTGTGATTTTTTTATTAAAATAAACCACTGATTATTACTATATCCAGTATCATCTTTCATGGATGTTGTTCTGGAACTTCTCACCATTTATTCATAGAATCAAATTGAAAAATCTGCTGTTTTAGCAGCTGTGTTTAATGAGATTAGGAAAATAACTGATAGAGAGAAAGAAAAAAACAGCTGGTCAATTGAGGATCCAGCCCTTCCCTTTGTTATTATTATGTATAAAGAAATCTTATCCCCCTATGATTCTGAAGGAGAACTCATTTGAAGTGTTAATTACCTACTTTTACTGGTTTTCTTTGGGAGGGGTTGTAAATTATGTGCAATCTAGTAATATGTTTCTGTCCATAAGAGATCAGGGTAAGTCAGAGAGTTAGGTCTTTGTAAAAGCTGAGAGAGAAAGGATTCCAGAAATGGACAGCAGAAGGGAGGACAATTTTGTGTTGGAAACCTTAAACAAGTGCTATCAAAACCAGCAAGAGATTTGTGGCAACTCCATTACTTTTGGGAAGTATATTCCATAGAATTATATAAAGGTTGACTCTAAACCTATTATCATATTTACTTACAGGTTAGAAGAACATTTAGTCATTGGGCCTCAGCTCTCAGAATATTATTCCACTTACTTCCCTGTAATTATTCCCTCTGACATTCCCATCAACTCCCCCAGGCCAATCCGTGGTCACTTGGGATAATTCTTCAGTCACCAATTAACATATCTTCAGGAGATTGGAAAGAACTGGAGCAGCAAAAGGAAATCCACTGAGAGAATTCAGGATTGGGAGCAAACCTGATTACTGGCGCTGCATGGGAGCACCACCAATTATCGATGCAATTGTACCGTTCTTTGCATATTTATCATAAGCTTTTTTTCCTCTTACAATTAGCATGGAAACGATGGAGTGAAGGGCGTGCCTCTCTGCTCTATGAACCTCTAAGGTGGTAGTAAGTATCTTAACAATTCAGGGTGATGATTCTAGTTTCATGAGTAAATGGTATCAGGGAGATAAAGATCACAGATCACACAAGGCTCCTTTGAATTCAAGAAAATTGTTTATAATAAAGGCAAATTGGTTACACCAGGCGTACCAAATGTGAAAATGACTCAGATACGGATTTCCATTGCAATTCAAAAATAATTTTTGTGTGGGTTTTTGAAGAATTTTCAATTTGCTCACATCTTGACATCCATCTAGGTATTATTTGGACTTACTACTTTAGTAACAATATCAGAAAGCTTTAGTTATCAAGTGGAAATAAAGCAGTGTAAGAATTTATATTTTCTCTCGAGACTTGTCATTTAAGGTACAGTGCAGTTAGCATAGGAGACGGCATGGTTAACATAGAGGATAGGACGGTTAGCGTAGGGGATGGCACGGTGAACATAGTGGGTGACACGGTTAGTACAGGGGGCAGCACGGTTAGCATAGAGGATGGCACGGTTAGTGTAGGGGGTGGCACGGTTAGTGTAGGGGGTGGCACGGTTATTGTAGGGGATGGCACAGTTAGTGTAGGGGGTGGCACGGTTAGTGTAGGGGATGGCACGGTTAGGGTAGAGGGCAGCATGGTTAGTGTAGGGGATGGAATGGTTAGCGTAGGGGATGGCACGGTTAGTGTAGGAGATGGCATTGTGAAAAATGGCTGGAGATGATTAAACTAGCACCATTCTGTGAAGGGTGATGGAATGCAAAATATGTAGATTAGAGCTTGAAAATAGTTAGCCACCAGCTAACTTGGGATGATGAATTCATTAAAGAGGTAATTGGAAAGTGGCACCTGTTAGCACAAGAAAGAAAAGAGATAGGCTTGCAGGTTGCCAAACTAATGCTGTAAAACTGGCAGAAGGAGGGACAGTAAACCTATGGATGTCTTCCAGAAAGAATGTGTACATAGAAAGGAGCAGGACAGGAAAAATCAGGAAAGAAAATAAAAGCAAAGGGTAGGCAGGAGAAGCCTCCTGCACAGGAGGATAAACAAAGACTACGTAGTCAAATGGAAGTCCTAAGGCTGATGGAGGAGGGAGAGACAAGTGACCCCGAGTTCTCCTCAGGAATTCCCTAAGGACCACCACAAGCATATCATCTGCCTGTATCTAGACCCCTAGCAGCGGTCCCCTCTGTGCCAGCAGTACCCAAAGTATTTTCGGATCCTGTTAGTGCTCGAACCCAGAGCCATGATAAATCATTTGGCCACTGTAACAAAGAAGTAAAGATTTAAAGAAAGTCTGTGGAAAATTCTAGAAGCTTTTGTTAAAACACATTTGTCTGCATTTGAACAGTTTAAAAATTAAGCTGTTCTCAGTGAGATCAGAGAGAATTCAACAGAAAAACATAAGATACCACTCTACCAGCCAGGCAAATTGGCAGGAAGCCCAGAAGAAGCGATAACGCAACCAGTTTGTGCAGAATACTACAGAGCACAGAACAAAGAGAGCCAGGAATACTCTTAAAGGGGCCACGCAAGATACCAATTTGTTTGCAGTTTAAAGTTGAGCACATACCCATGATAAAGATGTGATTTCTTAACTTAATGAGGCAGCAGATAAAGTATCTAAAGGGTTATTAGGATTGGGACCCCAAAGATTTAGTTCAACATGAGTCCTCCTCAACGAACCTTATACCTTCCATCCAGGAGATTAGACTCCACTAGAGGGACGCTGCTGATAGAGAAATTGAGTGATGGAAATATTCTGGTTGTTATTATGTTGATGTACTTGAGTTTTAGGTAACTCCAATAGGCAGGGGGTTACTATTGTGGGAAAGTGGGACATTTCAAACAGGAATGTCCCGAATTAAAGAGGGAAAGGGATGCTCTCCCTCTGATGACTTTTGGGAGGATTAGTGGGATCAGGGGTTTCTTCCTCCTGGGACCCACTGGGAACCTTTGATAAATTTCCAACAAAGAGGATGCCGTTTTTCTAGTGGACACAGAGGCCACTAGATCATCATTAAACTTTATACCGGAGGGAGTTAGATTCACTAGTCAACAATTAAAGGTATCAGGGGTAAAAGGGGAAGAGTTTTCTGTACCTATTTTGGGAGCCCATTACGATCGGAACGGATCACGAGGAAGTGATGTGGCAATTATTATACATTCCGGATATTGGAAGTAACCTCCTGGGTTACAACTGGGGAGTAGAAAGGGGAAGGTTGTAAGGTATTGAAATTCTGATTGGAAGAGACTAAATGAAGGTGTGGTGAGGTTGAGCACGGGACTGTACAAAAGAGTGATGATTCTGGACCTCCAGTGTGTCTTGGGACTAAGAGACACCCGGCTCTGCAGACCCGAAATAAAAGCTGAACTTGTTCTCCAAGACTTTGTCTCCAGAGTAGTGATTGTGAACACTTTATATTTCACAAGCCTGGTTAGTGTAGAGGGCAGCATGGTTAACGTAGGGGATGGCACAGTTAATGTAATGGTGGCATGGTTAGTGGAAGGGGCAGCACAGTTTTGCATAGCAGTTAGCACAACATCACTGACGCACCAGCGATCCGAGTTCGAATCTGGCACTGCCTTTAAGGAGTTTGTACATTCTCGCCATGTCCGCTTGGGTTTCCTCCAGATACTCCTGTTTCCTCCCACCCTCCAAAACGTACAGGAGTTGTAGGTTAAGTGGGGTTATTTGGTGGCATGGGCTCATGGGCCGGAAGGGCCAGGATCCATGTTGCATGATTAAATTTAAAATTTAAAAGAATTAAAATCTTATATTAGGGTTAGGGTTAGGGAACAATTATCTCTCAATTAGACAAACACTGAAACTCTGCACAAAGTAATGTTCCATGTTTTGTTTTAAAGATAGTGGTAACTTTTTGGCAATAAATACAATATTTCAATGTGTTTCCTGGAAGTACTGTGAAGTTAAATAAATAATCTGTCATCCCATTTAAGATAATTGTAGATGCTCAGTTTCCACAATCGTGATCCATTTTGCTGTAAACACTTGTGCTTGGTGTTCCACACCTAATTCCTGTTTAATAGCCAAATATTACAATAGATATTTCTTAGAACTTGTTTTCTTCACTAACTCTCTATTCATAGCGAACAGTCACTTCAACAAAAGTTGAGGGATTAGGAACTCATTGTAGAGCTCGTTGAAAGAATCAAAGACTTGTTGATCCAAACCAAGGCTTTTATTAGCAAAAGACAGGAGCTCTTCACAGGTGGCCGACCAGTCCGGAATGATCCGACCTGGCCGGGGACACAACCCTTTAAGGCCCAGACAATAGGCGTGGCTTAGCTCTCAGCCAATCGCTGTAAGCACAGTCTAGATACAGTAACTATATACACTATGTACATTGGTAATAGATCTGTACTAGCACAGCCATATTTCAAATATTATCTAAGGATCTGATAATGACACTGGGGCAACTGCAGATGTTCTTGCTTGGTGACCTACCAGAGATGAATTTGTTTCACTATTTAATGTTCCACACCACCACTGAGGGCCACCATTCATTGCAATAAGTGCAATTTATCACGTGACTGAAAGGAACTTCAACGTCAGTCGGGTTATTTGCTCTTGCAAATATAGTCAGGTGATGGACTGGAGACTTTAACTGTTGGTCTTAACCTGCATATTGAGCACTGCCAAACCTCAGGGCTGTATGCTCAGCCCACTGCAATCCTTGACTGCACCGCCGATCCAGCGCGTCATCAGGTTTGCAGATGACATAACAGTAGTTGGCCTCACCAACAACGACGATGAGTCGCAGTACAGAAAAAAGGTGGAAAGTCTTATGAAATGGTGCAAGAGTATCAAACCAGAGTCTCAACATGGGGAAGACACAGGAGATGATCGAGGACTTCAGGAGGACCAGGAACGACCACCCTCCGCTACAGATCAACAATTCTGTTGTAGAGAGAGTGCAGAACACCAGGTTCCTAGGATTTCACTTTAAATAATCCCTATGTCATAAGTTTTCTATGATTAGTCAGGGATTGCTTAAGTTTGTATGTGAGTGGAAAGAAAAAGTTTGAAAACCATTGTTTTAATTGTACTTAATTGACTCGTTATGTGCATGGTTTCACATAAATGGGCTAATGGGAATTTTTCTGAAAGCAAAATATTTCAGTAGCAATTGTGTCCAGAGCAGTGATTCTCAACCTTTTCTCCACTCACACACCACCTTAAGTAATCCCTTACCAATCGCAGAGATAGGGATTATTTAAGATGGTATGTGAGTGAAAGATAAAGTTTGAAAACCACTGGTGTAGACCCAATTTATCTGCTTGCTCTTGCCCCACTAAACTAGTTTAATCTTACCTTGACTCTATCTTTTCTCCCTAGTCCAATCCCTCCCCACCTCTATCCATGAAACCTCACATGCCCTCCATCTCTTCAATGACTTCAGTTTCCCTATACTGGAGTGCCTAATTTTTACTATGGATGTCCAATACCTCCACACCTCAATCCCCCATTCAAAAGGTCTCAAAGCACTTCACTTCTTTCTGGATAAGAGACCCAACCAATTACCCTCTACCACCACTCTCCTCCACCTGGCAGAACTTGTCATCACTCGAAACAACATTCCCTTTGACTCATCCCACTTCCTTCAAATCAAAAGAGTCGTCATGGTACTCGCATGGGTCCCTGCTACATCTGCCTGTTTGTGGGCTTTGTGGAACAATCCATGCTGAATGCCTACATGGGCAAGGCCCATCGATTCTTCATCTGCTATGTTGATGACTACATTGGGGATGCCTCATCCATCTGCAATGAGCCCATCAACTTCATTCACTTCTCTGCCAACTTCTACTCCGATCTCAAACTCATCTGGTCCAACTCTCTCCTTTCATGATCTTTCTGTCTCCATCTCAGGAGACAAGCTTTCTTTATTTTTTAAATATTTTTCTTGATGTTTACATTATGCACAATTGAACAGTACAGTTATATATTTTATTGTAAAATTCAAAAGACAAGAAAAAAAAAACACAAAAAACACAGAATCCCCACCAAGGTTAAAACCCCCAAGGTTAAAAACTGACATGTTGGAATCAAATGACATCAAGTAGACAGCATAGCACTGAAGCTTCAGAACAACCCTAATTCTTTAGGTTAAGATAATAGACCATAAATGGGGCCCACGTCTTTTGGAAGTTAATATTTGACTCTTTAATGGCATATCTAATTTTTTTCTAAACTTAAACAAGATGTAATATCGTTTAATCATTGTGTATGTGTAGTTGGAGTATTGTCTCTCTATTTAATCAGAATTGCACATCTGGCTATTAATGAATTAAAAGGTAAAATTTGGTTTCAGTTGGAGTCAGAAAATTTAAAAAAATCATCTTAAATGATCTGAATTGAGCAATTAAAGGGCAAGGTTCTAATATGAACTTAAGAGTCACTGCTAATATTTGAAAGATATCTTTCCAAATTTTTTCTAAACTTGGGCAAGTCCAGAACATGTGAGCCAAAGAAGCATCACCAATTTTACATTGGTCACCCAGAGGATTAATATCTGAATAAAAATGAGACATTTCACTTTAAATTGCAACAAACAGTGTTGTGCACAAAAGAAGGTCATGTTACATTACAAATAGAAAAATGAAAGATTCAAATCCTGTTCTCAATTGTTCTTGATTTAACTAATGAGACTATTCTTAAATCAAGTTAATGATTAAAATTAAGAGATATTATGAGAATGTTTTCCTCAGGAATTCGTGGAAAGTTGGGGATCTGAGACGGAACAAAATGTCTAACTTGTAAATATTTTAAAAGATGAGTGTTTGGAAAGTTAAATTTTACCATCAATTGTTCAAAGGAAACAAAATTGTTTTGAATAAAAAGGTATTTAAAACATTTAATACCCAATCTGTGCCAGTCATTGAAGAAAGTATCTTGCAAAGAAGGTTGAAAAAGATGATTAGATATAATAGGGATAGCAAGAGAAAAGCTCTGTAATCCTAAATTGTGCCCATATTCTCAAACTATGTCTGATTATCAGATTATCAGTTAGTTTATATAAAGAGGATAAAAAGACCCTAGAATTACCAAAATAGAAGTACTTTTAGTACAATTCAGTTCCATTTCTACCCATGTTAGGTGGTCAAGTAGATATCGAAATATAACAAAAGAAGCAAAGTATATTGACTGCCCAATAATAAAATTTAAAATTAGGAAACGCCAATCCACCATTCCTTTTAGCATTTTGAACATGAACTTTATTTAAGCGGGGGATTTTCCTTGCCATTTATAGAAAGATATAAGCATATCAAATGAGTCAAAAAAGGATTTGGGAATGAAAACTGGTAAAGATTGATAAGATACAGAAATTTAGGTAAAATGTTCATTTTATTAGAATTGATGCGACCAATCATGGAAATAGATAGAGGTGACCTCTCGATAGCAGTAATTGCTAGAGGTTCTAATTCCAAGTCAAAAAGTAATGAACAACCTTGACGAGTACCCCGTTGAAGATTAAAAGATTGGAGACAAGCTTTCCACCGATATATATTACAAACCACTAACTCCCACCACAACAGTTTCTCACACTCTTTCCCCTGCAAGGACTCTATTCCCTTCTCACAATTTCTCCATCTCCACTTCATCTGTTCCCAAGATGAGGCCTTCCAGTCAAGATCATATGAAATGTCTGCTCTCTTCCACAAACATGGTTTCCCCTTCACTCAGCCCTCACTTTTCCCCGTCACCTACCCTGGCCCCCTCTGCCCCCATTCACAACAAACATAGGATTCCCCTTGTCGTTACCTACCACCCCACCAGCCTCTGCATCCAACACATTATCCTTGGAATTTTTGGCACGCAACAGGATTTCACTACCAGATACATCTTCCCCTCTCCTCCCCTCTCCGCATTCTGTAGGGTCCGCTCCCTCCATGACTCCCTCGTGCACACATCCCTCCCCACTATTTCCCCTCCCCCACCTGACCCTTCCCCTGTGGCCGCAAGAGGTACCCACACATCCTACCTAACCATAGTCTGGGGCCCCAAATAGGCTTTTCAAGTGAAGCAACACTTCACGTGTGTCAGTAGGACTGATTTACTGCATTTGCTCCATTTGTGGCCTTCACGACATAGGAGAGGCTGGGCGCAGGCTGGAGAAAACCCCTCACCCTCACTCTCTGGTTGACGCCTTTGTTCTCCATGGATGCTGCCTGAATCACGAGGCCCCTCCAGCTTTTCCCAGGCAGCTAGACTGCCCATGCTCCCCCTCCCTGCCCACCCATCGGCCACACACCTTGATCCACAGCTGTCTGGCCGACAGGAAAAAAGAATCTCAGATTTGTATATGATGTCATGTATGTACTCTAACCATGAGTTTGAACTTAAAACAAGTGAAAAAAATGACGAATTTCAAGAGACAGATTTGCAATAATATTCCTGTATATATTGTAAACTCTGCATTCAAAATGAATTGTTGCTAGCAACAGACAATAATTTCAAGAAGAACTGAGATTTCTTATTCAAGTTTGAAGGCTGTATATTGAATAAAAATCCCCTGTTTAAACAATTTGGCCAAAAATTCTGCTTAAACCTATTAAGAAAAACTTAATGAATATTTAATCAAGGAAGCATATTTGAAAAGATCCATTTAAATTACATATTTTTTATCTTTAAATATAATGTCTAAATTATGAGAAGAGTAAAGATTTCTATATTACGCCCTGAAATGATTCGCTTTTGGGAATATAAATTACGTAGGGTCCATTTCACTAACCAACCTCCAAAGAATGTGTTGGGTTGAAATGTAAAAAAAACATTCTGGGTTGGAATATCCTTATCTTTTGCCAGAGGTTTGATTTAAAAAAAACCCACTGGCAAAGTGTTCTTCATGGGGCAGTGTGCATCTGACACTTACACTCTAACATTTCAACATAAAAATCAGGAATGTACCGAGGCAACTGACGTTCTACTCCGCAGCTGGATCAGGCTTGGTTGCGCTGATCTGAAGGGACAGGTGCCCTTCACATTCCTCAGCCATAACTGCTCCACGTAGCACACATGCACAGCTTCTGTCGTTGCGTCTCAGTCCCAGTAACCTTCCTCCCACAACCAAAAGATTTCCCCTTTGCTCGTTTGAATGGCTACTGTAAGTTTTCTGGAAGGAAAATAGATGGTCGGGGAATTGGAAATTGACGAATATATGAAAGAGAATAAAGTACAGGAATGCAAGTAGTATTACAGTGAGAGCTAACATAATCTCAACGATGTGAAGTATCTCCTTACACTCTTAAATGAATTCTAATCTTCGTTTGAATAGGGTCAGCAATCTGGGTTGAAATACTATTGCAGATAAGTGGTGACTTGATTTTATTTACTTCAAGATGACTGATAGCAATAAAAATGGCAGCGCTGCCACTGGTGCAGACCCGGGAGAGCAGAGAAGGGAGACAAAGCACTGCTTCGAAGGGTTCACCTGCCCGGTCCTAATGCCACCAGCTCTGTACAGGCTGTAATCAGCTTGTTAAAGGAGCCAACTGTGTTTGTAAGTAAAATCCTGCAACCACAGGGGTCTGTACCTAAGATGGTAGCGCCTATGGTCAGAAGCAACCATGAGGGATTGCAGACTCCAGGGAACAGTACAGGGCAACTCCCATTAAGGAGAAGCAGAGGAGACAACCCGACAGCTCGGCAGCTGAAGGACCCTACAGGACAATGACAATGGCAGTGGACCAATGATGGACTCAGTGGGTGAAGAGCCCACACAGGCTTTGGGTGACTTGCAATCAGGGGACCCACACGGGCTGCTGGAACCGGGTATCGGAGCTGGGATGCAAGAGGGTGCTGATGGCAAGAAGGGCTCCCAAAAGTCTTGGGCGCTGAAAGCTTACTGATCATATCAGAGGTTTGGACCTGAAGTTTGGGTTGTCGATGAATCAGGAGCACTGGAGGTGAATCCATAGGCACTTGGTGACTCTGAAGGGACTACTCTTTCTCTCTTACTGGGCAATACAAATGACCAGGCAGACAGAAAGCAATTTCATATAATATTACATGTTCTGAACTATTACATAACATTAAAAGAATCTTGAATCTTAAAGAGTTATTTTAGATAAAAGTGTTTAACAATTTTGCTTTAATTAGTTTAATCTTTTTGAAGTAATTTTCATTTAATGATCACCAGAGACATTTAAAAGTTAGCTGTCCAAAAACCATTTGGATAATTAGGAGGCTGGGTCTCAGAATCTGTATCCTGTGGTCTAATTGCTGCTCAGACACTGTTGCCCCTTGTGATACATATGTGGCTGCAAAGCCTGGAGTTGATTTGGAGCCAAGGGGCCAAGGAAAAAATGTACAGCTGTAGGGAGAGCGAGAGGGGCCAAGTGTTAGGCATTAGCCAAGTCATGCAGTTGCATCCGCTTAACTTTGATGATTATCTCACTCCCACACACACGTGTGCGTGCGCGCATGTGTGTGTACACGTTTGTGCGTGTGTGTGTGTGTGTGTGTGTATGTGTGTGTGTGTGTGTGTATGTGTGTGTGTGTGTGTGTGTGTGTGTGTGTGTGTGTGTGTGTGTGTGTGTGTGTGTGTAAAATCCCCTGGTGTCCAGCACCTATGGGGACTGGTAGGTGCCAGTTAGGTGTAGCTTCCAGTTGCAAGACTGTGTGTTGCCTGATTGGCGAACTAATGGCGAGGCACACCAAATTTAAACTTCTGTATTTTTTAACTATTAATTTTCCTTTTTTTTTCGCTGATTGCTTGAGTTTGTCGCTTGCTTGAATTCCGGATAACAGGGTTTTAAATCTTTTAAGTATTGAAGGTAGCTCACTTGCACCTGCAAAATGGCAAAAAGGGATAAGAAATATTGCCTTATCACTGCCAACCATATTTTGTGAAAGAAGCAGCTTTGTGCACTGGAAGGGCCTGTTACCATGCTGTATCTCTAATTTTTTTTTAAATGAACAAAAGTACAGTCATTCAGTTCATGGCTTAACTATGTGCATGGAAAGGTTTACCAATGACTCTGATCTGCTCTGGGGATACCTAAAACAATCAGTGGAGAAAAATAAAGTATATCACCTTTTACCAATTGTTCAAGAACAATGTTGGACTAACTTATGCACTTTAACAGGCATGAAATTACTTTAATTTATTTTAGTACAGTTCATACAGTAAATAACCTCTTCTGAAGTAGAAATGCAATATGAATTAGTGTTTCATACTTTTTAAGGACTAAGACTGATTTTAAAAACTGGAATAGTTTGTAAAATTTGTAAAATTATAACGGTGCAATAAATTATTTGACAAAAAAGAACAATGTAGAGAGAGAGAGAGAGAGAGAGAGAGAGAGGGAGATTTGAAGAAGACAGATAACATTTAAATCAAATGATATTTTGCAGTCAGAATTGTTGCCAAGACTATGAAAATAGTCTGCAATTAAGCTGAGCGCATATACACTGGCCGTCAAGTTGTGTTTCCAAGCAGGTTCATCATGTACCTGGTTTCATGCAAAGTTAATTCTGTGGAAGGAACACACATATTCAGGTAAACCCTGCTTTACAAATACTCGCTTTACAAAGATTTGCTTATATCAAGAAACCCGTGTTCGCTTTTACAAAGAAATTATAATGGGTTTTCATTTTTACAAAAATTGCCTCTAATAGTCAATGGGTCTTCGCTTTACAAATTTCCGGTTAATGAACTGTTTCTCAGAAACGTTCTACCTTTGTAAAGTGGGGTATTACCTCTACCACCATTTTAGTCCATGACTTGAAGCACAATGCCAGCTCTTTCTATATGTTCTGTGCAACAATGCATTGTTTTCAAGACAAATAATTCCATATTCACAAACGTTGAATTCAATCGTTTGTTGTCACTAATGCTGAGATACGGAGAAAAGCTTTGTTCTGTGAGATATCCGGGCAAGTCAACTTAAAATATTTTTTAACACTGTGGTAATTGTTTTCACTTAGCAATTGTTTATATCCTAATATTTGTGTTTCCTTCCAACAGAAATATCATATTCATCTCCCCTCATATACAACTTGAATTACAGCAGCTTGCAATAAAACTGGCATCTACATTCTATTTCCATGCTATTATTCTGCACATTGTTTTCCCTGCTCAGAAGGTTAAGACATTCTTAAGCTTCCTATCAGTCATTCAGGAGTCATTTTCACAGTATACAGTTTCATTGCTTTAAATATTTATCTAGAGAAAAAATAGGTAAAGCTATGACAACTTTGCTTTTGAAATGTGGTATGGATTTTTCCTTAAACTGTTCCTTCTGACAACCTTCCAAATAAAAATATAATATTTTTTAATAATTCCTAATAATTTATTGTGAATCTTAAATATATGTCCTTCAATTACAAAGATTGAGAATGATTTTTCGAGTTTCTTTAAAGAACTCTATTTATTTGGAACACTTACTTGAGTTACTCCTACATGGATCTGGTTATTATCTGTGGCTTGGAACAGCTGACTATATGGAGAAGTGGCTAGCTAGAAATTGGATTGTATCTGGTACAAAGTACAAGTTTGGTGAAAAGTCATGTATAGAGAAAAATTTGTAGACATACTGCATTTTCCAAATGTTTCCATATTCTGGCCTAAGTGTATTCAATTACATGGGCTTAGATAAACTAAATAGGTTTAAAGTGATAATAGAAGGAATTGAGGAGAGATGAAGAAATATTTTCACTCAGAAATATTTTCACAAACTGAAAAGGTAGTAGGAGTGAAAATCTTCAACACGTTTGAAAAGTACTTTGCAGTGGATTAGAAGAATTATGATATTCAGGGCTGTGAACTTCATTCTGGGTGAGATTAGATTGGGCAGCTCTTGTTAACTTCTTTTCTTTGGCTTGGCTTCGCGGATGAAGATTTATGGAGGGGTAAATGTCCATGTCAGCTGCAGGCTCATTTGTGGCTGACAAGTCCGATGCGGGACAGGCAGACACGGATGCAGCGGTTGCAGGGGAAAATTGGTTGGTTGGGGTTGGGTGTTGGGTTTTTCCTCCTTTGTCTTTTGTCAGTGAGGTGGGCTCTGCGGTCTTCTTCAAAGGAGGTTGCTGCCCGCCAAACTGTGAGGCTCCAAGATGCACGGTTTGAGGCAATATCAGCCCTCTGGCGGTGGTCAATGTGGCAGGCACCAAGAGATTTCTTTAGGCAGTCCTTGTACCTCTTCTTTGGTGCACCTCTGTCACGGCGGCCAGTGGAGTAATAGAGCAACATTAAATGTGTTAGCCATATAACACGATCTTGGGAAGGCGATGGTCCTCCATTCTGGAGACGTGATCTACCCAGCGCAGTTGGATCTTCAGCAGCGTGGATTCGATGCTGTCGGCCTCTGCCATCTCGAGTACTTCGGTGTTAGGGATGAAGTCGCTCCAATGAATGTTGTGGATGGAGCGGAGACAACGTTGGTGGAAGCGTTCTAGGAGCCGTTTTTCAAGCTCTGCTGGGACCAAGGAAAGCTACCTCAGGACCTTTGTGATGCCATCATCATCACCCTGTACAAAAACAAAGGTGAGAAATCAGACTGCTCAAACTACAGGGGAATCACGAAGCTCTCCATTGCAGGCAAAATCTTCGCTAGGATTCTCCTAAATAGAATAATACCTAGTGTCGCCGAGAATGTTCTCCAAGAATCACAGTGCGGCTTTCGCACAAACAGAGGAACTACTGACATGGTCTTTGCCCTCAGACAGCTCCAAGAAAAGTGCAGAGAACAAAACAAAGGACTCTACATCACCTTTGTTGACCTCACCAAAGCCTTCGACACCGTGAGCAGGAAAGGGCTTTGGCAAATACTAGAGTGCCTCGGATGCCCCCCAAAGTTCCTCAACATGGTTATCCAACTCTTGTTAACTAACTCAGACACAATTGTCCTCCTTCTACGTTGTAATTTTTTTCACTGATACCTACTTCTTAATGATTCCAGTGTCAGCAGGCAAATGAGGAAAGGGTGCAGGCTGATAGACCAGGTAACTAATTATGTTTTCTACAGAGCTGCTGCATTCCAGGAAAATATTCCTGTTTTCCCCGAATGCATACTGTGTAAAAAGCTCGGAATGGGAATGAGAGAGCCATTCCAACATTTACCTCCTAGACCCCCAGTAAATTTCCCAGAGCGCCTGCAGTCTAAAGTGAACTGCAGGCATTCCGTGAACAATAGGCTAAGAAATAGGACGTTGCTGCAGTGGCGTTGCAAGTCCTGCCTCTTTACTTACCGCACTTCCGGTATGCTGTCAAAACGCGCGTAAATAAACGGAAGTTTAGAGTTTTAGTCATTGGTGTGTGAACGACCGACGCGGAGATATCGGACATTCTTCAGAACTGGTAAAATCACGCAACGTCTATCTAAAAGAATATTTAAGAGTGGGTCTAAGTTGAACAGTCATAGCCAAGAATAATGGTTGCACAAAGAGCAAAAATACAAGGAGAGAAAGCGTTCGACGGTCACACAAAAAATCTGCTTTAAAATTCAGTGCTGTGGTGAAGTACACCGCTGTAACAAAGGAGCCATGGACTTCGCAAGTGTTTTCCTTTATCATATTAGTAGATGTTTGTTCAGGATCATTTCCTTGGAAAACCATTGACCTTGAGGTAATGCAAAGAGTAACAGAGCAACATTAAATGTGTTAGCATTAAATTCTTTTGTCTGTTATTTCAACTCCCCTAAAGGCTTTTTTTTCCTTCAATGAGCAAAGTCCTGTAGTGCAAACTTATGACATCAATAGCAATAGCAAAGCAGTTCTTTGTCTCTAACAGCTCAAAAGCTGAAAGATTTCTCGACCAGGTGTTTATTCATCTGATGTGTTAGTCAAACGCAATGCAAATCACAAAGGAACATAAGAAATTGTATTAGGATTCAGCCATCTGACCTGCTCCTCCATTAAATAAGATTGTGTCTGATCTGGCCATGGACTCAACTCCTCTAACCTACTTTTCTCCATTAAAGATCTACCTAACTCGGTCTGAAATATATTTAATGAGGCATACCGCTTAGGCAGAGAATTCCACATATTTATGACTCTCTCAAAAATCAATTCTTCCTAATCTCCACCCTAAATTGCTCCCCCGAACTTTTCAGATTTCAGATTTATTGTCGGAGTACACACATGACATCACATACAACCCTGAGATTCGTAACTTTGCGGCTATGTCCCCTAGTTCTAGTCTCGTCTACCAGTGGAAACAACTTATATTGCTCTTTATAATTGTATATATTTCAATGATCCCCTCTCATTCTACTGAATTCCAGTTGGCATAGTCCCATGCAATTCAATCCCTCCTCATAGTTAAACTGAATAGGCTATCATAACTGAATTAAAATAGCTTAATGTTTATTTTAACCAGAAACTAAACTCATAATAAAACCATAACCTTGCAATAAAGTTAATATTTTAAAATAATGGGCATTTTCAATACCATTATGAAAGGTGACAAAAATGAAGAGAAGTGTATGTATGTAAAATCAATTAGGATTGTTACAACATTACTTACTACTGTTGAGTGGAGAGCAGTAGGTGGGTCATTTAATATTCTGCACGTCCTGTGAAGCTAAACTTTATTTTGTGGTGTTTCCTCCTTCAACATCTGGAACAACTTACAGTTGTGCGGGGTAAGAGCAGCTTTGTCAGTATTTATTATTCTGTGGAACTTCTGCAACTAAAAATTAGATTTCCTGAATTTTGAGTTAAAATGTGGGCAGTGCACTGCAATCTGTACTGTTAATATTAACAGAAGGTGACTTCAGAATCTTGGCCACCTTTGGTCCTGACAGTGCAAATCCAACGTTGTGTGGTTCAGCCAGATGAGTGGGTCGGAGACTTTAATTATATTCTCTATATGAAAGACCACATGCTCCTCCTCGCCACCAGGTACCCCTGCTTACATTTTGCTTATACCTCGATGAAGGGCTCAAGCCCGAAACTCCGGTTATGCCTCTTTATTTATTATATTGCATCCGGTGCACCCTATGTGGCATTCTCTACATTGGAGAGACCAGTCACAGACTGGGAGATTGCTTCACAGCACCTTCGCTCCGTTCGCAACCACAGCGACCTTCCAGTGGCCAATCATTTCAATTCCAGGTCACACTCCTGTGCTCACATGTCTGTCCATGGCCTTATGTACTGTCCCACCCTGACCACCTGCAGATTGGAGCTTATTTTCCATCTCGTCACCCTCCAGCCACATGGCATGAACATTGACTTTACTGCTTTCCATGAAACCTGTTTGCCTTTTCTTTCCCCTCCCCTTTTTCCTGTCTTCCAGTTCTTTCACCCACATAGCTCTACCACTACCCCCCCCATTGCTGTTGGCCCCTCCCTCCTTTCTCCACCTATTTCCTCCTGCCTTGCTACCCCTCTTCCCACCCCACTCTTTTGTTCGAATGCTTGCCAGTATTCTCTCATACTTTGATGAAGGCCTCAAGCCTGAAACGTTGGTTATTTATCTTTCCCTTCGCCACATTAAAGGACATGGTTGGACCTGCTGAGCTTCTCCAGCATTTTGTGTTTTTCCTTCATTCAAAGTGTTGTGAGTCTGTGGAACTTGTTGTGCTGTGGAAGCAAGGTCGTTGGATGTGTTGACAGGTATTTGATTAGTCAAGGCATCAAGGGTTAGGGGGAGAAAGCTGGGGAATGGGGCTGAGTGGGAGGATGGATCAGCTCATGATTAGAATGGCAGAACAGACTCGATGGGCCAATGGGCCTGCTTCTGCTCCTATATCTTGTGATCTTGCAACTCTTTTGGATCTAATAAGTTTCATGAAGCCCACCTTTCACTTTTCTGAATGGCAATGGATACAAGCCCAGCCTGTCCAACCATTTCTCACAAGACAAACTGCCCATTCCAAATGACAGTCAAATAAACCTTCTCCAAACTCCTTTAAGAAGACCAGTCTGTAGTCCGGATGTGGTCTCACCAATGCCCTAAAACATAAACTCCTTACTTTTTGTGTATCATTCCCCTGTCAATGAATGATGACATTCTGTTGGCTTTCCCAATTACTTGTTTCTCCTGCATGCTAATCTTGCAAATCATATGTTTGAAGTGCCCTGATGCCTCTGCATCTATCTGAAAGCTCTGCAATCTCTCAAGATCAGCTCGTTTGCTTTTTTTTTATTTTTCTTGCCAAAATGGACACTTGCCTACATTATACTCAATTTCATTTTGACCTTTTCTCTGCCCATATCCCCTTGCAGCCTCCTTGTGTCCTCTTCACAACTTAATTTCCTATCTACAATTGTGTCATCAGCTAAATTAGCAACCATTTTCTTCAGTCCAGTCATGTATATCAAAGCTTTGTGGCCAAGCATTTGGTCTTTGTTTGTAAAAGCTCGTGGCTCCAACATCAGTCCCTGTGGCACATCATTCATTGCATCTTGACAACTAAAAAGAAAACATTTATGCGAATGCTGTTTCCAGATCACTGAACAATGTTCTGTATGTACTGGTAGGTTACCTCCTACACATCAGCTTTTGTTTTCCACAGTAACCTTTGATCTAGTTAATCACACGCCTTCTGGAATTTTTATTATATCGTGTTTAGCTACAGTGCAAGTTGCTCCTTCAAAGAAATCCAAGAAATTGGACAAATTTGATTTTACTTTAATAAAACCATGTTGACTCTGTCTGATTACCTTGAATTTTTGTCCTGATTTAGTATCTTTAAAAATAGCTTCCAGCATGTTTCCTGACAGATGTTAAGCTAACTGGTCAAAGGTTTCCGCTTTCTGTCTTTCTTTCTTTCAAATAAAGGACCTTCGCTTATTGAAAGACCAGAGGGCATTCGCATATTAGTTCGCTGCCATGATTCTTCTGTGGTATTCTCAGTCTGGACTAGGGTGGACCATATGCCCATCAGCGGGAGAACCCTCTCCAATTGGCTAGGCTTTGAGCGTGGGAGGGTCCACCTCCCATCTTATGGCCCTGTGCTCTCCCTTGTTATTTTAGATTGAAAGATAATAAGGGGAAAATTATTCTAAGGTGATTTCTTTGACCATGCTTGCCTCTCTCCATATCTGTGTTTGTGCCTGTGTGAAGAGATAGGAAAATAGGCAAGGCGGCACAGTTGGCGTAGCGGTTAGCACAATGCTGTTACAGCGCCAGCGGGTTCGAATCCCGCTCTCTCTGTAAGGAATTTGTATGTTCTCCCCATGTCTACGTGGGTTTCCTCGGGGTCCCCTGGTTTCATTCCACCATTCTAAATGTACAGAGGCTGAAGTCAATTGGTGTAATTAGGCAGTGCAGGCTCGTGGGCTGAAAGGGCCTCTTGCCATGCTGTATGTCCACATTTAAAAATTAAAATTAAAAATTAATACATTCAAAGGAAAGAGGAGCAGGTTTAACATTTATGGATCGAAAATAAGTACATTATGAACTGGTGTAGGAGTAGACCTTACCACTTCTTGAACCAGTACCACCATTCACCTAGGTCAGAGTCAATCTAACCTTGCTTTGTTTTGTTTTCCCAATCATCTTTTTTATTTACAAGTGGAGCAAGAATCTGACTTAAATCTAACAGAATATACTTAATGATTTAACTTTCACAGCTAACTCAGGTAGAAAATTCCTCTGAATCCCAACATTCTATGAGATGAAAATCCCACCACCTTCACCTTAAATAGGAAATCTGTACTCTTTCATAAATACTAAAAGAGCACACATCCTTTCAGCCTCTATCATGGGTGGGCAACCTTTTATTAAAACTCACATTTCACCTTAAGCAATCCTGATACCATAATTGTACTGTGATGAGTAAGGGACTGCTTAAGATGGAAAGCTGAGAACCACTGCTTTGGACCCAATTGTTACTGAAATATTTTGCTTGAGAAAAATTGTCATTGGCCCATTTCCTTTGGAGTTATGAAACGGTGCACATAATGAGTCAATTAGGCATGATTAAAACAGTGATTTTCAAACTTTTTCTTTCCACCCACATCTTTCTTCTTCTTCTTCTTTCTTTCTTCTTACCACCCTTACTAATCACAGAGCACTTATGGCCTAGGGAATAGTTAAGATGGAATGTGAGTTTTTAAAAAGATTGGCCACCCCTGCTCTATCATATAAATGTTTTCATATGGAGTCATAAAGCTATATGTATGGAAACATATTATGTCTCTCATAATTTAATAAACCTCTATCGTCACCTCTCAAACTCCTTCACTCCAGGAATAAACTCTCAATCTATCTCCCTCAAACTTTATCTCCCTCGACCTCAATGGTTTTCAAATTTTTTCTCTCCACTTACATACCGCCTTAAGTAATTCCTATGCCATAGGTGCTCTGTGAAAGGGATTACTAAAGGTGGTATGTGAGTGGAAAGAAAACACTTGAAAACCACTGCCCTCAATCGCTCCAGTGTACGCAACATTCATGTGAATCTTTTCTGCACTCTCTCAAATCTGCCCTCCTGTGGCATGGTGGCCAGAACCACACACAAAATTTGGCAACTGAGGAGAAGTCCCTGGGAGGATATGTTTATATTGTGCGAATGCAATAGGATAAAAACAAGACTGTAATTTTTGACCTAATCATATGTTCCTGGTATTCAGGTTCAGAACTTTTCTTCCTGATAGAAATTAGCTTGAAATTTAATTATATTGTTTTGTCTATGTGTAATGCAATTGAAAATAAATATATATTTTTCTGAACAAATCATTAACAATCATTTCCTGGTCATTTCATTGTGTCATTCCCAGCCAAATCCTGAGCTACCTCCCAACAGCTCTTACACAAGTCCAATCCCTTCTCTCCACCTTTGACACCCTCCTCCTGCATCCAGGATTCTGCCATAGCATGCCTACTGAGTGCATATAATTCCCATACCCTCCACCAGTACTTCCCTTCCTACCCGACTCACTATTCACAGTCTTGACTGGGACTTCTAAAAGTACAATGCCCATTCTCTTGTAACTGCAGCTGGATTTGGATGTAACTAAGCACAATAATGTTCCTGTCCCATTACATCTATACCATGCAAGCGCACATCTCAGTGTTCACCAGATTAAGTAATAATTACTGAATAACTGAACATGTCTTATAGTCAATGCAGTGTTTCCTGGAAGTGTCTTGACCTTCACATAGGAATGTTTTTGATGCTTAACAACCCTTATTTAAATCATTTGGCTCTTTGGAATTCACAGCTCTTCTTATATTTAATCATTGGTATCTGAGCAATGCATCGACCAAATCAAATTATAAGGTAACATACGATTTAATAAATGGGATATTCCAGTCTCCAGTTTGCCAGTGAATGAACTGCATCACAGTTCTATTGAACTGATTGCCATGGTAACTCCGCAGTTTATAAGTGGAGGTCACCCCTCCTCATCTCTAATAATGGCTGATCTGCAAGTTTTTGATAGCTTTATGATGGAAACATTAACCTACTTTAACCCAACTGTAGAATTCCTATTACTAGTAACTGTACCCTCAAAGATCTTTTTTTAAAATATAAAATTAATTCATGATGGAAGCACTGACGTTCTTACCCACAAGAAATTTCTGGTGAGACAGTGTTAGAAGTCATTTTTGAACCCCAATATTACCGGCAGCTCAATGCTCAAATCTGGGCTGCATTTGTTGAAGTGTTACTCATTTATAGATGTTTTAGATTTTACAGAAGTAATCAATTACAGATGTCGTGCATATTGGCAACCAGTGCATTTCATAAATGAAATTCCATACCGGAAATTCACATTTTCACGTGACTTTTTCATTTGAGGCTATGAATTCATCCATATCAGTTTTTAAGATTCTTACTTTATTTCACACACAATTTTTAAAAAGATGACTTTGACATAATTATGCGGTAAGCTGAATGATTTATTTCCACAGCAGATACAACTTGAGATTAAATGTCAATGTTGTGCTTCCAGCAACAAATCATGGCACAATAGGATATATTAAATCTTTTACCATGATATTTGTCTCAGTATTTCTCTCTTAAACTGTGGAAAATTGCTGGCCATTTAAACTAACACAGAAGGTACATTATTAAACAAAAGAAAAGCTGACAATGCTAAGAAAATATTCTTTTTATTGTGACTTTGAACCCCCCCCTCCTGTCCCATTCATCTGTCTGCACAACCCCTTGCTCGATTTGGAGTACCAGTCCGTCTAACTTCTGACAGAGGAACTCAATTTACTTCAACCTTGTGGGTAAGAGCTGTTGGGAGCTAGCTCAGGATTTGGTTGGGAACGACACAATGAAATGACCAGGAAATGATTGTTAATGATTTGCCTCCTCCCCCTCTGCCCTTCTCACTCCCCCCCCCCCCCCCCCAAACCCCGCATCCACAGTGGCCAACCCTCTAGCCCCTTTTCCACTGGAACCCTGTCCCAGGAATTAACTTGGAATTTACTGGGACAGAGTCCACTGGAAAAGGAACATTGCCTGAATGCCGGCATCAAATGATGACATTTCACACCGGGGATTAACCACCTCTACCCCAACTCATATCCACGCTGACACCAGTGTGCTGAAAAAACAACTGGAAAAGGGACAACAGAAAGTCACTGGTTTCCAGTTGAAGGTAGAACACTCCGATCCTCGGGGATGAGTGTGTTCAATGGAAAAGCAATTAGTGTCCCAGTTAAGGATAGCCCCAGTGGAAATGGCCCAAAGGATTACTATCCCAGGACACTGCACAGCCAATTAAATGGGATGCCAGTGGAAAAGGGACAATGCTCTGGCTTGTTTCATGCATGCGGTGGACTGAGCAGTCACACAGCTGGACAGGCAGAATCGCCGCGCCAAGAGGCCGGCGCAGAATGGTGTGGGCTCCCTTTCTTTGCCCAGGAGAAGCCTGCATTTGCAGACCCCCGTGGGTTGGCGGAGCACGTTGCTTCCATTCTGGCATATTGCCAGAGAGACAATGACTCTGCAGTGCGCTAACTTCACTCCCCTTTATGTGGCGCGCTGACATCACTCCCCTTTATGAAGCGGCTGACATCACTCCCCTTTATGAAGTGGCTGACATCTCTCCCCTTTATGAGGCGCGTTGATATCACTCCCCTTTATGAGGTGCGCGATTGTTTAAAATAAAACCAGTTGGCAGTTTTCTCTTCTCTGGTAGTTGTGTTCCTTGAGCTCTGCAGTTAGTCCCACTAAATTGGTGATCCCGACGGGTGCTCAACATCTTTTGAGCCCCAACAGTGAAACATAGTGAGAAAGCCACAGAATGGATGTGGTGGCTGTGAAACTGCCCACCTTCTGGCCTCACAGACCACATCCATGGTTCTAGCGGGCTGAGGCTCAGTTCCACATTAGGAACAGAACAAATGAAGCAATCAAATTCTGGCATGTAGTCGCCTCATTAGATGAAGATTCTGCTGCCAAGACAGATAATTTTATCAAGAACCCGCCCGAGGAGGATCAATACAGTGCTTTTAAGGCACAGCTTCTTGCGACTTTCGGCATGTCTGACCTGGAGAGACATACGCTTACTCCACTTCGACGATTGGGGGGGGGGGGGGTGGTCTGAAGGCCATCAGAACTGATGAATGAAATGCTTGTGATAGCAGACGGCCATTTCAACTGCTTAATGTTCAAGGCAGCCTTCTTGGAACGGCTCCCTCATGACATTGTCCTGCTGCTCTCTTCTGCTGACTTCGCCAAACCAAGGGAAGTGGCGAGGGAAGCAGACAGACTTCACAGAGTACTGCAGCCTCCCATGGCAAAGTTTGGACAGGTCTCCTTGGACAGTCAAGTCAATGCAGTTCCAGTTCATTGGCAATCCACGAGCTACCGAGGAAGAAAAAGCCATTGGAGAACAGTGAGTGATGTTTCTACCACAAAGTGGGGCAGGAATGCACACTGCTGTGTGCCACCATGCAGTTACGTGGTTGACTCCCAGGGAAATGACACCGCCAACCGCCACTGACGGCCTCGGTAGTTGGTGTTCAGAGCAGCCTGTTAAATGCCACTGATCAGCGCACGGGATGCAAAGTGCAAGTCGACACCGGAGCTCAGATCAATATCTTACGAGTGGCAATCTTGAGTTCTTGAAGCCAACTTGCGTGCCACCAGTAACACTATGATTAGCAGTTATGGTACCAAGTCGATATAACTGGTATTAGGCAACACACCTTACCATTGGACCTTCATGCTAGTGGCTGTAGGACAGCCCATTTGGGAGCGGACTTCCTGAGGCCACATGACCTGTTGGTAGATGTGAAAGGCCGCCATTTGGTCCACGCTACCGCATTCCACACATGCCCACTTTCTTCAGGTCATCGGCTAGCAATACTGCTACGTGTGCAAACACTTGCCACCGATGATTTTGCGAACTTATTAGCAGAGTTTCCTGAACTATTTACACCAGATTTCAATTTAGTCTCTCCATGTCATGGAGTTCTTCACTACTTAACCACCACCAGCCCTCCCCTACATTCCAAGGTACGCAGACCTGATCGGATACTATAAGCCAAAAAAGAGTTCCAAACTATGGAGGAACTAGGCATCATTTGAAGGTTCGATAGTCATTGGGCATCACCACTCCAAAGCATCTGACGGCCTAAGACCTTGTGGAGATTACTGACGCCTTAACGGCACAACTATTCCAGATAGGTATCCAATACCACACATTCAAGATTTCACCGCCAACCTCCATGGCAAATGTATCTTCTTGAAGGAAGACTTAGTAAAAGGTAATCACCAAGTCCCTGTCCACCCAGAGAACATCCCTAAAATGGCCATTATTACTCTATTTGGTCCATTTGAATTTCTGAGGATGCCTTTCGGCCTTAAGAATGCAACTCAGATGTTCCAACGTTTAACGGACACCGTCATGAGAGATTTGCCTTTCCTTTTTGTCTACCTCGATGACATCTTAGTGGCCAGCGAGTCAACACAAGAGCACAGACAATACCTGTGACAATTGTTCCAGAGGCTTCATAATTTTGGCCTTTCTATCAACCTTGCAAAGTGTGCATTTGGCAAACACACAATTGACGTTTTTGGATACAGGATTTCGAACGCAGGCGCAACCCCACTTCCAGACGAAGTATCCGCCATTTGGGCCTTCCCAAAGCCCACTACAGTTAAAGGACTACAAGAATTCCTGGGAATAGTTAACTTTTATAACAGGTTCATCCCAGCAGCTGCCAGGATCATGAAACCCTTGTTCCACATCCTCATTGGCAAACCTAAAAAAACTGCTCTGGACAACAAAGGCCATAGGAGCATTTGACAAAGGAAAAGAGGCACTTTCAAAGGTAACCATGTTGGCCCACTCCCATATGCATGCCTTGCTTTCACTCACGTCAGACATCGGACATCGCCGTGCGGGTGATCCTAGAACAGAAAATCAGTGGTCACTGGCACCCCTGGAGTGATTCAGCTCCCACCTACACCCTCCCAAATTAAAGTTCAGCTTTTTCCACTGCGAATTGTTAGCACTTTATCTGGCCATCAGACATTTCAGATATTTTCTCGAGGGCAGGCATTTTACTGTGTTTACTGTCCATAAGCCTCTAATGTTTGCCCTTGCCAAGATTACAGATCCCTGTTTAGCGCGTCAACAGGGGCATCTAGTCTCTATTTCTGAACTTACCTCTAATGTGCAGCATTTGTCCAGTAAAGACAATGTTGTAGCTGATGCCTTGTCCAGGATAGAGGTCAATGCGATTACAGGAGGGCTGGGTTTCCAGACTCTCGCAATAGCCCAACAAGAGGACCAGGAGGAATAAGCTTTCCATATAGCTATTACGGACCTGCTCTTAGCTGACATTCCATTAGGCCCCAAACAGGTGAACATACTTTGGGATACTCCAACCTGCCACTTATAACCAATCATCCCACTGCCTTGGCAGAGAAATCTTTTCGTCCACATTCACGGCCTGTCCCATTCATCTGTCCGCATAACTGTCAAGCTTATGTCCTCAAAATATATCTAGCATGGCTTAAGGAAGCAGGTCACTCACTGGACACAAACATGACTTTCCTACCAGGCAGCTAATGTCCAATGGCATACCCAAGCACCGCTTCAACAATTTCCACCTGCGACTCAAAGGTTTCAGCAGGTACACCTAGATATTATGGGCCCGCTGCCCATGACAAGAGGTCAACGGTACATACTAACAATGGTTGACTGTTTTATCCACTGGCCAGAAGGTACAATAATGATGGACATCATGGCTGAAACATGTCCTCCGACTTTTTTTTCTCGACCTGGGTTGCTCAATTCGGGGTACCAGTCCGTCTAACCTCTGACAGGGGATCTCAGTTTACTTCAAACTTGTGGGCAAACCTGGCGAGTCTTTGCGGTACACAATTACACCATACTACAGTGTACCACCCATAGGTTAATGGACTAATGGAACGCTTCCACCAGCATCTGAAACAACCCTTGCGGGCAAGACTTAATAGGCCTCAGTGGGCAGATGGGTTACCATGGATGTTGTTGGGTATTAGAAAAGCACCTAAGGATGACCTGGAGTCCTCTTCACCAGAATTAATTTACCGTACTCCACTCCTAGTAGCGGCAGACATCAGTCCTTCTCCAGCCAAAGATAGATCTTCGGTTATAGAGGAATTACAAGAACTAAGAAAGAAGATGGGCTCCCTGGCTCCAGTTCCAGCAATTCATCATAGATCACTGCCTACACACATTCCTGGTGCTTTCGACTCGACTTCTTATGTCTTTGTTCAATGTCCATCCTTTGCTACACTCCTGCAACAACCTTACAAGGTTGCAGCACAATGGATCTACAGTGCTATTGAATATTGGTGGTTGACCAGAACTTTTTACATAAGACATACTGAAGCTTGCACACGTGGACATTGCTAAACCTGTGCATGTCCCACCTCTCAAGCACCAGGGACACCCTCCTAAAATACCTAAAGTTGTGACATTGCAACATGCAACGATTCTGGGCTGGGGGGGGAGGTGATGTGCGGACTGAGCGGCTGCACAGAATGGTGCAGCCTCCCCCTCTTTGCCCAGGAGAAGCTTGCATTTGCAGACCCGTGTGGGTTGGTGGAGCATGTTGCTTACCTGCTGGCATGTTGCCAGAGAAACAATGACTGCAGCGTGCTGACATCACTCCCCTTTATGTGGTGCACTGACCTCACTCCACTTTGTGAGGTGCACTGACATCACTCTCCTTGGTGAGGCGTGCTAACTTCACTCCCCTTTATGAAGCAGCTGACATCACTCCCCTTTATGAAATGTGTGATTGTTTAAAAAAGTTAGTAGACTCTTCTCTGGAAAGCTGTGTTTCTTGAGCTCTGCAGTTAGTACCACTAAAACACACAACAATATTGCAACAGGACAATTGCTCACACGGTTTAATTCCTTAAATGGTGTTGTTTCATTTTATATGTGCTCCATTTATTATAGTGTTAGCACTTTAAATAATACCAGAATTCTCATTGGGCTTTGAGGTAAGTTTGACTGAACTAGGTGAAGACATTGTAATTACTTCCCATTTCAATCAATTCTGATTGATGGAGGTATCGAAGTTCAGTACTTTCTTACCCAGGAACACTTGAATGCCAGCAGATCCCTTCTGGACCACTGGCCACTAATGAAAAGATTCAGCCTGATGTTTTCTGTTGATTATAAGGTGAACTGAAGTTCACAACATTCATGAGCTGGGAAGATTCACAGCTTCAGGAAATCCTCTATTCATATTCCCTGTCAGTATTCAGGGAGGATCCACACACCAGAATCACAATCATCTTTCAAAATACAAATCCTGCCAAAAGAATACAACATAAACAATACATAGTCTTGTTTACATTAACAACTTTGGTGTTCAACATCCTTAAAAAGAAAAAGGAATGTGCTCTAAACATGGAATAAGACATTTCCAGTCAAGATTTGAGGGGGAACATTCACTGCCTTTGCTCCTCTGACTATAAATCATGCCCAGAATAATGACGGAGGATCTTCCAGTTCTGGGATCCAGTGCGAAACCACCTTGGTGCCCCTCTAACTAAAGACACAACACAGCTTTTTATCATTCGGATTGAATTGTCAATCTAACTTGTAGGACAAGGAAGGGGTACATGCAGTGGCATAGCTAGGGGGGAAGCAGGGGAGTCCCCCTGAGCACATTCTTCAGAAGTGGTGCCTTTTCCCCTGGTCCAACGCCTCCGGCCGTCCCTCCCCGTTCTAAGCTGCCACCCCCCACAGCCTGACGCCACCAGCACAACCCCCACCCCCACCCCGTCCAACCCCACCCCTTCCCCCAAGACCACCACTGCCACCCCCCTCCCTGGGCTGACGCTGCCACCACCACTGACTCACCATCTGGTAAGCATCGTGGCTCCTTTTTTACGTACTCGCTCCTCCTAATGTTAAAACCTGGCTGCACCCCTGGGTTCACAAGAAGGAATTCCCTTGTGAGGTTATGCTAAGTTGCTTGAGAAGGGTTGATTTTGTACATCCATGGGCATCCAATGAAAACACTACATTCAAAAGTTCCTTCTCGAATATTCCATTTTCTCTTATCATGAAATAATATTGGTGGTGTTCTCTTTTTAGCGATTACAGAGAAATAGATCAACCAGGAAAATCTGTTAGCATTTCCAGAAAACATTTTGTTTTCTTTAATGTGCAAACTGCCAATTATTGAGAGAAGAATTTGCTGGCACATAACCTGGTGATTAGGAGAGTGTTCAGTCTAAAACAACTGTATTCTTGACTGCCAGAAGCACTCAGGCTTCAACAAGCAGATGTATGAAAACCCGACAATGGGGATTTGCAAAGAGATTTCAAGTCAATTTTATTGTCATCTGATGGCACAAGTACAACCTGACAAAGCAGCGTTCTCTGGTCCTTGGGGCAAAATACGCAGACACACAACTAGATAGAGAAACAATACATATGCAGGACAAGTATTTATATATACAAATAAATAAATAGATAAATGTTGTGTCATGAATATGAGAGCTTAGATGGTGAGTGTGAGCAGTTCCTTTGGTCGTTCAGTATTCTCACTGCCTGTGGGAAGAAGCTGTTCCTTAGCCAGGTGGTACAGGCTCTGATACTCTTGTATATCTTTCCCGAATGGAGCAGGAGAAAGATGGTGTGTGCGGGGCGGAGGGGGTCCTCTTCAAACATCAATTTGCCTGTTTGGTGATTGTTTGGGAAGTGCAAAACTACAAACTTGAACAAAATTAATTCAAAGATAATCAGATAGATGAGATATTATACAAGGATTGGCAATAAACTGCTATGTAGTCAACATTTCAAGCTCCTTTGTGTCAAAGGGACACCATTTGATTTCTGAGTTGCGTGCCTGGTATAGTTATTTCCTTCAAATTCATTTTGAATGCTCTGTAAACTCCAGAGTTCAGTTTACAACCGATGAATTTCTAAACTTATGGGCCTTCTACATGGGACAGCGACAAGACAAAGAGTCATGGACTTGTAATTAAGTAACATGATCAGTCTATATGAGTGTCACAAACCACAGCGCATGCTGCCATGAACACTGTGGCAAAGCTTTCATTTGTCATTCTGAGAAAGTACAGCCTCAGTAGTGGGTGACTAGTTTTGCTCACATGACATAAGCATGTTATGACAGTATAACGGCCCAGCACACTTTTGTCCATTAGCAACTCATTTTACTGTCAATATTGTATACATTGTGTTCTTTCTTTGGCTTGGCTTCGCGGACGAAGATTTATGGAGGGGGTAAAAGTCCACGTCAGCTGCAGGCTCGTTTGTGACTGACAAGTCCGATGCGGGACAGGCAGACACGGTTGCAGCGGCTGCAGGGGAAAATTGGTTGGTTGGGGTTGGGTGTTGGGTTTTTCCTCCTTTGCCTTTTGTCAGTGAGGTGGGCTCTGCGGTCCTCTTCAAAGGAGGTTGCTGCCCGCCAAACTGTGAGGCGCCAAGATGCACGGTTTGAGGCGATATCAGCCCACTGGCGGTGGTCAATGTGGCAGGCACCAAGAGATTTCTTTAGGCAGTCCTTGTACCTTTTCTTTGGTGCACCTCTGTCACGGTGGCCAGTGGAGAGCTCGCCATATAACACGATCTTGGGAAGGCGATGGTCCTCCATTCTGGAGACGTGACCCATCCAGCGCAGCTGGATTGTGACATTGTGTTAATTATGCACCAAATATACATTTTTTATTTACTTGTTTTTCAAGATCCAGACATTGCCGGCTCGTCCCTAACTGCCTTTGAGGAGATGGTGTCGAGCATCTTGAACAGCTGCAGCACTTCAGGTGAAGTACTTCAACGAAGTTGTCAGGAAGAGACGACTTGGAAGTGAACATGGTGTTCCCTTGTGTCTGGCACCATTGTGGCTTCTTGGTGGCAGTCGCCATTAGATTTGGGGATGATTTTGTAGTAGTCAACATAAATAATGACATACATTTTGAGGATGGAACATACTTCAGCCATAGTGCACCAGTGCAGGTGTGGGAGGGAGGGGGGGTGGAATGAATTATTGTGGTGGTGGATGGGCTCCCATTAAAGTAGGTTACATTTTACTGGATGGTGGCAAAATTCTCAAGTGTTGCAGCTCAAGGTATCCAGGTAATAAAGCATTACCTCTCACTCTGCTAACTTCTGCTTCGTGTATGGAGGAGACTTGTCTGGAGTCGAGAGGTGCCACTTTCCACAGGATACCCAGCATCCATTCTGCTTTTGTAACTGCTGAGTAGTGTAAGGTAAAACATCATGAGATGGGAATGTGTAAGGAGTTACCCTGTACAGGGCTGTAACAAGATGTGAATGCATCCTTGTACTTACAAGATAAGAGAGACATTGATGGATTGAGAGGCAGGAAGCTAGCAGGGAAAGGATAGCAACAGTTTTAGTCATTGGACAAGTAATGATATGATGATGTTCTAAGCACGTATCCAAGGGTATAAAAAATCACCATTTTGCTGATAACGGCAGAATGCATTCTCCGACTAACATGGTTAGTTGCAAGTGTTACAATCCGGTAATAAAGAACAAAGAACCCTGATTTCGACTCAGTCTGGTGTTTGTCTCACTCATTCATGAACAAAGCAGACCTAACAGTAGTGAAGCATCTGGTCAATGATGACCATCAGGAACTTGAAGTAGGGGGACTCAGCAATGCCATTGAATGTCAAAGATAAGTGGTTGGACCCTCTTTTGTTGGAGTTGGTTATTGCCTGAATTCTCGTGGCTCGAATGCCAGACTGCTTCTCAGGTCATGTCTACATGCAGCGTGGCTGCATGCTTTAGTCCACAAGGTGATGATCTCCTATAATTTTGCCAGCCACGAGTTTGCAGGATTTTACTCAGGAACAAGTACTATATGTCCAGGATGTGTATATTTCGCAGGAGCTTGGTGTTTGTGTTTCTTCTCTTGGTGGTAATTTAAAATGATAAAGGTGCCGATCAAATGATTATCCACCCATCCTTCCTTTTCAGTTGAAGAAAGAAATTGTGAAAACAAATAGTTTTCTGCAATGGAAGGCTAACAAATAAAAATTCAACAATGCACCCTGACATTGGTGGAGGTAAATGGGATATGGAAAAGAGCTCGCATTTTTGGTCCACTATTATAGCCAATGCCACAATACTTTTCCACATAATCAGTACTCCCAAAGCTTTGCTCTTACTGTTCAGGTGGTAACTTTTACTTGTTGAACTCACTTTATAGATCCTACAATACAGCAGAATACAGTAAAACCCCTGGTATCCGGAATTCAACCAACCAGCAGCCTCAAGCAACCGGCAAAAATAATTCAGGAAAATAAATTTTAAAAATATATAAGAATAAAATAACGTTAAAAACACGCAAGTTTAAAATTGTAAAATGAATGTTCTCTGAAGTAACGCATAAACTTTTGGTACAGATGGGAGCAAATATTCAGCCAGCAGAGAGCCTTGGACGTACTTTGCTCATTGCAGCTGTTTGAATAAAGTTGTGCGAAACAGCCGTAGCGTCGCCCAGGATGAAGAGCTGGTTGATGCCTCTTACCACTGGGGTGATTCTCTTAAAGTGTCTTCTTATCCCTGCTTCATTAGCATTTCTGAGTTGCCCCAGTCAGAGGCTTTATCTCTAAACTTAGTGGGGGTGGGGGGGGGGGTTAATTATCTGGAACATTATTGTTTATATTTCAGGAAGCTCCGTGAAAGGGGAGGATACCAGGGGTTTTACTGTACTTCCTTATAATACTTCCTTATGAAGCTTGGTGTCATATTTTTAATGCTGTGAACAGCATTAGGTTGACACTAATTTTTAAAATTTAAATTAAATTTTTTAATTTAAATATAACCCAGGTAACAGGCCAATTTGGCCCATGAGCCCGTGCCGCCCAATTACACCCAATTAACCTGTAACCCCCAGTAAGTTTCGAACAGTGGGACCCTGGGGAAAACCCACGCAGGCATGGAGAGAACGTACAAACTCCTTATAGGGACCAAGGGATTCGAACCCCAGTCCCGATCACTGGTGCGGTAACAGTGTGGCGCTAATCACTACACCAACCATGTTACAGAATAAAATATTAAGGAATGTTGATGTTGTTGATGTTTCACTCCTTGCATACTTTAACCAAATCTTCGTCATCAAGTAATTAGAAAATACGATCCTGTTAGGCTAACTGGTTTAGCCAGCTTTTTGTCCTTTATCTCCTTTCTCAGAGTGCACACTCACTGTAAGCTGGTACCTTGACCCTGTTGAGTTGAATGCTGCAAGAGTCTTTCCACAAAGCATGTGTACTTCATCATCGTTTTAATCTTGGCAAATTACTTCCAGCAATGGAGAATATAAGTGCTGAGAATTAAATAGTCCTGGTCCACTTGGAATGCACAAATAAGCCATATATCAATTCTTATTTTGCAAATTCAAATTAAAATTCTTGAACCTGTTTGGAACGCCAAAGTAAGGTGTGTGTCTGAGCATGCATGGTTAGTTATCATATGATTTATTAACTCATTGGAGAAATTCAGAAAGAAACATGCTTATTCAGAGCCAAAGTTGTTATTTGCCAATTAAATGTCCAAATGTGAAAACTATTCACATTTGTTTAGGATCTGTGATACTAGTCAAGGAAATATGTCTAGGATATTGTACAATGCAATAAAATTAATGAGGTTAAAAGAAACTCAGGACCTTGGTCTTTATGAAGGAAGGTCTGAACAGGAGTAAAGGAAATAATAAATCTGAAGACTCTAATTTACAATTATTAGTCATCATTTGCTGCAGGAATAAAGCCATAACCCAAATGAAATAAATCTGTACAATTATTATACACTGTTCTGATCTCTCCGAACGTAAACCTGAGGAACAACACCTCATTTTACATTTGTGCATATTGTAAATTTTCCTTTTCAATATCAAAATCAATAATTTCAGGGAATTTGCTTTATCTGCATCACAGCTTGGCCAGTTCAATTGTAACATTAGCCATCTGTAATGTGAATTCTGTTTTATTCTCTCCATGGACATTGCCTTTTCTCTTTTCCTTATAAGTTACACAAGTTCTAAATACATTTTAAAGCTTTACTTGTCCTTTGCTTGTTTTCTTTTTCTCTAACTAACTTCACCAATCTCTTGAGCAAATACTTCCAGAAGTAATCGAATCACCTTGGTAATCCTAGCCATACCCTCTCAGAGATAGTTTCCAATGTTCTCCAAACTTGAACCACCAACTAGGTCCTTTTATAGAGTAAAAAAAAATGCGAATTTAATATTAAAAAAAAATTAAATAATTGAAATTTTTACGTCCTACTTCCCTCACAGTTAAAATGTCTCCCCCGCAATAAATAAGCACATGGATCGTGGGCAGCTCTCGTGTGAAGGCTGAACTGAGAGCAGCACTGAAGAATTAGTGCGGGGAAATCCCAGGAAACACCTGCTCCAACTTTGGATGCCAGGTACAGACTAACAGTCGAAGCCAACAGAGGAGATTAGATGACAGCTGTGTGGCAGTTTGAAATTCCTGGCATTCATGAGAGTTGTGCCACCACTTCTGAGTGGCATTGTTGACAACACACAATAAAGCCTGGGGTACAGCTTTTGGTTCATCGTACTGTATTTACCTGCTGCTTGAAACTTCACAATTTTTTTCAGCTAGTCGAGACGGCTACCATTTGTTAAATTAAAACTTTTGGAAAGGATAGGTCTCTATTCCATATCCATATCCAGAATAATGGTGATGCAAAACTTTGGCCAGTGTGAAAAGTTTCTTTCTGAATCAGATATCCAAACTAAAGTGAGGTAACCAAAGGGGATTCAATGGTAGGAACAGAGCTATGAATGCTTGTAAGAACAAGAAATTCTCATGATTCAGCATCCTTCTTGATAACAATAATGTTTGCCAATCCTAGAGGCAAGAGTGAAGCACAAAAGTGTGCAGATGCTGTGGTTGCACTAAAAACACACAGTAAATGCTGGAGGAACTCAGTCTCGCAAAATCCATTGGAGGTAAAGATATATTAATGACATTTCAGGCCTGATCCCTTCTCCAAGGTATAGGCAATAGCCTTTCTTAAAGGCAGTGGTGTCACCAGGGTTGGTGTCACCCAGAGCGGTAACTCATGGTGTCATTCCGCCCCCTGTGGACTGTGTACTGAGCGTAAAAGAAACAAGTGCGTGTTCCTTGTATGTCTGAGTGTACAAGAAACAGGTGCGTTTTCCTTGTATGTCTGAGTGTACAAGAAACAGGTGTGTGTTCCTTGTTCCTTGTAAGTATAGGGAGGCAGTGGATGCACTGAGCCGGTGGTGGTGGGGTGGGGGGGGGTGGGGGGGGGGTGTGGGGGTAAGGAGAGTTTTAGCCTTGTAGCTATATTGATACATGTAAATTGGGCTTACAAAACAATGTTTTTGTTATAGCGAACTACAGGGATATTTTTATATAAAAAAATACATTTCTGCTGAAACACTGTACAAACATTTATATACAGTCATTTTGATGTCACCCCCTCTGGTGGTGTCACTCGGTGCAGTCTGCACCCCTCACACCCCCTTAGTGACATCAGTGTTAAAGGTTTATTGATATAATGCTTATACCTTGAAGAAGAGCTCATGCTCTTTTATCGGAATGATAAAACTCAACTCCAAAATATAGAATGGGAAACACTGGGAATTCCTGGGAGAAATAAAATGTTCCTACTTTATAAGAAAAACAGTGGGTGAAAATGTTATCTTGTTTTTCCATCGTTCCCCGTCCTGACAGAACCCTTCTAGTTGGGTTGTATTCAAATGATGTAGGAAGGAGATTTTGCAAGAACTGGAAAAAAAGACATTTCTTATCCATACTTGCTCTTTGTATTTGCTTCATCGTGTAATGCTCCTGTTGCAGTTAATTAAATGTAATGACACTCATTCTGTCATCAGTTTCTGTCATTTCTCTACTAACTTGTTAAATATACATAATGTTTGCCTGAAATGAAAGAACGATGTTTAAAAATGAACTCTGGATAGGTGTTTACTATAATTACACACTGTCTTGTCAGGAGTTATGGAGAGTGAAACTTAGCTGTTGCACTTTAAATTCTGTTGTTCCTTGTGGAGGACAAGATCTGGGTTAATTGTACAACTCACAGAGATTATTTTATTCGACTCACCACACAGACATCAGAATCACTGATCCAAAAATGTGAAATCTGAAACTTACAGGAAGTTTTCTCCTTAACTTCTCAAACCTGTCTAAATGTTAATAACAGAGAAAAAAAAAACTTTTTCTTGCTATAAAATCTCAGCTCTCTCACTAATGTTCTTTAGGAAAGAAAATTTGTAATCTTTACCCATCCTGGCTCTTATGTGATTCAGAATGCAGAGCAGTGTGATTGAGTCTTAACTACCCTCTGGCATAGCTTAACAAACCACTCAATAAATGCTAATGTTGAGACGATCACATATGTGCCATAGAAGAATTTTTAAAAAACACTTGTAGGACAGAGTAAAACATTATTGAAGAATCATCGTACTAAGGGCACCCATCTTTCTTTCCTCCAGCTCCATCACAAATTCCTTTCCAAGCACATATTGAGTTACCTCTTAAGCATTACCCTTGAATCTTCCATGGAAACCCTGCTCTCACCTGATCCCAGATATCCCCTTTGTCCTAACCACTCACCCTCTTCCTCTGCAATGTAAAGTTGACTAGTGAAGAGTCTAGGGCCCCAAGTGTTAATTCTGATTTTCTTTCTGCAGATGCTGCCTGATTTGCTGTGTACTTCCAGGATTTGAAGATTTTATTTCAAATATTCAACTTCTATGATTTATTTGGTTTTTATCTTTGGAAGTAAGCAGAGCGCAGCAGCTTGGAGTGCCCCAGAGTGAGGCAGCTGCGAGTGCCATGGTGCTGGATAGCTGTGCACATCTGGCAAGTCACACGTGAGTCAATACTTGAGGTCCCAGGTCTCACTCAGGCCGGAAAACAATGCCCATAAAACTTTACTATCTTGTGTATTATCAAGGACTTTGATTTTTTTTTAAACCAATGTGCTTGATAACAGTGGACAACGGAGATTTTTCTTCCTGAACACATTTGCATGTATTTTATGGATTTCAGCTGCTAATCACGAAAATCGCCTTAAGATTTTCCTATCATGTGCCTTTTTTTTAAAGATATAACCTATTTTAGTGATTTTTCCATCATATTTTAAGTTGACTTCAAGTCTACAAAACAACCAAGTGCAACATGTCATTGAAAATTAATTTTCTGCATTCGCACTTGGACTTCTTCCCTGCTGACCTTGGTGCCGTCAGTGACAAACATAGTGAAAGGTTTCACCAAGACATTGCGACCATGGAAAAGAAGTAACAGGGCAACTGGAATCCATCACTGCTGGCCGACTATTTTTCAATGCTAGCTGACTATTGGACACTAACATGAGAGGCATCAGATGCTGAGTACGAACGAAAATCAGCGGCAGAACATTTTTAGGTCTGTTGAACTTACACAATGTGTCAGCATCATTATGCAATTAAACAATAAAAGTTAATTTAATGTTCTCCAACTTCTTACATGATATAGAAAATCTGAAATTATCTTTAAGTTCAGCCTGAAACTGTCTATCATAATCCTCTTTCTTCAGGAAGCAACCCTTTTGAAAAAAAAATTGCTGTTCAGTGTAATCACATGAGATGAACTAAGGAATGCAGTGATGCAGGCTGGAGACATTTACAGTAGAAAATAGGTGCTAAGGCAAATGAAAATCAAGGGTGAATTTACCCATGTGTACAAACACAGCCACCAAAGTTGCAAAATCACACTACCCTGAGCTAAGTTAATTTTCAACTGCATTGTTTTGTTTGGAGTGTGCAGAGGAATTCTAGGCCATTATGCCTAATTAAGTGTGGTAGTTTAGGAAAAGAAATCCCTTGTGTAGTTTATGATTTTATTTGATGTTGAGCAATTGTGTTCTAATATATGGTAACATAAACAATGCTGTGCTATGTGCTCAGCCAATCCTGAGCTTCATAGCTTGGATACCATCAAATCATAGTCAGGGCTGGAACAAAGGCCAATCGAAATTACTCTCCAAAGAGCAGCTCACAGCTGCCTTTTAGCATGAGCATTTGCTCTGTGTTTTCCTGTTGGGCACGGAGACTTTTAGTGGATCTCTAGGAGGGAAGGAAAACAAAGTGAAGTTCAAATATCTCCTCTGCGGCAATAATGTTTTTTAACATGTTTACCTTCTTTAGGTATTTTCACATAAAAAGTCTACACCATCTGCCAACTTCCTTTAAACAAAGAAAAGCTCTGTTATTTGAAATGAAAGCATTGGAAATATGAGCTTTGATTTTTTTTTAACTTGTGGAGAATGTAAAATTGGCAAGAGCTGACGTGGGTTCCAAACTGTCTCCAGCATCTCACTGCACTACATGACAGTCAAGAGCTGAGCCCATCTTCAGGTATTTTCAAGGCTTTCAGAAAGCTTCCTCCAAAGATTATAGGGAGTCCAGCAAGTAGCATCAAAGATTGCATAGATGGCTTCAAGCCAAAATTCAAAACTCCAAATATAGACAAGCCATAGCCAGTGGACCAACTAGCATTGGTGTCAAGGATAGAGGCATGTGGGCTCTCCTCAAGAGAAATCACTTTTAACAGCATCTCCCACAGCAAGTGCCATTGTTGTTGTCAACCCAGCGAGTAGGAGTGTGAGTGAAATGCGCAGGTTAGGTTTACTGAAGGAGAGAAAATGACATTAATAATCCCTCAAAGCAAAGATATTGTAAAAAAAAATGCATTCAAGGGGGTGTGAGCCAGCATTTAGTTACTCATTCTTAATGGTGGTGGTGAGCTGCCTTCTTGAGTTCGCAAACATGGGGAAATTGTATTTCTCGGCAACAGTTTGCTTTTCGAGTCACTGGTTCAATCATGAGAATGGTCATAATGGGATTTGATGTTGCTTAGCCCAGGCAATTTCTGGGGCTTTGTGCAAATTCGAACTCAATCAACTAATTGCCCTGCCCAAGATAATCATTAGCCTTACACTGGTTTGGAAGTTATACTCCACCAAATTACCTTGTTTCATTTTTCTCCACTTTTATAAAATAGGAAACGTTATCAAGTATTATAACAATTGTAATATTTTAGTGCTGTTTCATTGAGTTATTTGGTAAATAAACTCCTTGTCATATGTACACTGAAATGACTTTTTTTAACATCCCATCACATTGATATCTTACTGCTGAACAAACTACAGATTTGTTAACTCCTATTCTCCAAAATATATATATTCTTCCAAATAAAACTCTGGATAAGTTCATCATTCTTGGTATTGTTGAATTCTCAGCCTGAAGCTACACATAACCCTGAATCTAATCTGAGCAGAAGTATCAAATTACATCAGGAGAATGTGCAATACCAGTTAATAACAGTATAATAATGGTATCTTTCACTTCATAAATCAGAGCATATGAAAGGATGTTTAGGAACACTGGAAAATAGGAGCATCTGTAGCCTGTAGACCACTAGGGATCTGAGGCCTGCCCTGCCAATCAATATGATCATTGCAGATCTATGCTTGCTTCAACCTCTCTCCTGTGCCATTCCCCATAATCCTCAGTTCCCTAATCTTACAAATATTTATCTAATCCACCTTAAATATATCAAAATGACCTAGGAGACAAGAGAATTCTGGAGATTCACTACACTTTGGGATAAGGTTCTTTATGTTAACATGTGGATGCATGACATAAAACATTTAAAGTTTATTAGTCACAAAATATCTAGTACTGTACTGTACAGTAAAACCCCATTATCTGGAATTCAAACTACCGGCAAATTCGTGCAAGTGGCAAAAAGAAATCGTGGAAAATAAATACTGCTTATGTCGGCATATAAGACATGGCTGTATAAGAGATTAAAATTTGGGTTTTTAGATATATTTGCTGTATAAGATTGGCCAGTGGAGTGATGCTGTCACAATATTTAAAAAAAACAAATTACCCAGTAAAAGTTTAAATTTTTATTAGCATATTTTAAAATAAACCACCATCAGTTCCCTTAACAGGTCGTTTAAAGAGCTTCCGGCAGTCGGACTGCGCGGATGGACCCCACAAGGGAGCGCTGAGACTTTGATGTTAAGGTTTGTATTTTATACTTGGCGTGACGGATGCACTGAGACTTTGCTGTTAATATTCAGATCTTATAATTGGCTGTAAGGCAACCCCTGGTTTTGGGGTGACAATTTTAAGATTCAAGTGCCATCTTATATAGTAGGCAAAAATACAGAAGTTTAAAATTGGTTAGCTTACCAATCCACACAACATGCAATCTCAAGCATATGGAAAATTCATTTATCCAGCATCTACCAATCCTCATAAGTGCCAGGAACCAGGGGTTTTACTGTGCAGTGAAATTAGTTCTGCCAACAGGCCTGCAGATTGTCTCTGGCATTGCATAAAGCTGAGTTTAGAGCACAGTTCATAGAGTATACGATAACACTGAGAAGTAGGTTCAAGTAAGAGTAGCTTGGTGGCATTGTTATGGGGTTCATGCAGGAGCTGATGGCTGCAGGGAGGAAACTGTCTTTAAGCCTGATGGTGCATGGTTTCACAAGCCTTCTCCCCTATGGGAGAACAGAAAAAAAGAGTGTTTGGGGTGTGATGGGTCTTTCAATAGGTTGCCTGCTTTTCCCAGGCAGCGGGAGATGTAGATGGAGTCCGTGGAGGACACAGAAGCTTGTGCCATCCATAAATCACCAGATATGACTAATTTATTAGTCAGGATGTGAAACTGTAAATTTCTTCAGCAGTATTTTAGCATCGTTAGCTGCAGGTATTTATGGATAGCTCTTAAGTAGTGTGAAAGCTCAAAACATCAATACATTGTCCTCCAGGGTGGAATTTACCTCACAACTTGAACAATATTTTCAACATAAAATGCAGTCGTTTTCTTCTGCTCTGCATTGGATATAACAGCATTACAGAATTAATTCCCTCAGTTTCTCCCCCCCCCCCCACCCCACCAAGATGTCTGCGCTCAAACCAACCACAAAACACCCAGCCCAGAACTATTCTTCCCAACAATGATTTGCATATATTAACCATTCGCAGCTCAAATGCAACAATTTCATTCCTGCACTTGACAAGTATTAAACGAGATTTCCCTCACCCCTCACTCCTTGTGTCCCCCCCCCCCCCCCACCTCACCTGTTCAGGTTCCCGAGTTGGAATACTCAGTTATCTAGTGTTGTGCCTTTATCTAATTAGAAAAAAAGTCCAAATTTTAAATTGACACTGAGAAGCTACTTTGACATTTGTACAAAACCACCAGCTCATAAACCAATAAATTGAAGTTCATTTTCACTCAAGTACAAACTGAATTTTGTCAATTAATGATTAGAGGGTTTAGAAAATATGAACAATTCACCAATAGTCTGACCAAGATCATTGTCTGAAGGGCATTTTCCTCAGCTTTGGTTCTAATCATGAAACTGTACAAATCTGCAGCATTGACCGAATTATTCAATTTTTCATGTGCAATAATCTGCATGGATATGAAAGCTTGGATTTGTCCCAAGACCAGCTCTCGGCCAATTTATTTATTTCATTGTGGGAGGGGGTGGGAAACCTTTATAAAAGACGGCAGGAGTTCCACGCCCACTGTGATTTGAACTCCCTGAGTAACATTAAACCAGGTTGGTTAGAACCATTAAGAAAGGCAGTTGAAGTAAATCAAGGCTTTGGAACTATTTACCATGCAGGTTTATGTGCTCAAAAGAAAATAAAAATCACGACATGACACCATATACATATATATGTAGTTGAAGACAAGTGACCTTAGTGGGATCTGAGAGGAACGGCAAATATAACTACAAATAATGTTTTTTTGGATCTGCACAACTGCATCATTAACTATTGATTGTGCATTTTTCTGTTTTAATGCAGTGAACCTAATCTGCCATTTTAGTTCTTCCTGGCCCAAGTGGGTCTCCATTTCAGCACATGATTCCTCTCTGAATCACCACCATTCACTAGGACAGTTCAACAATCCACTGCCTCTTTGTTTAAAGAAACCCAAATAGCTCATGAAATATTTGTACTAAATTTCTTCTTCCTTGGTTTCGCTCAGTTACTCCAAATCAAAAGGGTCACTGTGGAAAATGTCCTGGTCTTTATACATCTTTCACATGAAGTATGGACCAATTTTTGTTCAAGACGCGTCTCTTTATAGTTACACTGCTGAGCTTCTTCCTCTTTACTGTTGACCAGAGGAAAAACAAATCATCCTCACCTTCATGTAGCCCATGTCTGTTTCATCTTTCCCATGGCTTATTTCTCTCCATTTTGGAGAATAGCCTGCCACCCAGTATTTGCTGTAAGATTTCAGATTTTCAGATTTATTGTCAGAGGACATACTTGACATCTCATACAACCCTGAGACGCTTTTTTCCTGCAGGGCAGGCACTTATCAGACATGCAAACAAATAAAGAAAAGTAAACAAACTGACTGTGTAATACAGAGAGAAAATAATCAATAAAGTGCAACAGTAAGAATCCTTAAATGAATCCCTGATTGAGTTTGTCGTTGAGGAGTCTGATGGTGGAGGGGTAGCAGCTGTTCCTGAACCTGGTGGTGTGAGTCTTGTGGTATCTATACCTCTTTTCTGATGGTAGCAGCGAGAACAGAGCGTGTGCTGGGTGGTGTGGATCCTTGATGATCGCTGCTCCTCTGATAGCAGCGTTCCCTGTAGATGTTTGTAATGCCACTGATTTACCACAGCTTACAAACAAATAAAGAATACACTCACTCGTTTTTTCAGCACATCGTGAAGTCAACTTTTTTTTATTATTCACTTGACACAACATTGCATTCTTAACTCCCCAAACACCATCCGGCTAAACTCCTCTGACCTTCTTAATGGCTCACTGCCACATAGGTGATCCTGACGCTCTCACTCTCCTCCTCCTACACCTGAAATTCATCACCTGTATATTGATGCTTAACACACCTGCACATGGATGTTATTACACCGCGTACTGCATCATTTACGTCATCACTTCTGAAGAAGGTAAGTATGCGACTGCGACATGTTCTCAACAGTAGAGAGGGTGTTGTCCTGGGGTTTTGTCCATGATCTTTTGCAGTGCTTTACGCTCAAGGGTATTGGTGTCCCAAGACCTGACTGTGATGCGGCCGATCAGCTCATTTTCCATCACACATCTGTAGAAATTTGTAGGGTTTCCGATGTCATACTAAACCTCTGCAAACTTCGTAAAAAGTAAGATCACCAGGTCCTCCAGCTACCTTCACTTCTAATCCACTTCCCCCTGCCTTCCTTCTGTAACTACACTGCTTCACACTTTGTTTCTCTGAATCAGCCACAACTGTACCAGTGTCCATCACAGTGCTTGGGATTATCTCCTCCTTTTCCCTCGATTGATAACTCCTTCCTTTCCAGTTGACAGGGACCTCAGTGGTGCCTGTTGCTTGTCCTACCCTAACCCTTCCTTGGGGGTCATTGTGGTCTCCCTCCCCACCATCGAGATGATCTACCGAGATCGTTCCTTGAAGAGGGCTCACAAAATCGTGAAGGACCCCTACCATCCCCGCTCGTTGCACCTTCCAGCTACTCCATTGGGAAAGAGAGGCAAAAGTATCGGAGCCAGAACTATCAGGCTGAGAAACAGCTTCTTGCCACAGACAGTGAGACTGTTGAATGACTGATGAACTGCCCATACCCTGCTATGGTATTTCACAATACTTATTTATTTTTATATATGTATTGCATATGAATCACTTGTAAATGTGTGTACTATGTCTGTATATGTGCTTGCATGTTTTTACACTGAGGAGCGAAGAACACTGTTTCATCCAGTTGTGCTTTACAATTCCATGATAATAATAAACTTGAACTTTCTTCTGCAAAGTCACAACGGAGTTCCTCTTGCCCTCACCTTCCATTCCACAAGCCTTTATGTTCAACAGGTAATTTTCTGCTATTTTTCCATCTCATTGTGATAAATTTGAACACAATTTCAGGAATTACTTTCATCAGCACCTGCAGATTTTTTTTTCAAAATAGTGAACAATAATTCTCAAATTGCCTTCTTTGCTTCTCTGTTTACAATTTTGCCCTCACTGAATATTCTAGACTCGATTTTTCAGATTATTGTTGAAGAAAAGGCAGAACGCTGCCTAAATTAGACGGGCAGATTGCAACATCTTAAAATGATAAACTCTTAGACCGGTGAGGATACTTATACTTGGCTTGGCTTGGCTTCGCGGACGAAGATTTATGGAGGGGGTAAAAAAGTCCACGTCAGCTGCAGGCTCGTTTGTGGCTGACCAGTCCGATGCGGGACAGGCAGACACGATTGCAGCGGTTGCAAGGGAAAATTGGTTGGTTGGGGTTGGGTGTTGGGTTTTTCCTCCTTTGCCTTTTGTCAGTGAGGTGGGCTCTGCGGTCTTCTTCAAAGGAGGCTGCTGCCCGCCAAACTGTGAGGCGCCAAGATGCACGGTTTGAGGCGTTATCAGCCCACTGGCGGTGGTCAATGTGGCAGGCACCAAGAGATTTCTTTAGGCAGTCCTTGTACCTTTTCTTTGGTGCACCTCTGTCACGGTGGCCAGTGGAGAGCTCGCCATATAATACGATCTTGGGAAGGCGATGGTCCTCCATTCTGGAGACGTGACCCATCTTAATTCTTTACTAAATAACAAAGGTGGGCGGCAACGTTAGCGTAGTGTGGGGCAGCAATGTTAGTGTAGCGGTTAGTGCAATGCTGTTACAGAATCACTCAGGTTCGAATTTGGTGTTGTCTGTAAGGAGTTTGTACATTCTTCCCGTGTCTCTGGGTGTCCTCCCACTGTTCAAAAAATGTACCGGGTTGTAGGTCAATTGGGTGCAATAGGGCAGCACGGACACGTGGGCCAAAATGGCCTGTAACTGTGCTGTATGTCTAAATTAAAAATTAAATATTATTTGACAATTTATGCTTCAAAACTAAACAAAGGCTTGAAAAACATTGTCAAGCAGATAATATCTTATTCCCTAACAATTATCTGTCAGTTTTGGCACATTATAACCTCAAGGCAAGTGTCTTGACCAATACCTTCCAAGGGATTTTAACAAATAACTTTGAAAATCTAAATTTCAACAATTATCCTTAGATATTGGATTTCACGTACTTTTGGAGCACGGAAACCTTGTGGCATTTTGCACAGGCATGATGTCAGGTTCTCCCAATAGAAGTATGAATTGGGTTTAAAAAGACTTTTTAAGCAGCAGGCAGCAGCGGGGGTCAGTTCTGCCCAGAATGAAATATTCAAATGGAACCTGCTGATTCCCCACTCAGGCCTGCATTCTGTTTAGTGCCATTGCAAATTCCTTACTGTGCAGGTAGCATTGAGCAGTATCAGCCCTTAAAAACTGTCTAGCAACAACACACACAATTGCTGCTACTGGAGTGAGAAAGAGGGTACTTGTACAGGGAGCGGAAGAGAGCATCCTCCTCCTACCCACCCCCATCTGTGATTTATGGATAGCCACAAAACTCTAAAACTCAAAAGAATAAGAAATTAGGTCCCAAAAATTCTGGATTTATTCTCAAAGTCTTTCAAAATAGTAAATGGTCCAAATGATTTCATTAAAGTGCACTTAAAACTGCAAGAAGTACAGGGCAACTTTAATTAAAACCCTGATAAATAATTTGTCTACAAATTGGCATGATCGGTAATGATGGTCCAGTTCAACCAGGCTCTCCATTCAATAAGTAATAAAACATAGCTATCAAAGAATGAAACAGTGGTGAAATAATCTTGGAACTGCATTCTCTCACTTGATATGTAATTTCATGGTCTCTGTGTTTTCCCACTTTTCGCCTAACATTGAGTTGTAAAGCCCTCACATTGTGTGTAACACAATGGTACCATTAATTTGAACTGCAAAGCTGATCTACTCATGGACTCCAACATGCCTTTTTTCCCATCACCCTTACTTCCCCTACTATACAAAAAAAAATCGATATATCTGTGTCCAGAGGCCTTACGATCTTGGGAAATTATCAAAAACGCTTCCACCATAACTTCCACCATTTCTTTCATTACCCTGAGATGCATTCCATCAGGACCAGAGGATGTACCTCCCTTTAGACCCATTAGTTTGAAAATGTATCGAGGCCCTCACCTCCCACAGCATCCATATCATCTCTCTTTAGCATGTAGATCTGTCTACCACCGTGAAGACTGACAGAAAATATTCATTCAAGGCCTTGTCCATTTCTGCATTACCCAATATAAATTCCTCCTTCTCATCTTCCAATGAACCCGTGTGCACATTAGCTATTTTTTTCCAGAGTTATATAATAATTAAAATGTTTACAAGCTGTTTTTATATTTTATGCTAGTTTACTTTCATAATCTATCTATTCTTAATTGCTTGATTAGTGATTCGATAGTGCCTTTGAAAGTTTATCCAATCTTCCAGATTCCCACTACTCAGTGACTTTGTATGCAAAAGCTTTTAGTTCGATGTCTTTCCTTATTTCCTGAGTTATCCACACTCGCATTACCTTTGCATTTAACTAGAATCTAATTTTGATGACCACTGTTAAAAAATCTGTTCAAGAAATCTGTCACAGATCTGTCACAGATGCAAATCCCTCTCAAAACTGCCTCGACCAACTTGATTCACCCAGCTAAAATTCCCCTTGACAACTGCTCTTCCATTCTGACAAGGATTAGATATTTCCTGGTCAACTGCCTGTGTCACTGCAATGTTATTATTTGCTGGCTGATAAACAACTCCGACCAGTTAGTAAAGCAAAAGTCTGCAGACATCGTGGTTGAAGTAAAAACACAGCGCTGGAGAAACTCAGCAGGTCAAACAGTGTCCTTTATATAGCAAAGATAAAAATACATTTCGGGCTTGAGCCTGCCAATATTTTTCCGTACCTTGATGAAGGGCTCAAGCCTGAAGTATATTTTTATCTTTGCTATATAAAGGACACTGTTTGACCTGCTGAGTTTCTCCAGCAATGTGTTTTAAATCTGACCAGTGATATTTTCCATTTAAAATTCCCAATCTCTACTCAGATGGATTTATCAAATTAGAAGATTGACTTAATGCATAAACATTTCATATCACAGGGTCTTCACACAGTCAATAATGTCAGTGAGCATCGAGATAGGAGTAATAAGAACCAACAACCATCCTAACTACAGTTAAAAAAAACCCCGTATCCAGCACCTATGCAGTGGTTCCCAACCTTTTTCTTCCAACTCACATACCACTTAAAGTATTCCCTAAGCCATAGGTGCTTTGTGATTAGTAAGGGATTGCTTAAGGTGGGATGTGGGTGGAAAGAAATAAATTTGAAAACCACTGTTTTAATCGTGCCTAATGGACTCGTCATGTGCACGGTTTCATAACTCCAAAGGAAATGGGCCAATGACAATTTTTCTCAAGCAAAATATTTTGGTAACAATTGGGTTCTCAACCTTCCCTTCCCACTCACATACCACCTTAAACAATCCCTTACTAATCACAGAGCACCAATTACATAGAGAATACTTAAAGTGGTATGTGAGTTGGAAGAAAAAGGTTGGAAACCACTGACCTATGGGGATTAGTAGATGCCAGATGTGAATTTGCCAGTTCCTTGAGATTCCCTGTTGTGTGGAACTAACCACTGTGGGGAGGGGGCACCAATTTTAATCTTCTGTAAGATTTATTTCCGTGATTTTTTTTTTGTGCTGGTTGCTTAATGCTGGTGGGTACTTGAATTCTAGATAACAGGGATTTTACTGTATTTGGTTATTCCAAGGCTGCGCCATAATCCCTAACACCACTTACGGGAGTCCCCTAATGAAGCTCCGATGTCTTTGATTCAATCAATAAAACAAGCTGTAGCACAAAGCTTGGCAGGAAATGCTGTGTTTCTGAAAAGGCAAGGTTTGCCAGAAACGTTATAATCAGGGGTGCTGTGCCGCCGAAGTTCACCGGAGTGCTGCTCGGGCATTTCAGGGGGCGGCTCCTGCACCCCTCTGTTGCCGTTTTTTGTGAGCTCCAGCACATAAAAAATTAGCACTGCACCCCCTGGTTATTATCTGGACATGGAGGCATCACAAAATACATATCCCGACTAGAGAAAAATCTTTCAGTTTAGACTGACCCATATCAGAAGTGGTAGGGTAGATTTTTGTCCACAAAAAAAAACCACTCAGGACGTCCCATTTGCTCATTGTACATTATGTGTCCACAAACCTCAAATCATTCAGTTGATTAGAGTTTGAAATTAAAACCAGAAATGGATTTATGAAGAGCCTTTTGTTACACTGGCTGTAAAATATGTAAGGAATCTGTTCTATATTTGAAAAGAGTTGAGAAGGCATTCCTGCTGTAATACAGTTCTGTTTTGGTATGTAGCCTGCCTGCCCTGAGTCAGTCTCACTGTTCCTTTGTAGTTTCTCTATTGTTCTTTGGCAGTGTACTGTCTTCTGATACACCAATGCTTCGTGAGAATATGATCCGTATCCCTCCTATCACCCACCGCCAGCCCTACATCTCCAAACATGCTGCTGTAACAGTTCCAAGAATAGCTTCTTGGCCTCTCAGTAAGTTTAAATAAAAACGGAAAACTTCAGAAATTCTAAGAAAGCAGATAGGGAATCAGGGGCAGGTAATAATTGTGGATAAATGTTTTAAGATAAAATGTGGGAGGGAAGGAGAGCACATCGGGGCAACTGGTGGAAGGCAAGAAGGCAAGAGAAACCAACAAAGGTGAACAAAGAAAAGCCAGACAAAAATCAGTCAGGAAAGAGCAAAATGACTACAAACCGAGCCCATCCAAGCCTCCCCTGATCATTTTCAAACGGACAGCAGATCTCTTTTACTCATCAGTCGCTTTCTTGATGACTCTCAGTCATTAGATTCTTTCATTCTTTACAATCTCCCCATCTCACCAGTTCCATCAACCTTTCAAGGAGAAAATTCCTGTGTAATGGTTTAATAGTTGCACTTCTCGCTGCTACTGAAACATTTCAAATTCTTCCCCTTATTGAACAATTAGAGCAAAGCACTAGCTTTTGGTCACCAGTGGTAAAAGCATGTGATGTCATCAGCCAGCAATTGTTGGGAGCTTTCCATTGAATTTAATGGCATCAAACAATAGGATGTCAATACATCCACTGTCCAGTACTTGTACCCTCAATTATTACTTGCAAATAAAAACAAATTCCTTCCACGTTCCTCATTAATTTTTAGCTTGGTAAGTGCAGAAATTCATGTTCATTGACAACATCCACTGACATGTTTATTGTATGTTTTCTGGTTTAGATTCAACCAGCTCGTAATTCTGGAGATGGTCTTCAGTAATGGATAGAACCAATTTCTATTCTGAATGCATTCCTTTCAGAAATCTTTACCAGTTCATTGGTGGTAATTACATTTTGCAATATTGGATACTTTTTAAAAATTGCTGGTGGTTCTCATTAACATTTCTTGAACTTTTATTCTCAAGCACATTTTTACTCATTTCAGTGAAGACAAAAAGGCCAGTAGAATTCCGTCAGCCTGCTTGACAACAGGAATCTTTACTTAACAGATAATCTCTGCCAAATGATTCTTTCAGAGAGAAATTTGTACAAGATGAACATTTTACTTAACTAGGCCTCAATCTCAGAGTAAAAGCTCATAAAAATTTCTGCCCAGTAGAGCGCATTAACGGCAATGAGCACATCCAGCCATAGAGATCCAGAATCTTTAACTCAGACATTCAACTTTTCACATTTATGGATGTCTTATCCTTGACCTACCGTCATTTCACAAGGGATAAAAACGGGTGTTCTTCCCCAATCAAGATTTCCAAAGTGCCCCCTGCCAACTCAATGAGATCAGGTATTTGACCTAAATGTGAATTAGTAAAAACAGATAAATGCTGGAGGAACTCAGGTCTTCCATTGTGGATAGGAGGCAAAGATAAATAACCCAACATTTCAGCCCTGAGCGCTTCTTCAAATGATACCTTCTCTGAACCCTCTCCAATGACAGCACATCCTTTCTTAAATAAGGAGACTAAAACTGATCGCTATACTCCAAATGATGTCTCACCAGTGCCTTATAATGCCTCAACATCACATCCCTGCTCTTATATTCTATTCCTCTTGACATGTATGCCAGCATTGCATTTGCCATCTTCACAACCAACACAACATGCAAGTTTACCTTCAGGTTATCCTGCACGAGGACTCCCAGGGCCTTTTACATCTGTGTATTTTCAATTTTCTCTCCATTTAGTAAAATAGTCTGCTCCTTTATCCTTTTTGATCCAAGTGTATGATCATTCACTTGCCGACATTTTATTTCATTTGCTACTTTTCTGCCGATTCTCCTAATCTGGCCTCCCTGTTTCCACAACACTATCTGCTCCTCCACTTACCTTTGTATCATATAACCATATAACCATATATCATCTGCAAACTTGGCCACAAATCCATCATTAATATACAGCATAAAAAGAAGCATCCCCTACAATGACTCCTGTGCTAACTGGCAGCCAACCAACTCTCTGCTTCCTGCCAATCAACCAATTTCCTACCCATGCTAGTATGTTTCCTGTCATGTGTGGCACCTTGTCAAAGGCCTTATGAAAACCCAAATACGCAACATCCAATGCTTCTCCTTTATCTAGCCAGCTTGTCATTTCTTCAAATTCTTCCAATAGGTTTGTCAAACAATATTTTCCCTGAAGGAACCGTGCTGGCTTTGGTCTATCTTGTCATGCACCTCCTGTAACAGATTATGTTATATTTTATATTGTATATAGATATGTTTTAAAGGAGATAAATTGTAGGAGGTTTTTCTAGTGCAGGTCACATACAAACACTTCACAGCAGAACTCATTTAAAATGCCAGAGCTCTGGTCAAGCCAGACAGTCCAGGGTCTGCCTGCCTTTGCAAAAACTTTGAAGAATGCCTATAAGGACTTTATAAGTAGGTGTTAATTGGACGTGCTGTGGAGTAATGAATTATTGCTTAGGAAAGCAACAGATGAACGAAATCAGAAAATTAGGTCTGAGTGCAGTTGGCTGTTCTAAGAGGGTCATGTGGTTTTCTCTGAGTGAGAGAGAGAGAGAGGATTCAGTTCTACAGTTCAGCAGCAGCAGCTGGGACTGGAACAGGACAAGCTGGCAAACTTGTGGAAAAACCCTATTTTGAAGAAGGGTTGTGAGTTCTTAGTTCAGCCTGTTCAAAGACCTTGTGGTCCATACAAGAGGAAATGGCTGGCTGCATAATGTTTCACTTGAAATAAGGGAAACAAAAAGGAACTCTGTGGTGACCTGAAAGAAAGAGGTTATCATCTGGAAAACCCAGATGGGGCAAGTTTCTTCGGCAAGACACTGAAGTGGCTGATCTGAAGGAATCAGTTGTGGGGTCCAATGAGCAACAAATCTCTCTCTGAAAACTGAGAAAAACCTCCCTGAGCAGTGACAATTTACCTTTCAAGCACGAAAGCCTGGTGAAATTCATAATTGTTAAATTCTGTGCACAGTGTAAGAATTGCCTGATACCAGTGAACTTAGAGGAGTGAAAAGTGAGATTGGACCATGAATCAAAGAACTTTTTTTGAACTTGTATACACATTACATACACATGCACTTAGAATTAGAAGGGGGTGAAGTAAAGTTAATAGTAATAAATTAAAGTTTGATCCTGTTTTCATATTTAAAAATAATTGAAAGCAACTTTTGTTTCAGTAAACATGTCTTGGTGAATTTCTATTGGTGCTGGGCTTTGGGGTTCACTGGGCTCATAACATTCCAGGTACTGCGTGATCTCATCCTTGACAATCGACTCCCAACATCTTCCCAACTACTGACGTCAGGCTAACCAGTCTACAATTTGCTTTCTGCTGCCTCCCTCCCTTCTTGAATAGTGGGGTAACATTTGCGATTTTCCCGTCCTCCGGGACCATATCAGAATCTATTGATTCCTGAAAGATCATGACCAATGCCTCCACAAATTCTACTGCTACTTTTTTTCAGAACCTGAGGGTGCAATCCATCTGGTCAGGGAAACTTGTCCACCCTGAGACCTTCTGAGCACCTTCTCCCTTGAAATAGTAACTGCACTCACTTTGCTTCCCTGATACCCTTCAACATCCGGCACACTCCTAATGTCTTCCACAGAGAAGACTGATGAAACATACTCATTTATTTCCTCTGCCATCTCCTTGACTCCCATTATTATTTCTCTAGTATGCCTACTCTCACCTCTCTTCTACATTTTATATACCTGAAGAAGCCTTTTGTATCTTCTGACATTTGCTGCCTATTTTCATACGTAACTCTTCCCTCCTAATGAGATTTTTAGTTACTTTTTATGTTTTTAAGAACTTTTCAATTCTCTATCATCCCAATAACTTTTGCTTCCTTGTATGCCATCTTTTTTGATTTTACATTGGTTTTGACTTTCCTTGTCAGCCACAGTTGTGACATTTTTCTATTTGAACATTTCCTCTGTTTTAGTCTGTATTTATCTTGCATCTTCCTCAATTCTCACAAAAACTCCATCCATTGCTGCTCTGCTGTCTTCCCTACTGATGCCCCCGTCCAATTTAGCCATTTCCTCTCTTAATACCCTTTACTCCACTGAAATTCTGGCACATCTGACTTTAGTTTTTCCTTGTTAAATCTCAAATTGAACTCAATCATATTGCGATAAATGCTCCCTAATACATCCTTTACTCCAAGTTCTCTCATCGCCTTTGGTGTATTACACAACATCTAATCCAGTACAGCTGATCCCCTAGTGGGTTCATCAACAAGTTGCTCTAAAAAGCCATCACGCAGGCTTTCCTAAAATTCTCTCTCTTGAAATCCAGTCCCATGGGCCATGACTACCATAATAATATTGCCCTTCTGACTCGCATTTTCTATTTGCAGTTGCAATGTGTGGTCTACAGCCTAGATACAGTCTTGAGGTCGGTATATAACTGCCAATAGTGTCTTTTTACCTTTGCAGTTTCTTTATTCATCTCTCAATGATTCTATATCTTCTGATCCTATGTCAGCTCGTTCTAATAATTTACCAACTCCTTAACACATCATCCCCTCTGCTTGCTTGCCTATCTTTTCAATACATTTTGATCATTGGACATTCAGCTCCCAATGACATCTATCCTTTAGCCATGACCTCGTGGCGGCCACTACATCATACCTGCCTATGTGTAGCTGCACTACAAGGTCATCCACTTTATTTCTTATGCTGCCTGCATTTAACTATAAAATCTTTAGCCCTTTATTTGTTATTTTTGACTCTGTGTCCCTGTTGAATTACAACTCATCCCACTGGCTGCAATTTTGTATCTGAGTGATAATTTCTCTTTCAGAAATTGGCATAAAAATATTATTATTAGTGTTGGAGTCATTACGGCTTCATCCACTCGCCCATCAAATTTTGTATTGAGAGTCAGAGAAGTATGTCGGTGCCGATAATGAAGTACTAATCTATATTGGCCTATTTATCTATAGTCTTTGGTGCCTTGGCAATTCAAGTGAATGTTTAGATACATCTTAAATGTATGAGATTACCTTCCTCCATCACTTACTCAGGCAGCACATTCTAGATTCCATCCACTATCTAGGTAAAATAGTTCATTTTCAGATCCTCTCCAAAGCTTAGATCCCACTCTATAAACCTTTGCTCTCCAGAGTTTTTGACACCTTTGCTATGAATCAGAGAGTCAGAGAGAACAGAAACAGGCCCCAGGGCCCAACTAATCCATGCCAACCAAGTTGTCTATTCTCCTGAAGGGCGACCCTTGCTTCCAGATGCAGTCTACCATTGATATCCAGGGTTCCTTGAACTTTCAGCCTTTTTAGAACACATTGGACCTACTTTCTTGTAATTTTCTTGTTGAATGACGTGCAATTACACCGGACAACAAAGTATTTCAAAAGGTTTGCTAACTGAAAATAAAAATTGGGGATTATGATAGACAACTTCAAGATGAACAGAAAGATCATTTTAGATTTGCCGCATCGCATAGGAAGTTGGAGAAACATTAAATTAACTTTTAATGAATTTAGCATGTTTAATTGCCTAATGATACTGACACATTGAGTTTGTTCAACTGACCTAAAAATGTATGGCCATTGATTTTCATTTGTACTCAGCATTTGATACCTCTCGTGTCAGTGTCCAACGATAGTCGTCCGGCATTGATGGATTCTAGTTGCCCTGATACTACTTTTCCATGTTTTGGTGAAACCTTTCACCCTGTTCATCACTGACTGCACCAAGATCAGCAGGGAAGATGTCCAAGTGTCAATGTAGAAAATGAATTTTCAATGACATCTTACTGGAAGTCACAAAAATAAGCTATATCTAAAAAAAGGAACATGGTAGTAAAAACAATCAAGGTAATTTTCATGATTAGCAGCGCAAAATGCGTAGATAAATCCAAAAGTAAAAAGGAAGCAAAATATTTATTGTCCATTGGTATCACTTGTAAACTTACCTGCAAGCACCTGCTAAAGTCTACTTTTGCCAAGTCCTATCTTATGATTTTGATTTCAGGATCTAATCTCTGAGTCTTTTCCATAACTACCCGGAATCTTACAGCCTTATGGGCATTATCTCAAAACTGATCTCGCACTGAAATTTCAACCACTTGCCCAGCTACATTCCATCAGATTTGGTCCAGTAAAACTATTTATGTAACTGGCTCCAAAAGCTTTTACACTAAACATCGTTCACACAATCCCTGCAATCCCAGTTAAAATTTCAACCACTGACCCAGCTCACCTGCTCCAGAAATCCTCATTCAAGCTTTCCTCATTTCTAGATTCAACTCTTCAAAGGCTCTGTAAGCAGAATTTTGACATTCATTTCAAGCAGAATAGAATTAGAGCAGGGACGTTATGTTGAGGCCCCATAAGGCACTGATGAGACCTCATTTGGAGGACTGTGAGCAATTTAGGGCTCCTCATTTAAGAAAAGATGCGCTGACATTGGAGAGGGTTCAAAGGAGGTTCAGTGGGATGATTCTGGGAATGAAAAGGACTATACAAGAGACATTTGACAGCTCTTGGCCTGTATTCATTGAAATTTAGGAGAATGAGGGGGGATCTCATTGAGACACTTCAAATGTTCAAAGGCATGGACAGGGTAGATGTAGAAAGGTGGGAGAGTATAGGACAAGAGGGCACAACTTCAGGAATAAAGGGTGTTTGCTTAGAACAGAGGTGTGTCAGAATTACTTCAGCCAGAGCATGGGAAATCTGTGGAATTTGTTGCCACAGGAAGATGTGGAGGTCAGATCATTGGGTGTATTTAAGGCAGAGATTGATAGGTTCTTGATTAACCAGGGCATCAAAGATTATGGGGAGAAGGCTGGGCAGTGTGAGTGAGTGGGAAAATGGATCATCTCATGCCAAAATGGCAAGGCAGACTCGATGGGCTGAATAGCCTATTTCTGCTCTTATTCTAATGGTCTGAACTTATGGTCAGTACACCTGAGCTGGTCAAATAATCTGTTGCCATAACTCTCACAAAGTTCAGCTCTTCTGTTACCCCGTTCACTTCATGATTCATGATATAGTACTTAGGATACAAGGGAGGCTTGGCAAATGGAGCTTTTACTTCACAGCCCAGAGACTTAGGTTCAGTCCTAATCTCAGGCATTGTCTGTGTGGAGTTTGCATGTTCTCTCTGTAACTGAATGGGTATCCTCCAAGTGCTCTAGTTTCCTCCCAAATTTCAAAGACCTGTGGGTTGGCTGGTTCATTGGCAAGTGCAAATTATCCCTTATGTATCGTGAGTGGTAGAATCTGGGGGAAATTGATGAGAAGGATAATGAGTTTTGAGTTTATTGTCATACACATCAGTAAAATGTACATAGGTACCAAAATTCTTATTTGCTCCAGAAAATTATTAAACCTTTTAAAATGTTGTTAAATTATCCTTGTGCAGAAAGATAAGAATATAAAAGATAGATAATAGATATTCACAGTTATAGACAATACAAGGAAAAGAAGTGGTGTTTCAATAATGTATTGTTGGAGTCGCTTATGGTATTCGATGATATGGCATATCTCACGCTTCTCATTCTTCCTCACTCCTCACTCCTCACACATCAACAACAGTAGAGGTGTTGGCGTGGCTTCTTTATGGTGGCCTCATTTAGCCCTCAGACAACATTAAAGAAAAATAACCAGTCCTTTATTGGTTTGCTGTGTACCAAGTCATCGTTAAATATGCACACGGTGCAAAAGTGTAAATGCTTTGATGTCTTTGTCAGAAAATGTTAGATTGGGAAAGATGTTAGGGAAATGCATATTCTTTCTTAATAAATGGAAGGAGACTGAACTGAGACCATCAATAGGATCTCGTACAGTTGACCAGTTTAATTAGAATGAGGCTCAGCTGAACAGAAACCTTTGTAAAATGAGGTCACCTTCTCCATTTCTCAATAATTGTGAGAATGTGGGCAATTCTACTTCCTTGATACATCAAACTTCAGATCAGGAAATGAACTAATGCCATACCCTGTTTTGTTTGCTCTTTCTACCTAAAGAACACAGTGCCATGTACTGCATGTAAAGGATGTAAGTTATGTTTTTCTAATTGTACTGGACAGTCGATAAAAGGGAAGAAGAGGAGGTTCATTATGGAGGGAATAGCCCAAATGTACAATAACATGAAGCTGCCCAAGTGACCAAAACCTTTATAATCCATCCAAGTGTTTAGGTGAACTGGTTGGTTCACGTTAGTTTTATTGCCATAGTAATTTTCAGCAAGCTTCTGTCACATTGACTAGTTAGGTTATCAAAATAAAATACATGGCTAAGCTGAAAGCTGTGTTTCTCTCAGGAATGACCTGCTTAAACAGTTTTATTGCATAATAAATGTCTTTTATTTGTGTTATGCTGTATATTTGTCTATCTCTTCACCTTTTGCTACTATCCTAGTCAGCACAATGTCGCCAAGACATACATATAATTCTACATCTTATACAACTCTTATGGAACCAACTCTTCCCCCTTTGGGGCCACAGATAGTGGAAACAAACTGTGCTTTGAGATTTCTATTTTGCCATTTCAGTTTGAATAACAAGCTCATATTTTGTTCACCTATTGATCTTGTGTAATGATAGATGTGTAGTACATAAATATTTTATACAAGATTGTAATGTAATTATTATAAATAGTTGCAGAGGATAAAATGTTTGTTCAGTATTCTCGACATTCAAACCAAGGCTACCAAAGAACACTCAGAAGTCTGGCAGGGAACAGGTACTGGAATTCATTGTAGCTGTGATCTGTTATGTGTTCCAGAAGCCATTTGACAGGCAATCAACAAGTCTTTACAAGATTGCAAGAATTTAGCATACCTATTCCAAAAGCATAATTGCTGCTATGAACTCAGGCTGAAAATAACACTAGTTCTTCTGTAATTAAAACTAACTATAGTCAAATGTGCCATCTAAAGGATTTAGTGGCCCTTCTTTTGATCCATTTGCAATTTTCAAAATATGCAAAGCACCCAAAGCTCAATCCCGGTTTTCCTGGTATGCCTTAAACACACACATACAGTAATGAAAAAGAGTTTCCCCTTACTGCGAGAAGTTCTCCCAAAACCTAAAGGTGGGCTATTGTGTACAATTTGCCATATGATTTCTTTCCAACATTATTCAATTATTAAGCACCCCACGAGGACGATGGTTTGACTTAAGTTACTGAAAATACATCTGAAACACGGGAGCTACTTTTTAACTTTACACAGCCCATAATGTGCCTTCGTACATCATTGTTGTAGAATATGATGACCTTTAATTTGTAATATAATTCCAAAGCTACACTATATTACTGACTTTATTAGTCATTAATAATATGCAACTACATTCTGTGCCTAGGAAGTTGGCTTGCTAACCTCCTAAGTGTTTCACACAGAGGGAGGATCTGACTGCATGACTGATGCTCATGCCACCATTGCTTTTACAGTATTAGTAATGCTACTAAGATCGCTGGCAGATATTAGCAATCTATCGCACTCTCCCACATGGCATTACCCACCCAACTCCATAAACAGTCTGCAGAAACTGTGCAGGATGATCCAGAGGTTTCCATGTTCCATTTTGTGTTTCTCTTGGACTCCTTTCATGGCTGAGACTATTTTATGTTATGCAGATCTTTTTCAGCAATCTCCATGTGATATAATGCAGCTGCCACTCTGCCCCCTTCAGTGTAAGGTGAGTTCCCTCCATTCCATTTCTTTTGCTAATTTTTTTCGTGGCGTATGCTGTCATAATGCAACCCAGACGCTTTTGTTTTTTTGGATGAAATCCAGAAGTTCTCTTAATATTGGCCTGGATACACATGAAATAATTGAGGTTATGATTAAAGACTCAACAGCCTCCTCTTTGGTTGTAGCATTGTACTACAGACTGAACTCCACGTGTTTGCGTGCAACCTTGCCTTGACCAGAATTGCAGATAATACTAAAGAGTGTATTTTCTTTTTCGAGTGATGCTGTCAGGCCTGCTGATTATTTTGCTTCATTATTCATTTTATTACAGATACTTTAATCATTTCATCCGTGAGAAGCCACTTACACAGGTTGAATCAAAATTATTGTCATGAGCATGAGGCCCGAAATTTGTGGTTTTGCAGCAGCAGGATTGTAAATTTTAAAAATTTAACATTTAAATTACAGGTGCAATATTGCTAGAAATTATAATTCCGTAAATGCAAGAATTTTTAAAATGAATAATTAGTGCCAAGAAAAAGAAAAAGTGAGGAAGAGTCCATAGATTCATTGTCCGTTCAGAAATCTGATGGCGGAGGGGAAGAAGTTGTTTTGGTAACATTGAGTGTGTGTCTTCAGGCTCCTGTACCTCATTCCTGACGGTAGCAGTGAGAAAAGGGCATGGCCTGGGTGGTGAGGATCATTGATCACAAGATCACAAAATCAAAAGATATTGGAGCAGAGGTAGGCCAATCAGCCCAATGGGTCTGCTCTGCCATTCTATCATGAGCTGACCCATCCTCCCGCTCAGTTTCACTCCCCAGTATTCTCCGTTACCCTTGATGATAGAAGCTGCTTTCTTGAGACCCCACCTCTTAAAGATGTCATTAATAGAATGAAGAGTAATGTCCATGATAGCGCGAGCCAAGTTTACGACCCTCTGTTGCATTTTCCTGTCCTGTGCATTGACTCCTCCATACTAGACAGTGAGGCAACCAATCAGAATGATCTCCACAGTACACCAAGAGTACTTGGTGACATACGAAATCTCCACAAACACCTAATGAACTACATACAGCCACTGGCATGCCTTCTTTATCATTGAATTGACATGATCGTCCCAGGATAGGTCTTCAGACATGTTGACACCCAGTAATTTGAAGTTCCTTACACTCTCCACTAATAAGGAGTTGTTTGGTTTCTCCTGGATTCCCCTTCCTAAAGTCTATAATCAATTACTTAGTTTTGATAACGTCGAGGTTGTTGTGATGCCACTCATCTAGCTGATTTACCTCACCCTCTTTGCTTCGGCATTGCCATCTGTGATTCTGCCAGTCATCGGCAAATTCATAGATGCCATTTGAATTGTGCCTGGCCACACAGTCATTGATGTAGAGAGAGTAGAGCAGTGGGCTAAGCATGCATCCTTGAGGTGTGCCTGTGTTGATTCTCAGTGAGCAGGAGATGTTGTTACCGGTCCACACTGACTGTGGTCTTCCAATGAGGAAGTTAAGGATCCAGTTGCAGAGGGAAGTACAGAGGGCCAGATTTTGAAGCTTGCTGACCAGTAGTGAGGGGATAATGGTGTTGAAAGCTGAGCTGTAATTGATGAAAAGTAGCCTGATGTAGGAATTGCTGTTGTCCAGGTGATCCAGAGCTGAGTGGAGAGGTAGTTGCATCTTGAAACACCACCTCTTGTTCATGTCCTCGATGGAGTGAAGACTGGTACCCTTAATGATGCTGACCAAGTTCACACTCTCTGTAATCTTTTCCTGTCCTGTGCATTGTCACCTCCGTACAAGACAATGATGCAACCAGTGAGTATCGTCTCCATGGTACACCTGTAGAAATTTGCAAAGTGCACATTTGTCTTTAAATCAACTGGCTGCTCAAATTTTGTCACACATCCCAAAGACAAGAGGGACAGTCGATTAACTGCACAGAGTGTGTAAGTGAATGATAGAATTTGGGGCTAGTTACTCAGATTGTGAGAAAATTAGAAAAAGGATTAAAGTGGAATTAGTGTGCGTGGGTGGTTCACCTTTGACACAGATTTATTGGGCATATTCCAATGCTGTATATTTCCATAACTCCAAGGTATTTAAAATTACCATTGCTTCTGTGACAACTGTCAGGCTGGGAGTTAAAAGAAGGATGTTTGGCAGGTCTTTTCTACAATATGTTTGCAGGCTTTTCCTTCAGATGTTCCATTAAAACTGATCAAAGGAAGAAATATGGGGTAATGTGTGCTGCACATTTTGCAATGTGCAGGGCTCAAACATTTGACCTGCCCCAGGAATAGTTTTGGCCGTGTTTTCATATTGGCTTAAAAGAACTTTCCAATGAAATAAAAGTACAAGCTCACACAACTTTCACAGCTGCAAAATATTTCAACTTTTGGGATAGGTTGGAAAAGAATATCTGTCTTGACAGGACGCAGACATCACTGCATGTGAATGCTGGCACCGTTACATTTATTTTCTGAACTACAAGGCCCAAAGAATTTTTAAAACAGCGGATAAAATATTGCACGGTGTTGCACAATAACATTTGGCATTGTATGTAGCAATATGACAAGATAACAATATCAGGATTGCATATTAAAGCGAACCATGAGCTTCAAGGTTACAAACTCCATCACAGGCAAGAACTAATACCTGCATTCACCACTGATCACTGTAGAAGGTACAGACTTGAATCTACCAGGCCTGTTGGAAGCTGGCCTAATCCAAAATGATGAAGGTCTGAACCCAGCTGAGCTTTGGGTGACATAGCTCTATCAAGTAGGCAGGATAAACCTGTGACTTCCAGCAAAGCTGCGATCCCCAGCCTTAGCCCACAGTCAAACCTGTCAAACATTTAAATGCCTGGGAATATCCCTGACAACTGGAAATCCTTTATAGTTTTCTTATTCTTTTAGTCATCACCTCCCTTCATTCCCTTCTCATCACCATCCATCTGTAAACTCTGCACCAGCTCACTCTCTGACCCAGCCACATGATCATCTTCCCCATCACTTCCTAGCCCCACCTCCCCAAAAAACTCAACATCGACAGTCCTCGTCATCTTTCTGCTAACCTCTTCCCATCTTCTCTGTCGATGGCCTATCGATCCCACCCTGCCCCTCTCTCTCTCTCTCTCTCCCAGGAATTTACGATGATGGGGCCTATCGCCCCGAAGATTGAACACTCCGGCTGTGCAGAGCCTCACTTAAGTCACTGGACGCAATACAATGTTTCTGAAACTGTAGGCTCACCCAAGGGTGATGCAGTCCCCATCCCTGCACCAACCCCCCCTTCTTGCCCAGTTTCAGCCTGTGAACTGAAAGAGAATTTCAAAGTCAACAGAGATTTGGTCTCTGCATTTTCCGTCAGAGGGATGCTTTTCAGCAGAAAATATACATGTAGTTCTCCTTGAATGTCACCCGAAGTGTTAACCTACTCCTCACCCATACAGCCTTTTCCTTTCCAGTTTGACTGAATAAAATCACTTAAATCAACTAACCTGCAGTTAAAACCAAGCAGTGTATGATTAAGTCCCTTCATCCACTGATCAAGGCAATTCAGCTTCTTAATTGCAAGTGCTGCAAATGATTGTTCAAGATTGTGAGTTGTTCCTTTGGTCATTCAGCCCAAATGTTTCTCACGCCAGTGGTGCTGGCATGATAGTCCTGGACCTAGTTCCCGACGGGAGTAGGTGAAAGACGCTGTGTGCGTGATGGTAGGGCCTTCAACGATTTTGTGTGCCCTCTTTAGACAATAATCCTGGTAGTAACAGTAAATCACGTTGATTGGGGAGTGGGGGGGGGAGGGGGAAGGAAAACTCTTATGGTCTTGTGGATATTACCTCCGATCTATTTCTCTGCAGCAACCGTTCCACACTGTGATGCAGCCGGCCAGGACGTTCTCAATAGAGCTCCTGCAGAAGGTTGGCACGATGATGGCCAGTAGCCTTTCCCATTTCAGAACATGTAGTCGCTGCTGGACTTTCCTGACCAGTAAGGAGAATGTCCACAATAAGTGTACTAGTTAAGTGGATTCCAAGGAACTTGGTGCTCTCTACCCTCTCCACTACCAAGTTAATGATGTATAGTGGAGGGTGTTTGTTCCTGGTCCCCCTTAAGTGCACAATCATCTCCTTCATCTTGTCCACGTTGAGACTCAAGTTATTCATGCACTCTATCATGAGATTTTCAGAATCATTAGTCTGAAGCCAGGGTTTTATTGTATTTCTATTTGGAATTTATGTCTAATTTTTTAAATATTTATTCCTCAAGGATAATCATCAAACATTGTAAATTAGCAGCTGAAACCATATGCTTTCTCCCAGTCTGTTGTTTCAAGGTGCTGGAAGGAAAGAATTTAGATTGGAATCTAGAATACTCAAATGTTTTCTTCTTACATTTGCAATTTTTTTTTTAGTCTGTTTCTTTAGCTCTCACAATACTCCAACACAGTGCCAATAAACCTGAAGAGATTTTACTTCAGCTTGGATAACTTCCTGCCCAGTGTTTCCAATATGAAAAACAAATGGCTTTAATTATACAAATAAAAAAAGAGAAGTTATAAAAAAGTTGGATTTTTTTTCAGGAAATATTGTGTTTTTAACAAGGGATCCAGAAATTGCTTCCTGTCTCAGTATCTCAAAAGTATGCCCAGGCCTTCAGTCTGTATTGGTAGGCTTGAGATGGTCCTCCTGAATAACTGGTTCCATAGATTTTCAATGCCTTCTAATAAACTTCTTCTTTGGCTTGGCTTCGCGGACGAAGATTTATGGAGGGGGTAAAAAGTCCACGTCAGCTGCAGGCTCGTTTGTGGCTGACAAATCCGATGCGGGACAGGCAGACACGATTGCAGCGGTTGCAGGGGAAAATTGGTTGGTTGGGGTTGGGTGTTGGGTTTTTCCTCCTTTGCCTTTTGTCAGTGAGGTGGGCTGGAGAGCTCGCCATATAACAGGATCTTGGGAAGGCGATGGTCCTCCATTCTGGAGACGTGACCCATCCAGCGCAGCTGGATCTTCAGCAGCGTGGACTCGATGCTGTCGACCTCTGCCATCTCGAGTACTTCAATGTTAGGGGTGTAAGCGCTCCAATGGATGTTGAGGATGGAGCGGAGACAACGCTGGTGGAAGCGTTCTAGGAGCCGTAGGTGGTGCCGGTAGATGACCCATGATTCGGAGCCGAACAGGAGTGTGGGTATGACAACGGCTCTGTATACGCTTATCTTTGTGAGGTTTTTCAGTTGGTTGTTTTTCCAGACTCTTTTGTGTAGTCTTCCAAAGGCGCTATTTGCCTTGGCGAGTCTGTTGTCTATCTCATTGTCGATCCTTGCATCCTATAAACTGGTGCTATGTTATACAGACAAAATGCAGGAATGAGAATCCTGATTTAACAAACAAAATTACTCACCTTTTTTTCATTCAGCTCTTCCCCCCACCCCCCCACCACTTCCTCCTGCTTTGAATAGGCCACCATGTCAGACAACTGAAATAATTTGCAATTGAAAGACTTTACTTCACATCTGTTGGACTCCTGGGGTTGACGATACTTCTTAATGCCCCCACAAAAAACTTGAACTTAATGTGCTACTTTTCCAATAGAAGGAATTTGAACAGGTCTAAAAGTCAGATAAGGTTCATTTATTGACTTCAATGAACTCGTCAGCTATGACAAAAATGGTAAATCCACTGTGTTCAAAATATATTTTCTCATCCTTATTACAACAAAAAAAAGACTGCCGTTTCAACCATCTGATCCATGCCTGCTCTCATAGCTGTCCCATCCATCTCACATTTCTTTCTCTGTAATCTATTCATCCTGACACGCCCATCAACTCTCTGGCCACCAAAGTGACACGAGACATAAATTACATTTGCCAATTAACAATTGTAGGCTGAATTTCAATGGGCTTCATCGGTGGAGTGATGCTATTTGACACCACTGCCCATTCGTTGTGACCCTTACAGCTATGAATCCACTGCTTGGAGCAACCAACAACACAAGATGACAATCTGAATGGCCAGAATGCATTTGGATCAGAATTGTTCTGTTTGCTCAGATGCAGAGGTAAGTGAAGAATTTGAGGCAGTTCAGAAAAGAGCCACAAGACTGACCCCTGCTGCTGGCAGTCTTGACGGACAGGAAAAAATGTGAATGTTTTAGTCTGAGAAGGAAGAAATTATTTTCTAGCGTCGCAGAAAATTTAAAAAACAGTAACAAAAAAATAATTCAGAAAAACAACTTCAAAATAAACTGTTTTATCTCTCAATTGATTTTAAAAAGTCCAATTATTGGTGATAATGGACATTTCTAAAAGTGGGCACCTCTTCTTGCGTATATCAAAATCAGAATTTATTGTCATGTCAAAGTCAGGAAATTCATTTTGTGGCAGCATCACACAGTGAAAACATTTTTATAAACCACAAAACAAAATAAGTTAAAATAGTGAAAGAAAAAGGCAGTGAACAACAAAAGGTTTGCTTCCTGAAAAAATATTGGGATTATGATGGACATCTTCAAGCAGAACACAAAGATCATTTCAGATTTGCTGTTTCACATAGAAAGTTGGAGAAACATTTAAATAACATTTTTAAAATTGAATTTAGCATGTTTAATCGCAAAATGATGCTGACACCTTGTTCAATTGACCTAAAAATGTTTTGCTGCTGTACTCAGCATCTGATGCCTCTTGTGTCAGTATCCAACAATAGTAGAGCAGCATTGGTAGATACCAGCTACCATGATACTGCTTTTCCATGGCTGCAATGTCCTGGTGAAAGCTTTCCCCATGTTTGTCACTGACTGCACCAAGATCAGCAGGGAAGACGTCCAAGTGCGAATTCAGAAAATGAATTTTCAATGACATGCTGGACTTCATGATTGAAGTAGACTTAAAGTATGGGAGGAAAGTTATATCTAAAGGATGGTACATGATAGGATAATCTTAGGGTGATTTTTGTGATCAGCAGCCCAAAATCCATAAAATACACCTAAGCATGTTCAGGAAGCAAAATCTTTATTGTCCAGTATTATCAGACCTTTAAGTAGCTCATCTAAAACATTTTCAAAAATTACAGTTATCTCCAAAGTGTGATCAATGCAGTGAATGAACTTTGGAATCAATCAATAAAAGCAAAACTTCTGGAATAATAAATTATAAAATAAGAACTGCCTGGACTTTCTAGGTGGATATACTTCAATGGAAAAAAGTAATTTTCCTGACATTTTGAAAAGAGATGGCACAGTTACTATTTACACTAAAACATTTAACTTGTTTGAAGAATATATCTTCCAATCTCCAAGTTTCCAATGTCAAATGGGAAAGTTTCACCAATCTTAATTGGATATTCGAACGTGTTTGAAACTGGTTAAGGAGGTTATTCTATAAAAAATGAGTGAGAACGACATTGTTGGCTATCTGAAATGCATTCAGAATGGATAAAATATAGCAAACAGTTCTGAGTGTAATGCAAAAATTGACAATGAATTGCAATTGTGCAGTTATACATCTCCGAGATCCGAATTATCCTTGGGACCAGCCTAAGGATTTGTGTTGTTGTTAAAAAAAGGTTATACACCAGGATATTAAATAGTTATAACATGGTACATAATGAAAACATATCAAATATTATTTATTATGATCAATTATTTTATTTTTGTATTCTTGTCTTAATTGGAATTGCATTACAATTTTATTGGTGTACGAATTAATAGTGAGTTGTGACTTTAAGCTTGAGCTTTGTGCAATAACCAAAAACCTTGCCAATATGCTGTTAATCAATTTTGTCCATATTTACTACGTTAAAGTAAGTTATTAAGGGGATTAACTTTTTGGCATTGAAGTTTGTTTTTTGGTGTACACTTCATCTACACGGCCTCATCAGCAGAGTTTATATCAAAATTTGTTCCTGGAAATATTTTCAAGCACGTTGGGCTGAATCTTGACTCCCTTTGTTTTCTCCAAGGAGGCAAAGAATGTTTTTTTTTAAATCACTCTGGGGTCTATTTTGAAGATCAGAGACATCACTCCAGCAATCACGGGAAGTCCAAACAATCCCCTAAGACTATCCAAAACAGGAAGTCAGTCACTACACATAAAGATAGTTTCCACAGGGTTCCTCTTCAAAATGAAGTATCCAAAAGTAGCCGAAGGAATCATGAAAAAAAAATGGGGAAGTTACTCCATCTTTATCAAATCAGAAATTAGTAAAACGAAAGGCAACGATGACATAAAGTTGCCAAGCAGTTTCTGTAAAGTCATAGTCAATGCCTGAACTTAGGGGATCCCAGCCCAGCAGCCAAATGCCCCTTCCAAGCATGAATACAGAAAATACATTAATGATAAATGGAAGATTCCCCACATTGCTAACAGAGTACTCATTAGCAATGAAGTGCCATGATGAGATGTCCTCCAAGGATCCTGAGAGGGGTGAATGCATGTCTTTAAATCTGAGAGCAGTGGAAACATCTGTATTTGGAGTCAGAGAGTTGCAGCACTGAAACAGTCCCATTGTTCACCCAACCATCAACGACCCATCTACAGGTGCCCTGGATTAACCTGTTTTCTTATATTCTCCCCAAGTGTTTGTTTACCCTACACAACTCAAGGATCAAACAAATGCAAGAAGAGGGACCCACTAATATTGTTTTGGAACTAGGGCTAATGAATTTTAATTTTTTAAAATTTTTTTGAAGTAGCACTAGGAAGATTGCTAATAGAATTTTAACTGGAAAAACTGCAAAGATCTTAATCTCAAAGGTTGAGAGACGAAGATCTAGATTTTAGAGATTAAGGTTTAAAAATATGTCTATGCAGTTTTCTAGCATTTCCAGTGTTAAAAACATGTCAGCTTCAGAAAATATTACAAAAACTGATCAAGATCCAAATTCTTAAAACTCAGGGTTACAATAACACAAAATAAATAAACAGACGATTAGAAGTGTCAATGTTCTGGCAACTCATTGATTCTCCAACCCATTGATTCATGTTGCACTGGTGAAGGAAAAAGCATTTTGTTTCAAACCTAGATTCGGGCCAAATAAATTAACCAGTGAGGATTTGGGAAATGGTTGTACATGGCTCTGGCTCAAAGAAAATTTAAAACAATTTTTTTTATTATTATATCTGTTATATCTGTGTCACAAGTTCATGTTATAATGTCTTGGGAAATGCCATAAAACCCACCCAGTCCAAGAGGGCAGCAGAAACAAATTAGTTCAGTCATTCCCCTTGAGCCAAGTATAGTGGAAGTTGGAAAAGTCACAAGTTAATGCATTCTACAGTTGTAAAATAAAACCATACTCGTTATTTCCTTTAATGCAACTTAAATTGTGAATTACTCGCATTGTAACTTGTGGTGGTACACCACCGGCCTACTGCAGGGGGCAACCTCTGTACCTGCAGGAGAGTAAGGGGACAGGACAACACCTGGCCGGCTGCCAATCAGTCAGCATAAATGGATCAAGCCCCACCCGGTCGGGTGTCAATCACCCTCCGGGATATAAGCCTGCGTCGGTCTCCTGAGGCCTCACACTGAGTTGCTGCAGCCACAGCCAGCCTGGCTCTGTGGAGGTTTTTGTGGATTATAGCCTGTTGTTCAGTCTTTACCATGTGTGTGTCTGATTCTGTCTAACAGCGCACCACATAACTATTATGTTGGAATATAAGAAATTGCTCAATGTAAAAATTAACCTGCGGACTGTTGTGAAAGTATGACTAGTACAAAAAAGGCAGGTTGCCCCTGAACTGGAGAGAGACTAATATCCTTGCTAGCAAGTTAGTTGGAGCTGTTGGGGAGGGTTGAAACTAGCTCGGTGGAGGGAATACGAATGTGATGTCAGATGATGGAGCAGTTGGTGAAAAGGTGGAAGTCAGCCAACTATGCACAGTTAGAGAAAGAGCTTCTGGCCAGCACTTATGCATGTGAAAAGTTCCATCGATACATTTATGAACAAGCTCTTGAAGTGGAGAAAGACCATAAACCACTGGTCTCAATTATGTCCAAACCACTGAATGATTGTCCCATGAGAGTACAGTGCATGTTAATAAGGCTGCAGAAAAACGATGTTAAAATGACCTACATGTCAGGAAAATACATGTTTGTGGCTGGTGCTCTGTCTCGAGCAGTTGACAAGAAAGAAAAGAACAACCAAAAGGTTAATGCGGAGATATGGGCCTATGTTGACATGATTATCTCCTCACTTCCAGTATCTTGGGATAGAACAGAACAGATCAAGAAGGCAACAGGGACAGATGAAACAAAGAAAGAGCTCAATGAAACAATACAGAAGTAGCTAAGAATGACTGTCCAATGGGTATTCAAGATTACTGGACAGAGATAAACTGTCAGTTGTGAAGCATATAGTCTTCAAATGGAACAAGTTTGTGATTCCAGTGTTGCTACGCAAGGAAATGCTCCAGATCAGTGCAGACTAGAAGGGCCAAATTGGCCTGTTTCTGTGCTGTAATTGTTATATGTTAACTGGTAACAGATTAGAGAGCATTTGAATTTGTCTTTTACCACCCTGGATGCCAAATGTCCAGGAATAAAAGGTAAAATTCATCTAGATTTCAGTTCAGATGAACCTGGGGCTCTGCACTTTGGGAGAGAAAATATTATCTAAATGCAATAGAGCTGAAGAGAGATTTCAAAGGGTAGAAATTATTTACAAATTATATTGCAGGTTAGCAAAGCCATAACATTTCAAAAAAACAAAGTTCATTTTCAGAAGATTAAAGTGGAAGCTGGAAAAGGCACACACATTCTAGATTACAGCAGTTAACAGCTGTGGAATGACTACCACTGTGGTAGAAGAACCACCTCAAATTACTATCTGACTTCTGTTTGACGCTGCATCTGCTATTTCCTTAAAGATCATGTATTACAAATTAGTACTCATTTGGTGAAGAATTATTTATAATAGCCTTGTTCTGAAATTTAATCCCTTCACACACAAGCCTTGTCATGTGGTTCCATTCCTCTGGGAGAGCTAATACAACCTTACCTGGTCTATGTTACATTGTCCCTTTAGAATCTTAAAAGTAGCAAACTTGCAAGCAGGAATAATTATCAATGAACAATGTATGGCAAATGGAAACAAGATGTACTTCACTAGTGTTATGTGCGGTGCTCGGGAAGAAATCCCAAGGCTAAAAGCTTGAAATCATATTAATTAGTACAGTATTTGTTCACCTACACAATTAGTTCTAACCATTTTGTTCCGGCTTTTTTTATTATATTTTCCGGAGTTTTAGTTTGATTTTGGCTTCTTTTTTCAAGCGTGACCTCATGGCGACGTCTAATTAATATATTTGTCTCTCACACAATCAGATTTATTGTTCAGCCACATTGAAATAATAGGTGACTTAAAATAAATGTTGGGTATATTGATTCTCCTTGTTGGTGAAGATTTTGGGGCTAGATATTCAGTTCACCAGGAAAATCACTGCAGAATATTAGCGTTGAGGCCTATCGTAAACAGTAGGTACGGTGGAATACAACCATTGAAAGATAGTTTGATGTTAAGTTCAAGTTTTGGATAAGAAATAATTTCCCATTGACTGGGAGGAAATCTGAAGTGCCTTGTATAATCTAAATTTCACAGAAGTGGAATGAATATTATCACTTTAAATGTAATCTGCCAGCCGTTTACTATGTGTGTAAACCATGAGTCACTTTGCTGGATTATATTCAGTGCAGAACATTCCTCGTGGGTTAGTCAGTCCAGCCATATCGGGAGGGGTTATTGAGTTGATTCCCCATACAGCAGAGTTCTGCTCCAGTACATAATGTACAATGGAAAATGCTTCTGACGAATACAAATAAGCTCCGAAATATTTATAACAGTGATACAAATGGAAATATCCAGTTCAGAAACATTGAAGGTTTTCTAAATCCTCGCCAATTGTTTCCTTCAAATTGCTTTGCTGTGAATTCGGGAAACATTTCAATGAGACCAAAACATACTTCCCTTTGTCAAAAATTATTTGGATGTTGTCATTTTTTTTCTGAACACGTGAAGGCTGTGAATTATTCAATGATAATGGTAAAGCAAATCTTTAAGGATTAATGTTACTTTAATAACTAACAAAATATATCACCGTTTCAGATGACAAATTGTTTTTAATCTTGGCAAATATTCTTGAATCTAGTTAGAATCATGATTTAGTTGCCCATTCAGAGCCAGCTCTTCAGCGCTTGACGTCCTGCTTTGCGGAAACTGCCAAAATGTTTGGCCTGGAAGTCAGCCTGAAGAAAACTGAGGTCCTCCATCAGCCAGCTCCCCACCATGACTACCAGCCCCCCCACATCTCCATCGGGCACACAAAACTCAAAACGGTCAACCAGTTTACCTATCTCGGCTGCACCATTTCATCAGATGCAAGGATCGACAATGAGATAGACAACAGACTCGCCAAGGCAAATAGCGCCTTTGGAAGACTACACAAAAGAGTCTGGAAAAACAACCAACTGAAAAACCTCACAAAGATAAGCGTATACAGAGCCGTTGTCATACCCACACTCCTGTTCGGCTCCGAATCATGGGTCCTCTACCGGCACCACCTACGGCTCCTAGAACGCTTCCACCAGCGTTGTCTCCGCTCCATCCTCAACATCCATTGGAGCGCTTACACCCCTAACGTCGAAGTACTCGAGATGGCAGAGGTCGACAGCATCGAGTCCACGCTGCTGAAGATCCAGCTGCGCTGGATGGGTCACGTCTCCAGAATGGAGGACCATCGCCTTCCAAAGATCGTGTTATATGGCGAGCTCTCCACTGGCCACCGTGACAGAGGTGCACCAAAGAAAAGGTACAAGGACTGCCTAAAGAAATCTCTTGGTGCCTGCCACATTGACCACCGCCAGTGGGCTGATAACGCCTCAAACCGTTCATCTTGGCGCCTCACAGTTTGGCAGGCAGCAACCTCCTTTGAAGAAGACCGCAGAGCCCACCTCACTGACAAAAGGCAAAGGAGGAAAAACCCAACACCCAACCCCAACCAACCAATTTTCCCTTGCAACCGCTGCAATCGTGTCTGCCTGTCCCGCATCGGACTTGTCAGCCACAAACGAGCCTGCAGCTGACGTGGACTTTTTACCCTCTCCATAAATCTTCGTCCGCGAAGCCAAGCCAAAGAAGAAGAGTTAGAATCATGATTTCTGATAGGTCTGAATCCATCAACAGGATGGTGAATGGTAGGAAGAGCCTATCAGTGATCTCCCTTCCTCTGACAGTTACTTCTGCGCGAGCATTAATTACCACTGTCTGCCCTAGGTATTGGAGCTACTCAGAGGTTGGGTGAGGAGTTGGCAAGGGATTTCCACTGGATGATCTGAGCCCTGGAGACGAAGATGGTCACCAGTGAAGCAGGAATAATGTGGGAGCACTGGACAGGAAGTAGGTTGGCAGTAGAGGTGGTGGTGGAAATATGTGCTGGTTCTGAAGAGCAGATTGGGTCCTCTGGTCCATGGGAGAGTCAGAGCCTAAGGGCTGCCGGGACATCAGAAGCCAGTGGACACCACATTCTCATGTGCTCTGGTTTTTGAAGAGTTGGCAGTCAGAATGCTTAGCTTGGTGTTTGCGGGGGGGGGGGGGGTTTGCGGTGGTGAATGGTTCATTTATGGTTAACCCCATAAGGAAAGGGGTGAGATCACTGAGAAGGGATGGTAGGTACAATGTGATTAGGGATGTGAGAGGTTAATAGGTTGAAGAGGAACCTAACTCAGTGGTTATGCAACCCATATTGAATTGTGAAAATATAATGGTCCGAAGATTGCCCAACCTTAGCTGCTTCTGGAACAATGTGGTCTAAACTCCCAAGAAATGGAACAATATTCACCTCAGGACCCATATTTTATCAGAGAGACATTGATATGACCTCCATAATGTTTGTGACAAAGACACTTTTTTTCCTTTATTTACCCCTGTGCTCCAGTTTTAAATTTATAATCAAACAATTCACATGTGATAAAAGTGCACATTCCAGATTTTATTCAAGGGTATTTGTGTACATTTTGGTTTGATCATGCAATTTTCAGGCAAGTATCTAGGCACTGGTTATCATAGCTGAAGGGTGGGAGTGGGAACGAGCTCCCCCTGTTGCACAAATGCTCTTCTTGGCCTGTGACTCAAACAGCCTCTGACAACCAAGTCCAACTCCTGGACATAGTTCTTATGCCTGGTGGAGCTGTTCCCACTGACAGAAGAGGCAAAAGCAGGTCACTGGTGCCTTGATACCAGTTACTTCAGCCTGATGGGGCTCATTAACCACAGATGGTAACTCATCTAGACTCTGATTTCAAACCTCCGTTGCCTTACCCGCTGTTTGGTGGTTCATAAATGTATCGATGGAACTTTTCACATGCATACTCGCTCAGGGGAAAGGCTTTGTGAGTAAACCCTGAGGGAAAATGGACTGCTGTACCCAACACCGGCTCGGCAACTCCTATAATGCTGCTGGCACCAAAATGTACCAACCTTCGTCATTCCTTTGCACCTGTCATTATCATTGTGGGGGGGGGGGGTCCTACTACATGGGCTACAGATGGATCTCCATATCAACTCTTCCCTGGCTTGCACCCTGGAGAGGTCACTCCATAGTTACTACCAGAGGCACAGTACCCATGGTTGACGACAACCGAGGGAGGCCAAAGGTCTAGGCATTGTTGAGGAGATTAGCTCCATCTCATAGAATGATCTTACACACACAAAACAAAATGATTTTTCATAAGCATTTATATGGCAATTTCTAAAGTCAAGAAAGTATCTCTGCAATTAGAAAGCTCCTCCTGACCCTATTACAGAAGATAATCAATATTTAATTGCTTTTATTTTGGGGATACCTATTGACCCAGATTATTGGGTTAACTCCCTGGCTCTTCTTTGATGTAGGGGCACTGGATCTTAGGACCGAATAGGGTTTCAGATATAGTGTCTCTTCTGCAAGATGGCACACCCAACCATTCCCTGTCAGTCTGAAATGTTGTATTCAGATCTCTGGAATGGGAATTAAACCCCCCAGAAGCATATGTGCTAGCAACTAGGCTCGACAGCTGTTGGTTTTTCTTTTTAAAAATGTGGTTCCACATGTGGGTGACTTGGCTAGTCATGCAAAATCTGTATAGCTGCCATCTGACAAATAGATCTGCGATTAACTTCTGTGAAATCTCTAAGGATCTTTTCTGACAAACTCGCTCAAATTGTTTCCTTTTAGGAACGGAATGATTCTGGGATGGGAGTGAGGGTTGAATAGTAAAGGATTGGCATGGTTTTGATTGAGAGTGGTTCTCACAGTGGGGCAATTAGATAAAGAACCTATATGCCAATATTCAGTAATAATGTACAAAGTAAGAGCCCTTAAATGAGTAGTCCCTGATTGAGTCCGTTGCTTAGGTGTCTGGTGGTTGAGGGGTAGCAACTGTTCCTGAATCTGATGGAATGAGTCCTGTGGCACCTATTCTTCTTTCCTGCTGGTACCCATGAGAACAGAGGGGTGGTGTGGATCCACCAAGATTTGCAATTGACTCAGGGCAATTTAACCACAGATACGGAGCCATGCTTCAACTCATAGGAAAGGTCCTCTCTGCCCTGGAAACGAGTGAAGAAATTTGAGTAAGCGCAGGTGACAAGAGATATAATTTTGAAGTGATGCCATTACATTTTCTGCAAAACTTATAAGGTTTGAAACTGCACTGTTTGATGTTAAACATTTTAGCACATCTGTGTGAAATTCCAGATTTTTGATAATGCATAAAAGTATAACCAGGGGAATCTGGCACAGACGCACTTGCACGTTCATTACTGAAGCTGCAGTCTGATTTCCACACATTGAAATTTGCGGTTAAAACTGAAAATTGAATAAAGGTGCCAAATAATATTGTATGATTTTCTTGGCAAACATCATAATGCCTTTGGAGAGGAGCTTGTTGAAAAAAAGAAATGCCCATTTCTCTTTGAGAGTAAGTCTGCCTGAAACTTTTATACCCTGCCTTAAATCAAAATCTTTGAGTTCAGTAAGTCTTGCCCCAGTTTCTTTCTGATTAATTCACTTGCAGGTTGTGTTAATTGCCCATCCGTGATCGTACTTAAACACTAAAGTACGTTCGGATAAGGATAGCAGATTTCTTTTCCTGAAGAAAATTAGTTAACCAATTGGCTGTTTAACAACAGTCCAACAGCTTTGTGGATAAATCTATAGAATTAGCTTTTTGAAAATTTGGCATTTCTTTCATTACTTGAATTGAAATACGCGATGGCTCTGGTTCAAAATTCTGGCTGCTCGTTCACTAATATTGTACCTTTATTGTGGTTTAACCCAAATCCTCAGAACTCCAAAACTTGAAGATACTGCTTGTCACGAACCAGTCTGATTGATTCACAAGTTTGACTAAGCTTCTATCAAACATTTTTTTTTCAGTATCATCAATCATTTTGCATTCATTTAAAATACATTTTTGCTGATGGTTTAACCATTATTGGCAGGAAAGTAATTCACATGCCATTTCAAAGTACTAACTCCTGTTCAATGTTTTCATTAGATTTTAACAACTCATTTGTTAAAAGCAAGTGTTGAACTAAATTCTGCTTAAAAGGAATGTTCCTTGTGTATTCATCAGTTTGTTCCGATGACCTAATTACAGGTGAATCAGAGAGAGGCTCAATGAACCCCATAGCTTTGGACAGAGGTGTAGAAATATCGCTCAGACTCCCCATTTATGAAAATCATAGCACTGGGTAAGAGAAGACTGTGATTAACTCATGGTCAGTGGTAGGCTAATGGTATTCTGTCCTGGATAACAAATGGCCATTGGATGAAATAATTGGGCCATATTCCAGCATGAGTCAAATCCTTAAGGAGTGGAGAATATTAATCATGGAAAATATGGCTTTGGGAATGTTTAAATATTCCATTGCTTTTAACAGCAAAGATTCTGGATAGATATTCTTAACCCTATTCTGGACCCTCTTCAATGCCAGCATATTCTTCCTTAGATATGGGGCCCAAAACTGCTCACAATACTCCAAATGTGGTCTACCCTTAGCATTACATCTTTACCATGATATTCCAGTCCTCTTAAAACAAATGCTAACATTGCTTTTGCCTTCCTTATTACTGACCCAACCTGCAACTTAACATTTAGGGACTCCTGCACTAGGACTGCGGTCCCTTTTGACAGCCACTTTCTTAATTCTCTCCCATTTAGAAAATAGTCTGCTACTCAAAATGCATGACCATATACTTCCCTATGCCATATTCCACCTGCCCCTTCTTTGCCCATTCTCGCAACCTATCCAAGCCCCTCTGTAGATTTCCAATTTCCTCATCCCTACCTGCCCCTCCACCTCCCTTCATATCACCCACAAACTTGGCCACAAAGCTATCAATTCCATCATCTGTATCATTTCCACACAGCATGAGGAGTAACAAACTCAGCACTGCAAAATACCATTAGTCACTGGCATACAGCCAGAAAAGGCCCCCTTTATTTTCACTCTCTGCCTTCTATCAGTCAGATAGTCTTCTATACGAGTACCTTTCCTGGATTTTCCTATTATGTGTAGCCTGATGTGTGGCACTTTGTCAAAGACCTTCTGAAAATCCAAGTAAACATCCATTGACTTTCCTTTGTCTGTCCTGCTCATTCCTTATTCAAAGGATTCCTACAGATTTGTCAGGTAAGATCTCCCCTGAAGGAAACCATGCTGACTTTGGCCTACTTCATCCTCCTCTGACCCCCGTGCTCTTCCCCTTTCCCCATTTTTTGTCCCCTTTTCTACCCTTGAGCTTTCTTCTTGGTTCCACATACCTCCATCCACATCTCTTCTCTGGATTCTTCTGCTCTCTTCCCCCTCTCCACCCTCCACCCCTCCGGTTCCATCTGGTCTCTCTTTATTCCACCATTGTCTCCTTGTCTACATATCAGATTCCAGTACCGACCACCTGTCTTCAAATTACCTGCTCTACCCTGTATGACCCATCTACCTCCACCTCAGCCCCTTGTTTCTTCTTGCCTCTTTTCACCTTTGCCTGGCCTCTGCCAATCTGCTGCCTCTATCCATCATGTATGTCCTTGCCATGGTTCACTAATCCCACATGGAGACCCTGTCCCAACCTGCCCTCTTTATACCCACCAAATCCTAAAAAAATTTTGGCTTAAAATGTTCCACACTTTTTCACCCACTGATGCTACTCAACCCTCTGATATCGTGTTTAGCTTCAGATTCCAGCATCTGCAATCTCTTGGGTGTCTCATATTTACATCCATAAAACTTGCATTTAAACCAATTCAGGTTTTAAGTTTGAGAATAGGCTCTTCCTCTTGGATTTAATTGATAAGAAAATGCTGAAAATATCCAGCAAGTCAGACAGAGAGAGAGAAACTTGGTTAACTTACAGATTTTACTCGACCCCAGACCACACCTCGTATTCGCTTCCTGCATAATCCTGGCAGCTGCCCCTGATCGTTCAAACCCCAGGCCATTACATGGCATAAGAGGCATCTACTCCATAGCCCTTTCAAGGAGGGTTGTGGGGTAACCAGGCCTCACTACTGAGGTCCTGTAGCCAGAATTGTAGCCTGAATTTACTCTGGCCAAAGGCATTCTCGCTCTTTGTTTCTGATATTCAGGAAATTTTAAAAAGTTTAAATTGATTTAAATAGTAAAAATATAACCATGAAAATTTAAAAGCTAAAATTAAATAACTTTAGCTAAGATACATTGTATACCATAAATTAATTTAAAACTTATTTTTTGAAATTAAGAAAAAAGTACTTAACCAATCATATTCTTTTAATGAAGTTCAGAAGGTCAATCAGATGAATGAGCTTTTGAGTGTGTAGAGAGACCAGGTTGAAGGACAGCTAATCTTTCAACACAGTACCATCCAGAAAAGCCATTTGACTCACAAATAACTCAAGTGCCTAAGCTGTGCGTGAATTCTTCCCTCACCTATCTCCATCATCTGTGGTGAAGTGTGTTGCAATCAGGGATTTTTTAAATATATTTTATTTATAAATTAAAAACCACAAAAGATTCACATATTTTACAGTCATACAAGTCCATTTCAAATACATGTGGTATATATATAAGAAAAAGAAAAGAATGAAAGAGAAAGAACACTCCCCCCCCCACCCAATAAACCTCCAACCCTCCCCCCCTCCCACCTCCGTCCCTCTACAAAGCAAAATAAAAGACAATAATCTTCAACAGGAGCACTCCTTACTACAGGTCTTCTTCTCATATATAAAGACCTTTAGGAAAAAGGGAATATCTGAGATTCATTTAAATATTCATGCCCACAGTTTGTAAATACGGGCTCCATATTTTCCTAAATATATGATATTTATCTCTTAAATTATGTAATTTTCTCAAGAGGTATATCTCGGCTGCACCATTTCATCAGATGCAAGGATCGACAATGAGATAGACAACAGACTCGCCAAGACAAATAGCGCCTTTGGAAGACTACACAAAAGAGTCTGGAAAAACAACCAACTGAAAAACCTCACAAAGATAAGCGTATACAGAGCCGTTGTCATACCCACACTCCTGTTCGGCTCCGAATCATGGGTCCTCTACCGGCACCACCTACGGCTCCTAGAACGCTTCCACCAGCGTTGTCTCCGCTCCATCCTCAACATCCATTGGAGCGCTTTCATCCCTAGCGTCGAGGTGCTCGAGATGGCAGAGGTCGACAGCATCGAGTCCACGCTGCTGAAGATCCAGCTGCGCTGGATGGGTCACGTCTCCAGAATGGAGGACCATCGCCTTCTCAAGATCGTGTTATATGGCGAGCTCTCCACTGGCCACCGTGACAGAGGTGCACCAAAGAAAAGGTACAAGAACTGCCTAAAGAAATCTCTTGGTGCCTGCCACATTGACCACCGCCAGTGGGCTGATAACGCCTCAAACCGTGCATCTTGGCGCCTCACAGTTTGGCGGGCAGCAACCTCCTTTGAAGAAGACCGCAGAGCCCACCTCACTGACAAAAGGCAAAGGAGGAAAAACCCAACACCCAACCCCAACCAACCAATTTTCCCCTGCAACCGCTGCAACCGTGTCTGCCTGTCCCGCATCGGACTTGTCAGCCACAAACGAGCCTGCAGCTGACGTGGACTTTTTACCCCCTCCATAAATCTTCGTCCGCGAAGCCAAGCCAAAGAAGAAGAAAGAAAGAAATACACCTCTGAACTTCCACATGCCAACCCTCCATTCCCAAATCTATATCAGATTTAAAAGTGATAACAATACATGTTCTTGCCATTTCCAAAGCAATTTGAATTAACTTCACTTGATAGATATTCAATTTTAATTTAGGTTTAACCCCTCTAATATCACCTAATAAAAATAGCATTGGATCCTGTGGGAATTTAACCCCTATTATCTATTCTAATAAATTACCTATTTCTAACCAAAAACGTTTGACCTTAGGACACTGCTAAGTAGAATGCAAAAATTTATCAACTTCCCGTCCTCATCTGAAGCATAAATCCAAGAAAGTCTGCTTCAATTTAATTAGCTTTTGTGGTGTCAAATACAACTGATGAATAAAATTATATTGTACCAAACTATACCTCACATTTATTGTACTTTTCATACTTTCTCTACACAACTCCATCCAATTACACTCATCTATTTGCTTATTCCCATCTTTGTCTTGAATTATGAACCCCTACTTTCTGAGCTTTTTTGTAACAATCGTTATACAACACTTCTGTCACTGCTGGCAATAACAGATCTTGACCAAAATTTTCATGTAAGAATCTCAAAACTTGATAATAACAAAATCTGGTACTCTCAGGTACCTTAAACTTCTCCTTCATTCTACTGAAAGTAATACATTTCCCCACTTCAAAATAATGCTCAATCTTCTTAACGCCATGATGTTGCCAAACCTTTCGAAATTGATTTCCCATAGAAAATGGAATAAATCTATTTTGAAATAAGCGTGTTCCACTGCAGTCAGGATTGTGAGCAATCTTTTATGGCATGGTAATCCATAGGTCAGCACCAACTCATTAAAAGGGTGGGCACTGAAGCTACCAAAGATTTAAGTGTGTAATTTGGAGTACCAAATTACCAAAGACACCAAAGATTGGATTGGACCATAATTGAGATTCAAGGACCTGCAACAGGGACATTGTCAGACCTGGTCATATCTGGCCTGACCAGATCTAGAACCAGACCCAACTGCAGATCCAGATGTATCCAGTTTCCTGAGTTATGATAGCAGGAAATATCTGCTCTCTGAAATGGGCATACAGTCTTTCAAAAATTAGTGCTTCATTTTTATGTATTTTTCCCAGAATGTTTAGACTTTGCCTTTGAAGGTAAGAACATACAAGTTGATGACTGTAAGTTCTCAAAGAATAATTGCACATCAGGAGTAAGTAACTGACAGTCCCTGCAGTGTAATTAATTTTTCCAATTTCTCTGATTTAATATTGTTTCATTTTTTTGGAGCAGTTTGACCCCATTATGCCAGCGCAGGCCCTTGGATCTGTGTAACAGCAGGGTGTGATGTAGCCTAACTCAGAATCCCCACCTCTAATAAGTCCTGTCCTCAATAAATCACATCCACTAATCACTTGTTGCTGGGATACAGTTTGAAGAACCCAGTAAACTTGGAAACTAAAGACGTATAATTGGGAAGGGTGGTTCCATTGGAACTCAAACCCATTCATTATTTCAGTTCAATGCTGTTTTGTAAAAGATCACTGACCTAAAATGTCAACTCTCCATCTTCTTCCAATGAAGCATATTTTCTTTCATGCAACCTGACTTGTTATAACGGTAGGCCTTTCTGCCAACTCACAACCCCTCCCATACATCCACCTCGCTGCTCTTACGACTGTCATAGAAAACATTCATTTGGTTAACAACTTCCGGACCCATACTGCATTTATATTGTAGTGTTTAAAGATCACAAAGTGAACAGAAATAAAACAATTCCATTTGTATCGTGTTTTTCAGACTTTCTGCATGCACTTTGTAATCAATCAAATGCCCTTATCTTTAGAGTCTTGTAATTCTCATGGTAGAGAGCACTGCAACCACCTTAAGCACAGCGAAGTTGCCCTGAGAGTAATGATGTAATATTCAGATCCATATTACATTTAAAATATAATTTTATAATTACTTTTCATCAGCATAAACATTCTGGAATTTCAGGAAGGGCATGTCTTCCGCCATGAGGCTGAATGGAGCCTGCCGAGGGTGGGAGCTGCCTGGTAATCAATGGTTTCCCATGAAATGACCAGCCTTCAACCACTATGGCTTCAGCATCTGTTGCACATTACTCAGTCAGATGCTGGAAGCTGGCTAACAGCACACCTGATATCTCACACTGCTGCTGGACGAACGACTGAGCCCAAAGGTAGAGCCCTAACAAATTAGAGGAAGGATCTGGATCACCTTTTTTCTTTCCACTCACGTACCACTTTAAGTATTCTCTATGCCATAGGTGCTCTGTGATCAGTAAGGGATTGCTTAAGATGGTTTGTGGGTGGGAAGAAAAAGTTTGAAAACCACACTTTTACCTAATTATGTGCACGGTTTCATGCCTCCAAAGGAAATGGGTCAATGACAATTTTTCTCAAGCAAAATATTTAAGTAACAACTGGGTCTGGAGCAGTGATTCTCAACCTTGCCTTCCCATTCACATCCCACCTTAATCAACCCTTTAATAATCACAGAGCCCTGATGGCATAAGGATTACTTAAAATGGTATGTGAATGGAAAGAAAATGGTTGAGAACCCCTGGTCTGGACGCTCTCCATCGCCCCATTTATTTAATTTTCGTCGCTGGTCTTTTGAATAAAGGTAAACTTTTAATTATTTAATTATTTTACTTCATTTCAATGTTTTAATTATATGTAGATATTATAATATGTTTTTATTTGGTTGTTATTTCAAGTTCACATTTATTGTTATCATCCGATTGTACAACTGGATGAAACCGCGTTCTTCGGTCTATGGTGTAAAAATATGCAAACACTTATATATACATCCTGAATTTACAAGCGATTTATCTTCTTCTTTGGCTTGGCTTCGCGGACGAAGATTTATGGAGGGGGTAAAAAGTCCACGTCAGCTGCAGGCTCGTTTGTGGCTGACAAGTCCGATGCGGGACAGGCAGACACGGTTGCAGCGGTTGCAGGGGAAAATTGGTTGGTTGGGGTTGGGTGTTGGGTTTTTCCTCCTTTGCCTTTTGTCAGTGAGGTGGGCTCTGCGGTCTTCTTCAAAGGCAATACATATTATACAAATAAATCAATATTGTTAGATAAGTAGTGGATCCTCAGAGGGATTATGTGAGCAATTAATCAGTCATTCACCCATCTCACTGAAAGGGCTAGATAGAGTGGATGTGGAGATGTTTTGAATTGGGAGACAGTCAAGGACCAGAGAGCACAGCCTCAGAATAAAAGGGCAATCCTTTAAAAGAGATATGAGAAGTTTCTTAGTCAGAGAGTGTAATGGAGGATTTAAACCATGCTTTTGCTTTAGATTTAAGTGGATTTAAACCATGCTTTTGCTTCTGCAAGGCTGAGAATCAGTAACCTGCTTTGAGACTCAGCAGACATAAGCTAAATTCGACCATGGGGCCCAGAGATGCAGTTATCTGACAAAAAGACATCTGTGTACCAAGAACGTTTAATCTTCCTGCTTGTTAGTATATTGGTCACAGACTGTCAGACAGTGACCTAACCTTGAAGTAAAATAAACCATTGTATTCAAAGTGATAAGCTAGAAAGTTGTGTTATTCGATAGAAGCCTAGGCATGCTAGCTTGCTCGCTTATCTTTTTGTGCTGGAAATAGGTGCTTGGGTAAGCAGTTTTTGGGTAATATAAGCCATGGTCCCACTGCTGAAGTTTGAGACTCTCCGAGAGGTGGCAACATCTCTCAGCAAGAAGAAGAATTTCTAGAGTCCAGCCAACATCCCGGTCGGGGGAGGTGGAGAAGCTTGTACCGGCGCCCCGACAACCTACTACAAGTGTGCAGTCAATGCCTCGCCTCGGCAGTTGGGACCAGTCCAGGAGTTGATAAGCATAATTGGGAAGGGCTTGCATATTGTAGTTTGATATCAGCTTTAGAATTTGTAACAAAGATTTGTATAAACTGAACTGCTCTCAGTGTGGGTGTCTATTTTCTTTCGGTAGCTCAAACACTGTGACCAATCTAAAATGAACAAAGTGAGAGGTACAAGTTTACCCAGGACAGAGAGTTATGAGCCTGTGCAGACAAAACATGAAAATCTTCAGACACCGTGCTTGAAGTAAAAGCACAAGTCTGGAGAATCTCAGCAGGTCAAATAGTGTATTTTATATAGCACAGGTAAAGAAACATAAACAATGTTTCGAGCTTGAGCCCTTCATCAAAGAATGAAAATTGTAGGCAGGTACCTGTAGAAAAGGGTGGAGGGGGGACAGAGGGAGGAGCACAGTCCCAAAGGCAGGAGGCAATAGGTGGATAAGGGAGGGAGGGCACAGCAGCACGTAGGGAGAGGATGGATGGCTCTATGAATGGAGAGGAAAGGGGTGGAGAGCTGGAGGAAAGAAGACAAAGAGAAAAGGAAGGGAGGGAGATAGGAGAGTAGGCCAGCAGAAACCAGAGAGGTCGATGTTAATGCCATCTGGTTGGAGAGTGCCCAGATGGAAAATTGGGTGTGGAGGCTATTAGAGTGGTCGGTAAGGAGAAGGGGAATCCTCTGTTTGTTATGTCTGGGGGCAGAGGGGTCCAGGGCAGATGAGCAGGAAATGGAGATGTGGGTGAGGGCTGAGATGATGGTGGTGAAGTCAGAAGCGGGGAGCATTTCAGATGATTTTGGACTGGAAGATAGGACTCATTACCTGAAATTAGAAAATGTTTTGTGCATCACCCCAAACCCACTACTGCTCTCTTCACTGATCCAATTATATGCAGACCTTGATATTTTGAACCCCACCCCACCACCCCCCCCCCCTCACCCAGCAGGCTCAGTAAGACCCGTGACCCTGTTGAATCTTATATCACAGCGTTGAGCAGTATTACACCTATATTATACTGTCAGTACTTTTATACTTGTTTGCTGCATTTTTTGCTTTTATTCAGTTATTTGTAAATAGCACTATTCTTTATACTTCTGGCTAGATGCTAATTGCATTTCATGGCTTTGTATCTGTACTTGGCACAATGAAAATAAAGTTGAATCTAATCTAATCTAATAATGCTCTGTCAGTGGCAGTGAAAGCCTTGACTAACTTTGCAGGGAATAAAAGAATAAGACCGAGTAAGCCATTTGATCCATCAGGCCTGGTCCCGTTGCCGTGCAATGCTCCAGTCAGCTGGACTTTGCCATACCACCTATCCTTCACAGATAAGGCCATCAAGCAGTGATGCAGAAACTGAAGGCTCGATGAACCCAGTGGGGTGGTTCCTGGAGCAGTCCATCCAGGTCATCTGGCAGAATGCCTCAACTCCAGGGCTCACAAACAAGCACCAGGACTTGGCCTGGATGGCAGTGAGAGGACCCCTCCCAGCCAGATCCTTCCTGTACAACTGGAACATCATCCACTGCGCACGTTTGTCCTCAAGCTGACTGCAGTGGAGTCGCCCACCTCTCTGCTGAATGCAGATTCACTAAGAGTGTGTGGAGAAGCATGCAAGGGTCCTTGTCACAGTTCATCCCTAGCAGAAGCATGACAGAACAATCACTGACCTATGGGCGCACAATGTTGGAGATCCATAACTGCTGGAAGACCATCAACTCAGTGAAAGGCACCCTTTGGTCTGCCCAAAACCTGTTGGTCTTTCAGCACACAGAGATGTCGGTGAGGGAATGCTGTTGACTGGCAAATTCCAGGCTGCAGGAGCATGTGCCAAAGGATGCAGCGGCTTGGTGCAGCCAATACAAGGGTGCTGTGGGGAAAGACCACAATCTCGAGTCCTCCCATACCCAGGCATTGATGGGTCGAGATTGAAGGGGAAGTCCCTCAAACAACAGCTGGGGAGAGAGTCGACAAGGTGCCACAGGGGTGGTAATAGTGTATTTAGAGTATAAATGTAATAACATACATTAATGGGAATGACAGACATTATGGGTGTGAAAAGACTGAAGAATTTTCTTTTTTTGTAAGTAATTTACTGTGGAAAACATCATGTCTGGTCCACTACTATTTTTGCTCAGAGCTGTCTTCCTGCACTAAGTAGGATGCATAGGTGGCCTGTTGTGAACAGGTCACCTTTGAATCTGTGCAGAGGATGAAGGGAGTTTGGCTGAATGGAACATTCTGGCTGGTTGGTACACATAGGATTTGGGACGGGGAGTTTATTTGAACCCAGACCTTTGCATGGTACAAAATCTCCTTGTAGCTTGATTTCTTCATTTTGTTATAAGGTGAACTTTTACCGGGTCCAAATTGAAATCAATGTTGTCCAGGCTTAATTCGGACATGGGGTGCTTTTTCTTTCAAAGAAGTTCTTCATTGCCGAATTCAGCAAGAGAAAAACTGTGGCAAATAGTGATGCTGTCTGTCGGTAGCAGTTTCACCAAGTAGTGGTTTCAACAACTCATTGTCCATGATGGCACTTTAAAAAAAAGGCCCCAGAAACCATTGGACCCCCAGCATCATCAGCCTCTGATGTGGGCAGATGTGAGTTTTGTCCTTCTAGAATCAGTCGTTTTAGAAACTGGAGGTGAATTTCATAAATTATTTATGGTGATTACAAAAATCTTATTCCTAGGCTCTTTATATTTATAGTAAATGTTATGACAAACTTTTATTCCAAATTCTACATTCCAAATGAATTGTATGGGAGATTTGAATTGAAAGGCTTTCATAATTACTAAATCAACAGAAATACAAAACATGAAACAGTTTGTAAGCTGCACGGGATGGATTTTGGATAAACAGAGGAAAATATATTGGTATAACGACCAACCTGCATGGATTCCCACCTAAACAGGAGCACGATGACTGGAATGTCAGATTTGTTTGACAATATTATTCAATTCACTTGATGACTCAACAGATGTCATGTAATTTTCACTTGTCCATCAGGTCACTCTGCCTGAGGACCCCAAAAATCCCATTCTAACACATTGGATCATATCCTCAGCTCCAATGTAGTATGAGGAGTCAAGATTGTGATTCTGCAGCTGCCAGTTAGATGCATTGATTTGAGATTAAAAACAGAAAATGTTGAAAGCCACAGCAGGTTGGCCAGCATCTATGGAGGAGAGACAGAAATGGTGTTCCAAGTTAAAGACCATTGGACAACAATTTTTTCAAAAAGGTTTGCTTCCTGGGGGAAAAAAATGGGGATTATGATAAAACAATTTCAAGATGAACTCAATGACAATTTCAGATTTGCTTTATCACATAGAAAGTTGGAGAACCATTAAATAACTTTTATTGTATTTAGCATGCTTAATCGCATAATCTTGCTGACATATTGCATGAGTTCAAACGACCTAAAAATGTTTTGCCGCTATCGATGGTACTCAGCATCTGATGCCTCTCATGTCAGTGTCCAACAATGGTCAGCCAGCACTGATGGATTTCAATGGTCATGATACCGATTATTTCCCTCATTGAGCCGGTGAAACTATTCACCACGTTCGTCACTGACTGCACCAAGATCAGCAGGGATGAAGTCCAAGTACAAATGCAAAAAATGAATTTTCAATGACATGGTGCACGTCATGGTTTTGTACGTGTGAAGTTGATTTAAAATATGACAAGAAATCACAAAAATAACAATACGTGATAGGAACATTTTAAGGTGATTTTCGAGATCAAATAAAATACATCCAAAAGTGTTCAGGAAGCAAAATGTTTGTTGTCCCATGTAGTCTTTGCAAGATGCCATTTTAAAAACTGGAGTACACTTTTAAAGAGGATTTCATAAAGTATTTGAAGGACTCACAACAAACTTGACCTTTTATAAAATATTTACATCAAATCTTTTAGCTTAGGATCCGTAAATCCAAAGTTAATGTAATTTAAAAAAAATTGTTTAGCAATAAAGCAATGATTCTGCAATGACCTAAAGTGTTTTATTAGTAATTAAGTATTTTTGAAGTTTATTCAGTGTAGAAAATAGGAAGTGCAGTGGCCTATTCATACACAAGCATCAGAGGAGTAAATGACATTAATCATTTCACAATATGATTGAGATGTCAGAGGAGAACAGCCCTGCATGTAATGTTATCTATTGTCCTGCAGCTTTTCCTCTCACAAGTATAGATGGAAACTTTCTCAGTCAGCATTGTTAAAAAAAATGGTCCAGTTAGGTTCCCCTAAATTAAGTACCCCAAGTTATTCAAATTCATTTAAATCAATTAAAGAAACAATTTCTCACAGAAGTTTCTTGCCAGGATTAATCTATTTGCCTATCTGACTCATCAGTAATATGTAGTTCTGGAGAGTCTGCTTTCATTGTCTGATGAAGGTCCAATTGTGCACCTTAGAGGTAGAATTACTTGACATGGCTGAGTCTGGGGACATACTGGGAGCTTTTATCTTCTTCAAAGAACTCTGCAAATGATCCTGAAGTGACAAGCACTTTTTTTGGTGCAAACTGTTGACGTTGCTGGACAGAGAAAGAACAACAGCACAAAGAGCAGCAGGAAATGCATTGAGATGTATGTGCTTTGAGAATAGAATAAGGCATTTATAATGAATGCTGAGCAGAAGCCACTGTTGGAAATTTGGATGGTTCTGTTCAAGGACATTGACTCACCATGTGACATTCCATCTATCCTGATGCTAAACAGAATGCAAAAAAAAAATGGGATGCAAAACCCTATCATACTGAAAAATAAAAACAATTGTTATTTTGACTAGAATTTCTCTTCCATCATGGAATATCAAAGTATTAGTGTAATGAGCTTTCCTTTTTTAATCCTGGTAAATGAATTTAAAAGTTTGATTGCAACCAAAATGTTAACTATTTTTAATAATGCAAACTGAATAACTGCCTTTAATTTGTTTTTATTGAAATTGACCCTCCATCCAAGGAGCAACACCAACAAGTTAAAAAGATTATCCAATTAAGAAGTTCAGTTATACTTCTAATGAAGGAATGTATCTATCAAGGCTCCAACTACTGAAGAATCAGAATTTATTGTCAAGAGTATATCATGGAATTCATTGTTTTGCGGCAGCATTCGAGCAAACATTGCTATAAATTACATTAAAAAATAAATTTGTTCAAAGAGAAAGTGAGGTAATGCCTGTGGTTCATTCTCCATTTAGAAATCTGATGGCAGAGGGGAAGAAGATGTCCTTGTGCCCCTGGATGTTTGTCTTCAGGCTCCAGTACCTCCTTCCCGATGGTAGCAGTGTGAAGAGGGCATGGCTTGAGTGGTGAGGCCCTGGAAGATAGAAGCTGCTTTCTGATGATACCTCACCTTGTAGATGTCCTCAGTGGAGTGGAGACAGATGACCATAATGGCTCTGGCCAGTTTCACAACTCTCTGCAGTTTTTTTCTTGACCCCTTCCACTACTGACCTCTCACATTATCAGTTCTAACCATAAAAGCATCACTTGCTTTCTTTTTGCAAGCATTTGCTCAACTTCTAATTTGCTGCTACCAGTTTGGGAAGTTTTTCTTTCAATCTTTTCAGTCGCTGCGCTACATCTTTCTATTGGATAAGAGGTCATCTATCTAATCATTGGATGCCCTCTAGTGGAGATAAAATTTTAATCACACTTGCATCCTGAACTCAATTGATGCAGAATTGGTAGAAATCCATCCTCAGTAGAAAATTACAGAACATTTATGTTCAATGTAAAACCATGTTTTGTATGCATCACCACACAAGGATTAGACAATGCTCATTTCTCTGAGATGTGTATAAACAATGCCTAAAATGATACCAATAATACTGACATTTACTGTACACCTCGGACTATCCCTGAATTGAACCGGCAGTTAAGAATTAATTGCATTGTCAGAGATGGAGCCGCATGTCGGTCACCTTCCCTAAAAAACATCAATAAACCTGATTGGTACTTAAAATGTTTAGTACACTAGATTTTGTTTTAATCCAAATATATTTAATTACCTGAACCTCATTTTTTGCTGCTGTGGAAGGATTCAAACTCAGATCTCTGGACCAATGGTACAGAAGTCTGGTTGGTAATCTTGCAACCAACACTACTTTCTTTATTAGTGCAGCCAACGAGTGATTGGAGAAGGAAACAGACCACATTTATTGGATTATTAAAGGTATAATTTCGCACGGAAATATTTCCTGCAACACTTAATGAGAGTCAATAGCTTGGTGGCAGCGGCTACAACTGCTATTGGGCCTTACATATCAAATAATTAAAACTCAATAAATATTTATCATCTTTGCATGTCCTCAGTATGTCCCAAAGTAAGTTATAATTAAGAAGCACTTTAAAGGTTAGCACTGATCTTCTCTAAGTGAACTGCTAATATGCAGATAGTGTCATCGACGCCAGTGAAATGAATGAGACTGTAATCTATACAGGTAGATCAGTCATCATCTTGTTGAATGGTGCAGCAGGCAGATAATAGGGCTGTGTCCTACTCCTTGTCGAATGGTGCAGCAGGCAGCTAATAAGGCTGGGTCCTACTCCTTGTTGAATGGTGCAGAAGGCAGTGAATAGGGCTGTGTCCTACTCCTTGTTGAATGGTGCAGCAGGCAGCGAATAGGGCTGTGTCCTACTCCTTGTTGAATGGTGCAGAAGGCAGTGAATAGGGCTGTGTCCTACTCCTTGTTGAATGGTGCAGCAGGCAGCGAATAGGGCTGTGTCCTACTCCTTGTTGAATGGTGCAGCAGGCAGCTAATAAGGCTGGGTCCTACTCCTTGTTGAATGGTGCAGAAGGCAGCGAAAAGGGCTGTGTCCTACTCCTTGTTGAATGGTGCAGCAGGCAGCGAATAGGGCTGTGTCCTACTCCTTGTTGAATGGTGCAGCAGGCAGCTAATAAGGCTGGGTCCTACTCCTTGTTGAATGGTGCAGCAGGCAGCGAATAGGGCTGGGTCCTACTCCTTGTTGAATGGTGCAGCAGGCAGCGAATAGGGCTGTGTCCTACTCCTTGTTGAATGGTGCAGCAGGCAGCGAATAGGGCTGTGTCCTACTCCTTGTTGAATGGTGCAGCAGGCAGCTAATAGGGCTGGGTCCTACTCCTTGTTGAATGGTGCAGCAGGCAGTGAATAGGGCTGTGTCCTACTCCTTGTTGAATGGTGCAGCAGGCAGCTAATAAGGCTGGTATTACTCCTTGTTGAATGGTGCAGCAGGCAGCTAATAGGGCTGTGTCCTACTCCTTGTTGAATGGTGCAGCAGGCAACTAATAGGGCTATGTCCTATTCCTTGCTTCACTCTCCCCACATTCAACTAAATCCACTTCCATCTTCCACAAAAACAAAATCCTGGCCTATCCAAACTCTGCTATACGTCACAGGGCATGGAGTTGCCGATTCTTGACTAGACCAATAACAAATGATGCCTGCTGTCATTGCACAACATTGCCTTGGATATCACATGAAGAATAGTCCTCTGGGAGCAGCTAACACCAATGAATATTTCACCAGTGCAAACATAAAATATAACCGAGGACTGAGGATCACAAAGTGTGGGCTTCAATCTCAATACAAGCATCAACCAAAGAGTTGAAGTCTGCAGTGGCATTAATTAAAAAGACCCAACTTACCTGCCCACAAATGTAGATTCCAAGTGAAAGCTACCGAGATTCTTCCAGCCCTGCATCACTTGAATGATCCTTTGATTTCAAATGTGAAATCCGACTGACTTCATTTGAACTTAACAAGTTATCAAATCAGCTTCAACATCTGAGATGCAAGTACCTTTGGCCATCTTATAGAAATCCCAGCAATCACAAAGATCCTGAAATATAGGCAACCCCAGTCATGACCAGAACAAACTCGAGGTTAAAATTAGGGCTTGAAATTTTTGGAACCATTAAACTATTAGTGATCTCTGCAAACAATATGATTTTTGTGTTACCTTGATAATGCTCATATTGGCGATTCATTTGATGTTTACCATGTATTTTTGTTTCTAAAATGCATATTTTGTGCACAAAATACTGATCAATTGCATTTTTGAATAATAGATTAAGTTGGTCTATTTTATAATTAGGTATCAAAGAGGGAAATTAAAAAAAAAACAAAGCTTCACCTCTGAATGTTAAGATTTTTATTGTCATCAACAAATTTGTTGCAACTTATTATGGAAGCCAAAAATTGTATGTACCCTTTTGCAAAATAGTAATATAAACGATCTCCAAAGTGAGTCCCCCCCCCTCAAAATTTCAAGCCCTAGCTATTACGTCTTGACTATTATCTACAACAGTGCAATTGTGATCAGAACTTCATAAAATTTGGCAGTTTTAGTTATGACCTCATTTCCTTTTATGAAATATTAATATTTTTCTACATTTCAAAATAATGCTTCTGTTCAATTTATAATTGTACAGACATCACATTTTTACCATCTGGTACAAGTTATGGACTTCATTGTGATAAGGGTCTCGTGATAAGATCCTCGGTTTTAAATTATGCCTTTTATTCTGTTTACATTTTATGGAACAAAGTTGAAAACAATCTTAAAAACAGGAATTGATTTCTGTGTTTGATTGTATGACAAAAAAAAAATCTCCCATCGCAGAAATTTCATGCAAAAATATCAGTGTTTCCCCACAGTGGAAACTTCAGGCAACATCTCGCACTGTCTGTAAGGAGTTTGTATGTTCTCCCTACGTCTGCGTGGGGGCTCTAGTTTCCTCCCAACGTTTGAAAAACGTACCAGAACTGTAGGTTAATGGGGTGTAAATTGGGCAGCACGAACTCGTGGGCCGAAGTGGCCTGTTACCGTGCTGTTATGTCTAAATTTTTTAAAAATTTAATAATCAGAAACTGGGGTGCAAACTGTAGCCAAAAAAGTAAGACGTAAATATAAACCTACCTTTGCAATCTGCTGCAAATTTGATGAAGATGTTTAGATTGACTCAATAATTTTAAAGTTAAATAATTTCATACCTTTATAAAATAAAATCCAAATATTCAACATCAACCTCTTAAAATGCTGCACGATAGTTTATTTTGACTGAGCATTTGGTCGTCACCTGCACACTAGGTATTATGACGGGAACTTGGTGAGACTTAATTCAGCAAGTAAATCTTCACCGCTTCAAGTACCCTTCCCAAATTCTATTTTAATATTTCCAAAACATTAAGTCTATATAAAAGTAAATGTTACCCTCTTTATTGAGTTCACAATCTGACAGATTGTGTTGAAACATGAATTTATTGCTCTACTTTATAAACATTGAATGGTGTTTAGTGAAGTTTAAAAGATCTTTGCAGAAAATGTTTCACAGATCTTTCACTACACTAGCATTTTAAGATCATCTCCCTTCAACAGCATCAGTTTTCAGTTTATTATTAAAGGTTTATACATTAGAGATCCAACTTGCTGTCAACCCTTCCTCTGTCTCCACCCCAAGAACAATTGCACCAGTTTATCAATGTGGAAAGGTCTAAAGCTAAATTTTGCATCAAAGATTCATTTCAAGCTCAATCACACACATTTGGTTTTAAGTTGACAGACAATAACAGCTAATCTATCAGTAATTAATAAGAAAGTTACAAATTATAGGACAATTACAATTATTTCCAGCTGGGCCCTTGAACGTGAAGGAAAACATCTGAAATTTGCTAGTGTCAAAAATCAATAGTTGTTCACAGTACAGAAAATATGTCGAGTTTATTTTCCAAAATTTATTTCCTCTTTTACGATTCTGTATTCTCTTCTCTTTTCGTTGCCTGTAATAATAAACAAGAAGTGAATTCTATCATGAATGCTCTGACTGGTTTCATTCTTCTTCTCAAACACAGTGATGTCTTTATAGAACTGAGCCCACCTCGTGGCTTTATTGTATTTTTAGAATATCGTATAAAGCTGCTTTAATGACCAAGATGGTAACCAAGCATTATTCGATGCAACTGATTAGACACAGCCTGTACCCCACTCTCTGCAACATTAATCCATTTACTACTTGATTTAATCAAGGTACTTTCATGCTTGAATTAACTGAAATCCATTTCATTCTTTTAATTTCACTTACTTTATAGTTCATTGAAACAAAATGAAAATATTTGCAAGACCACTCAACATCAATATACATTATGAATCATTAAAAGCTTCTTTGCATTGTGTAATAAAGACCCAACTCAAGCTCCCATTTGATTCTTCTATCCGGTGGCAAGTCACTCAAACTTGATGCAAATAGATAACCAATACATGAAGGTGAACAACAAATGACAAGGTAGCTTGAGCCAGCAAAGAGGAAGGTGCTGCATTAGGCCCGGGGAAATCAATTAGACAGCAGATCAGTGGGATGCCAGACATTGTGGATGGTAAGATGTTGTTTGGCTGGTGGTAGAAGTAGGGAGACTAGGGCCTTGCTTAGAAGTTTGTTGGAGCAGAGTTGGTCCAAAACATGATCACCACCCCCAGAACCAGCAAGGATATCAAGACCAAGCAGAATGAATGGCTGACCAGCAGCAGGAATGGTCACCAAGAATACTTCCTAAACAAGGCCCACTTGGAAAATAATAGTAAGGTCATGCTCAAACACAGGCCCATGTAAAATTCCGATCAATTCTGAAGCAGTGGAACTCAAGAACATTAAAATGCCAGTCCTGCCCATCCTGCAACCAAATCTCACAGGATATATAGATATTTGGACAGTCATGGGCTGATTAAGGATAGCCAGCATGGCTTTGTGCATGACAGGTCAAGGAGGTGACCAAGAAGGTAGATGAAGATGCTGTCTACATGGGACGTCAATGTGTGCTGCAAACCATTTGTTATCACTGTATAATGTTGAACTTCCCCGACTACAGCACTATACATGATAAATCACACATTTACATTAATGATCAGCATTCCTGATTACACTGGTTTGCTGTTTTACCAATTCTTTTGTGATCAGCTGATGAAAAGGATAAATATTATTCACCTCGCTGCTCCACAAAAGTCATAAATACAACTAGATCATTGAACTTTTGTCAATAAAATTTAAAGATGCCTTGTGCATTCCCTGGGATGGAGAGAACAACCCTCTTCCTGTGTCTGGTACATTAATGGACTGAAGTTGTGGCATATTTCTAAATATACTCCGTATTTGACACCTTGAAAATGCCAACTGTTGGTATTTAGGCCAAAACGATAATGAATTTCCTATAGTTTGTGGGGTCCACTATAAATTAACCTATTTCAGAATCTGGAGAGATGTAAATAATAATTTTTTTACCATTTTAAATGTCAGTTAGCCATCAGCTGTAGGCACACTAAAAAGATTCCACTGCTCTATTCAGAAAACAGACCTATCCCCATGTCTGGTCAATCCTGAAAGTTCAAGCAGCGGCAGCAGTGGAGGTGAACAGCGACAGTGTACGAGGCGGAGGAGGAGGGGAACAGCCACAGCGGGCAAGGTGGAGTGGAATGGTCTGCATGAGAAGAGTGGCACAGAGCCCATGCAGCGAAGACCAGACCAGCGAGACCAAGTCTAATTTTGTTGTAGAATATAAGAGTTATAAAATATTAGAAATAGGATTGCCGGTAGCATAATCACTATTTCCTGTGATCTCCTGGAGATTTGCTCGGTTGCCACTAGAGTCAGGGAGGAATTTCCCAGTTTCTTTTTCCCTGTAATTAGCCACAGGTTTTTACATTTTTTTGCCTCCTCCAGGAGCAACACTACCAGCATAGTACGTAGAGAGTGGTGGTGATAGAAAGTGAGAGAGAGAGAGAGAGAGAGAGAGAGAGAGAGGGCAATGGAATGCTCCTCTAGTATGATGTGGATTGTTAGGGAAGTCAGTAGCCTGATGACAAGCCATGTTGAGGCTTTGGAGTAGGCAGTGGATAAACTCTGAGGCATCTGGGAGGCAGAGGGTGTGATAGAAAGGAGTTACAGGGACACTATTACACCTAGGAGACAAGCGGAGGATAGTTGGGTTGCAGTTAGGAGAGAGGTACAGCAGGGCCCCCTGGTGGGCATCCCCTGAAAATCAAGTACATTGTTTTGAACACTGTTGAAGGGGATGACCTACCAGGTACATGCCACGGCAATCAGATCTCTGGCACAGAGTCTGATGCTGTGGCTAAGGAGGGAATGGGGAAAAATAAGTGGGCTGTAGTGATAGGGGATACCATAGTTAGGAAGGCAGATGAGAGGTTTTATGGAGGAGATCATGAATCCCACAGGTATGTTGTCTCCCAGGTGCCAGGGTCTGGGATATCTCCGATCAAGTTCACGACATTCTTAGGTGGGAGGGTGATCAGCCAGATGTTGTGGTCCACCTAAGGTCCAATGGCATAGGTAGAAAGGGTGAGGAGGTCCTGCAAGGAGAGTTCAGGAAGTTAGGCACTACCTTGAAGAAGAGGACTTCCAGGGTAGTGACCTCAAGATTGTTTCCCGTGGAATAAGAGGAACATTAGATGCACTGCCCCCAAATCATGGACTATTCACTCTTCTCCCATCAGGCAGACACTATAGGAGCCTTCGATCAGTAACAACAGGCTCAAGAGGAGCTTTTTTTAAAAAATATAAACGAAGCTGTGACTATGTTGAACAAGGAATCACAGTGCTGAGAGGTACTGCACTCATATTGTAAAATCAGTACTTTTTAACAGTCCGTTGTAGAATAGTTTTCTGTTGGCTTTAACTGCACATGTAATGTATATAGCACTATTTTTCAACTTCCGATCAATGCTGATTGTATTTTGTTGGCTGGTTTACTAGTACAATGGCAATAAAGTGAACCATCATCATCAGGCAACTTAACACATGGCTGCAGACATGGTGTAGAAGGGAGGGCTTCAAGTTTCTAAATCAATGGGCTGTGTTCTAGAGAAGATGGGATCTGTACCGACAGGATGGATGCATCTGAGCTGGAAGGGGATATATATCCTTGTGGCAGGTTTGTTAGTTTTGACCCGATGAGTTTAAATTAGATTTGCAGAGGGAGGGAAACCAGTATGTAAGAGCATTTTGTGAAGGAGGAGGAGGATAAAGGTCACGTGAGGGCTGCAAGAATAGACAGAAATCATAGGTTTGTAGGTGTTAGAAATTTTCTCAGGTGTATTTATTTTAATGAAAGAAATATTGTTAGAAAGGCTGACAAGCTTAGGGCTTGGATTATGATATTATTGCTATTAGTGAGATTTGGTTGCAGGATGGGTAGGACTGACATCTTAATGTTTTTGAGTTCCACTGCTTCAGAGGGGGAGGGATGAAAGGGAGAGGAGTGGCATTGCTAGTCAGAGAAAAAATCTGTTGTGCCAAGTCAGGACAACTAGGAGGACATCTACAGAGGGCAGATGGGTAGAATTGAGGAATGGGAAAGGAGTGACCACACTGATAAGGTTGTATTATAGACCAACTTAATAGTCAGAGGATTGGAGGGGCAAATCTGTAGAGAGATAGCAGACCAATGTAAGAAGCAGAACATTGTGACAGTAGGAGACTTTCACTTTCCAAATATTGACTGGAACTTCCATACTGTAAAAGAGCTGGATGGCTTGGAGTTTGTGAAATGTGTTCAGAAAGTTTTCTAAATCAATATGTAGAGGTACCAACAAGAGAGGATGCAGGACTTGATCTCCTATTAGGGAACAAGGCATGTCAGGTGACAGATGTATGTGTAGGTGTACATTTTGGGTCCAGTGACCATAATGTCATTAACTTCAAGTTATTTATGGAAAAGGATAAGTCTGGTGCTCATGTTGGGATTCTACATTGGAAGAAGGCAAATTTTGTGGCAATTAGAAAGGATCTAGGAGCAGATAGGGATATGTTGATTTATGGCAAGGGTGTGTTAGATTTTCAAGGAATATTGGCGATCTGATTAAGAAAAAGAGGGACATGTATAGCAAGTATAAGCAACAAGGAGCTAATGAGGTACTTGAAGAGCACAAAAAAAGCAAGAAAATACTCAAGAAATATATCAGGAAGGCGAAAAGATACGAGGTTGCTCTGGCAGATAATATGAAGGTAAACTCAAAGGGTTTCTACAAGTATATTAAGAGTGAAAGGATAATAAGGGACAAAATTGGTCCCCCAGAGGATCAGGGTGGTCAACTATATGTGGAGTCTCTAGTGATAGGGAAATCTTAAACAGTTTTTTTTTTGCATCAGTATTTACTCAGGAAACTGAAATAGTGCAGAAGGAAGGAAGGGGAACAAAGAGAAGGGTCATGGAACAGATGGAGATTAAGGAAGAAGTGCTTGCTGCCTTACAGCAAATAAAGGTAGATGAATCACCTGGGCCAAATATGATATTCCCTTGATGGAGTCTAGTGTAGAAATGTCAGGGGCCCTGACTGATACATTCAAAATCTTTAGCCACGGCTGAGGGGCCAGAAGATTGGAAGGTAGTCATGTTGCCCATTGTTTAAAAAGGGCTCTAAAAATAAACCAGGTAATTATAGGCTAGTGAGCCTGACATCAGCAGTGGGTAAATTATTGGAAGGAGTTTTGAGAGACAGGATGTATAGATATTTGGACAGTCATGGGCTGATTAAGGATAGCCAGCATGGCTTTGTGCATGACAGGTCAAGGAGGTGACCAAGAAGGTAGATGAAGATGCTGTCTGCATGGACTTTAGTAAAGTCTATCACAAGGTCCCACATGGGAGGTTAGTTTAGGTTATGACACTTGGTATTCAAGGAGAGGTTGTAAACTGGATTTGAAATTGGCTGTGTGGGAGAAAACAGAGGGTGGTAGTGGATGGTTGTTTCTTAGATTGGAGGCCTGTGACTAGTAGTGTGCTTCAGGGATCTGTGTGGGGACCATTGTTGTTTGTTGTATATATCAGTGATCTGGATGAAAATGTGGTAAATTGGATAGGTAAGTTTGCTGATTACACAAAGATAGGAGGTGTTGTGGAGTCTGATGGAAATTTTCAAAGCTTGCAGAGGGATCTGGATCAGGTAGGAGAATGGGCCAAAAAAAAAAATGACTGATGGAGTGTGTGCTTTTTTGAAGGGCAAATCAAGGTAGGAGATTATACAGTAAATGATAAGGCACTGAAGAGTGCAGAGGAACAGAGAGATCTGGGAATACAAAAACATTATTCCCTGAAAGTGGTGTCACATGTGGACAGGATTGTAAAGAAAGCTTTTGGTATCTTGGCCTTTATAAATCAAAGCTTTGAGTGTAGAGGTTGGGATGTAATGTTGAAGTTGTTTAAGACCTTGGTGAGGCCAAATTTGGAATACTGTGTGCAGTTCTGGGTGCCTAATGACAGGAAGGATATCAATAAGATTGAAAGGGTGCAGTGAAGATTTACGAGGATGTTGCCGGATCTTCAGGAGATGAGTTACAGGGAAATATTAAACAGGTTAGGACTTTATTTTTGGGGGAGATAAATATGAGAGGTCATTGTTTAAAGCTGATGGCGGAAAGGTTGAAAGGAGAACATTAGGGGGAAGTTCTTCACTCAGAGTGGTGGGAGTGTGGAATGAGCTGCCATCTGATATGGTAAATGCGGGCTCAATCATGTGTTTTAAGAATAAATTGGATAGGTACATGAATGGGAGAGACTTGGAGGGTTATAGAATGGGAGCAGATCAGTAGGACTGGGGATATGATGGTCGGCACAGACTAGACAAGCTGAATGACCTGTTTTCTGTGCTATAGCGTTCTATGATTCTATGGTTCAATAACAAATTCTTGCCCATAACTTCTTTCATGTTTGCTAGGGTTCTATGTGAATTCACTAACTGGCACAAAATGATGGCATTTCAAAATGCACTGTGAAGCAATTAAATATTCTGAAGCCATAGGAGGCTCCTGCATAATTTCACACTTTTCTTCACTTTTAACACTTGGATGATTCCAGTGGATAAACTGACATAAAAATTAAATGACGGTTTTTTTGCAAGTCACACAAACAATAGTGTAGCAGTCTCAACAATGCAAATCATTCAGACATGTAGCACGAGTAATGCAGGTACACAATCCTTTATCCGGACATCTAAAATCCGGAAAGATCCAAAATCCAGCAAGTGGGGAGAGAGACGGCAGTGCGAGTCGGGCGGGTGAGGGGGTGGGAGACACCAGCGCGACTGGAAGGAGGTGGGGGTGAATACAGAAGCACAATTCAGGTGGGCTTAAATCTGGCTTTCCGAAATCTGGAAAAATCCAAAATTCGGAACACTCTGTCCCCCAAGGGTTTTGGATAAAGGATTGTGTACCTGTACCAATAAAATCAATTTGATTCTAAAACATCTTAAAATTTCTGGGGCCCTGTGCTGGTTCAATGCTTGCTCCTCTGGAGTCTGCAACCACTCCTAGTATTCTCCCTAACACAGTTGCCGCCATCTTGGGCACAGACCTCCAGAGTTGCAGGATTTTATAATAAACACTGTTGGCACCTTTAACAGGCTGTATAAAGCCTGTCGGGAGCCATCAGCATTAGGACCAAGCAGTAGGATCCTGCAGAGCACCCCAGCACTGTCATTGCAGCACTTCCTGGAGTGCTGCCATAGTTTTTTTTAAATATAACCTGATCTCTGATCTGGCCCACCAAGTCCAAAAGACAGGCAGATGGGCTTGGGAGGAGAGGAAGGATGGATGGAACTGAAGAAGTAGGCAGATCATTTTAAATTGTAAGGTTGAAAATTTGGCTCCTCCATGCTCACTGAGGATCCACACGATCCAGATTCAAACCTACAATATCCAAATAATGATGGTGAATCATTAATGATATTTACAATGTCCCAACTATAATATATATTGGTTACACATTAACTGCATTAGATACACTTCAAAATTGGAGGTTTGTCATTCATCAAAACAACCAAGCACATTTGCTGCACATAGATTACAGCTCTGCAAAAATCTGCCAAATTAACAACCAATTAATTCAAGAAAAAACAACTATGCCATGATTTAAGCAAGATGGAGCATACTTTCCAAAGTATAAAAATGTGTTGTAAAATGCTCTAAACTTTCAATGCGGTGAAGTGACAGAAGCCTAATTTAACTTACCGTTTTGAAAAACTGGCGGCCCAGGTAGGAGGTAGCCATGCTGGTTAGATTTTTTCCACTTCCTATTTTGCATTTAATATAACCATACAGATTAGACCCTTGAAGTGTTACACCCAAGATAACCACAGCCTGTTGCAAAGAAAATAGTAAGAACCCTTTAAAAACAATGGAAACAAAAATCAATCTCCACCTCAACTAATGTCAAATAACATTATCATTTTAGACAGTTCATGAAAGAGACTTGAACATTTTTCAAGGCACAAATAGAATCTGCATTTATATAGAAATTGCTCAAAATTTGGAAAACATTTATTTTATGCAATGATTATTGAATAATCAATATGATTTTCACAAGAAGACTAATTACAGTACAACTCCGATTATCCAAAATGGTTGGGACCTGCCCTACGTCAGATAAACGGTTTTCTTAGAGGACTGGTCATTATTTTAAAAACAACAAGAGCAAATCATGTATCAAATGTTTAAACAACAACAAACAACAAGGGAAAGCTTTTTGAGCATTAAAATAATGTTTAATTCTCACCAACAAATTGTGGCTGCCGCTGATCACCGATACAAACCCAATGCAGCTACCAATCACCGAAACCGCCATTGCCGATCCCTGACAAGAACCCAACGCTGCCGCTGATCCCCGGGGAGGCTTCCCGGGCTGGTGGAACACCCACTGGTGAGTCGGTGGGCACCTGTCTCCCTGGATGCTGGAGCTCCTGGCGCCGAATCCTCCCCAGGCCTACCACACACGCACACCGGGGAAATAGGCCAAGGGGAGGATTCGGAGTTGGCATCAGCATCTGGTATGCTGAGGACAATAAGGAGGGGAGGGGAGGAGAGGGAACCCCACTGAGACCAAGGTCCCGCTCCTGCCCGGGAGCCCAAGGTCCCCACTCTTGCCTGGGAGGCCAAAAGTAAAGAAGAAATGGAAAAAGGGAAGGGAGGGAGTCACCTGAAACGAGGACAGCCATCGATCTAATTTCACGTCGAATGAATTTTTTTTTTTCCAACCTGTGATGTCAGCTCAGCTCCGTAAAAAATTTGGATAAATGAGGATTTCGGAGAATCTGATTTCGGAAAATCGGGGTTGTACTGTACCAAGATTAAAGCTGTTCAGCAGGTCAAGAACTTACCAGCCATTTCAGTTTAAAGGAAAAGAAAGTACTGAAGATAAAAATGACCCACATGATGGGACAGATGACTAATCCTAGCCAAAAGATTTTGGATTCAGCCTCTGAGGAGATTTTCTTTCCTTTTCTTGAGGGCTATGAAAACCATTAAAAAAAAGACTAAAATTCTATTTTTTTGTTATTTCACGATACTCAATTCAGTGTAACATTTGTCAATGTGATTTAATTAAACATTTAACTAAATATTAGTTACTCATGAAACATTTTAGTTTCTTGTCAACAACTTCCACTTTTAAAAAAAAATTGATTCACCTTGTTCATTTCTGGTCAATTGTTTCCTCATTTTCACAATTCGGACTCCAAAGCAGCACACGCTGACTCTTCTGATCAATAAATGTGTTTGTTTCCACAAAGCAAATTTGATGCCATCAACAGTGCATATCCCACCCATGTACCAGACTCAACAAGAAAGGATGCAGTCAGATGACACCCACTGAACAGCAATTATACCTCCAAGGTTTAAGGAACTGCAGTTTCTCGATCCTAACATTAAAGCTTATTTTGCACTCATTTAAACGAAGAGACAAATAAACATACCTTCTTGGACTCAAAGACCCAATGACTCTTTCCATCGTCATCAACCTGGTTCCACCAACGCAACCCGACCAGTAGCCTGCCAGTGACATTCTGCATCAGAGACAGAAAGAGGGCAAGATAGTCAAGGCAAGAAAGATCAGGTTTTCCATATTCATTCATGCCATACAATTATAATTATATTAACAATACAGATCATAGCATAAATATATTGTTTTTAGCTAAAATATTCACTAATGATTTAAACCCATGGTTTTCAAGCTGCCCTCCCTAAACTCACATTCCACCTTAAGCAATCCCCATGCCATAAGTGCTCTGTGATTAGTAAGGGATTGCTTAAGGTGGGATGTGAGTGGGGAAAAAAGGTGGAGAATCATTGTTCTGGACCCAATTGTTACTGAAATATTTTGCTTGAGAAAAATTGTCATTGGCCCATTACCTTTAGAGTTATGAAACCATGCACATAACGAGTCAATGAGGTACAATTAAAACAATGATTTTCAAACTTTTTTCTTCCCACTCACATACCACCTTAAGCAATCCCTTACTAATCACAGAACACCTACAGCATACGGATTGCTTAAGGTAGAAAGTGAATGGGGGGGGGGGGTTTAAACCGCGGATTTAAAACATTCCATCAATTCAAAAACAAAACACTGAAGAAGATGCAAAGATGCAAGAAATAAAAGCAAAAACTGCCAGTCAGCACTAATGGGAACTCTATATGGAACTAAATATTTGATTACGAGCAGTCAAATGAAAAGCATGGCAGAGAAATAGATCAGATACTGAGCTAGCACTCAGAGGCCTGGACAACAGAACCAAAGTGAAAAATTCCATCAATGCATCTGGGAACTGAACAAATGTGGAATAAAAAGCTGATCCACCAATACAGACCATGAGACTTGTCGCCTGTCAAAAACTTATCTATCTTGGGGAAGAAAATTTGTTGTCCTTACCCAATCTAAAACACTTCAGCCATTTTAATGTACACTGGTACCCCATTTCACACCAGTCCAGAGTGCCAAATTGTGACAATGCTTTTGTTTCTCAACTCAACATTTACCCCACAGTCTCTTAAATATTTACTCTGGCTGTGCTCTCCTGCTCCTCCCTACTACCACTGCCAATGAATAGCCCCACCAGCCAGGGTAGAGAGGCTGCCTCTGAGGGGTACGGGGGTAGTTCAGCAGTGATGTGGACCCTGAGTGATGTGGTGAGTGCAGGCCACGGGTAGGCCCGGCAGCACCTTGTCCTCATGCTGACAGACTGTCGGATCTTCCAGCCATCCTTGTTGCTTCCATCAAGCATGATGAAGCATGATTTTGGCTGAAGAACCTTTCATAGCTCAGATTTCTCTGTGGTGACAAAAAGGGACCGAGTAGAGTTCTGATGGCAAACACAAGAGTAGGGTAGAATGCAGAGTTGCTGTAATAGCGTTGCACTAACCGCTATGCTAACTGGGCGTCGCCTGCTATGCTAACCATGCACCGTGTTTCTGAAGAGAGGACAGACAGACAAATATAAGTCAGTCTCATTGTGTAGAGAAGCAGTGAGAAAGGAAAATCATGTTTTATCAAATAGCCCATTTTCAATGTCTAAAGAAAACTGTTATTAAGTAGTACCCATTGAACACAAAAAAAATTGGACAGATCAAGGCATCTCTTTGTACTCCAGTACAGTAAAATACATTCTACCACTGAACAACTAAATTACGAGGTCCAAAAAGTTACTTACTTTTACAGTCCAGAAGTCACAAGATAGAAGCAAAATTATTGTCACAAAGCAGGCAATAAAGCTACTGCTCAGGAATTCACAAAGAAGGTAGACAACAATTGCACTAATTCGGAAAAACAGATGGAAGAAACACGCCACTGGATGCCTTTTAAAAAAAAAGAAAAATATTTTAGTAAACAAATCTCCACAATTCAAATACATTCATACCACTGCAGCTCAATAGGTGAATGCTAAAAGGTTGCCAGAGGATCATAAAAAGTAGAAAGAGAACGGACAGAAAGGATTATGGAAAAGAATTTAAGGGCTTGATCATTCTAATTGTGTGGTGATTAATTTCCAGGATAAGACAGAACTGAGAGTGTAGACAACTTTAGTAAAACCACAATGCTGGAGAAATTCAGTAGGTCAGTGTACTTTAGATAGCAAAGATACATTACCCACGTTTTAGACTTCATTTTCATTCAGTGAAGACAATCTATTGGATTTATGTGACTGGAGGTAATTACAGGCATAGGTAACGAGAGGCAATGAAAAGATTTGAAAATCCTAAGAATTTTAAGATAAAGGTGTTGCTTAACCAGTGTAGGTCAGGAAGGTGACTGGAAAATGAAATTTCATGGGAATTAAGATGTCAAAATACAACATAATCTTAACTCTTGAGAGGAATAAAGTAACAAGAGTCTGGCCAAGAATGCACTGGCATAGCAAAGCTCACCAGCTTAAATGCTCATTTAACGGTAAGATCATGGAAAATAGTTTTAACCTCAGATGAGATGAAGCAAGATCCGAGTGAGTGAATGTTGTGTTGGTGTTTTATTGAGACGGCACAAGCAATTCAACTCATATCAAATATGACACAAGGTTGCAGTGTGGCTCCATTCAGTCAATCGTCAAGGAGGGCAACAAAGTCAGTAGATAGGACATTGTGCTTGAAAAAGGGCTAACAATTTCATACACATGGAACTCGGCAAAAGTGGAGAAAATGAAAAATAGTTGAACAAATTGATATTACAAAAATAAAATTAACAGGAATATAAATGCAGCAGATTGGATTGATCTCTCTCCCAAAGTCATCCATTCCCAACCCAAGGTTAATCATTGGAGCGAAAAAAACAGGTGTTGGAAATTGAACATGAAAACTGGGAATGCTGGAATATCTCAACAGATCGAGCAATATCAGAAGGGGAGAAAAATAATTGATATTTTACCCAAACACATATCCTGCATAATCCCCACTAGTTCCAATAGTACTTCCAGCATGGGTACATCTTCCCCGCCCTTTCCTTTCAGCATTCTGAGAGGATCTTTCCTCAACTACCCAGTCCCCTCTTCCATTTTCACAAGCATTTCTCTTCTAAATTTAAATTTAAACTTACAGCACAGTTACAGGCCCTTTCGGCCCATGAACCCGTGCCTCCCAATTGACCTACAACCCCCAATACATTTTGAACGGTGGGAGGAAACATGAGCCCACGGGGTAAAAACCACACAGACACAGGGAGAACATACAAACTCCATATAGACAGCACAGGATTCAAATCCCGGTCCCGATCGCTGGTGCTGTAACAGCATTACGCTAGCCACACCACCCCTCATACGTCTTCCTATGCAATGGTAGAAGATGCCTTATCCACCCCATTTTACATCCCCTCTTCTCACCACCCAGCCAACACAAACTGTCCTTCACTGGCATGTTCCGATTTAGTGATGAATTTGCAGTGTGCTTTGCATTTTCCTCCACATGCAAGGAATCAACCAGATTAGGTGACTAAATTGGCTGCAGATTGCAGAATCTGAAGCTAAACACAATCTGATAGAGGAACTCAGTGGGTCCAGCAACAGTTTTGATGAAGCTGCTCGACCCGCTGAGTTCTTCCAGCATACTGTGCTGAGCTTCAGATTAGGTAACTATTTTGCAGATCACCTCCATTCAATCAGCAAGTGCAGCATCTGAGCTTCCAGTTGCCAGTTACTTCAGTTCTCCCTCCTCTCTCTGTCTTCTATCTCCTCTGTTGTTCTAACAATGCCCAGCGTATGCTTGAAAAACAACCACTTCATCTTCTCCAACAATGTCCAGTGTAAACTTGAGGAACACCCCCCTGGGATTTAATAATGTGTCACCATTTCAGGCAAACATCTTTTTCTCCCCCCCACCCCGCTCCTCCTCACAGATCTAGCTATTTCTGTCTATTTTAATTTGCTGCTTTTTAAATTGCTACTGTGCCCCAACTGACAGTATTTAAAGTAATTGTGGCCAGAACAGCTTTGATCTTTTCCCTATCACAGACATTTCTTGTTCCCTGTACTCTGCCCCTCTCTGCAACATAAAACACATTTGTTTTCTCACTTTTCAATTTCTGATGAAAGGTCATCAACCTAACCATCAGTTGTTTCTCTCTCCACTGGTGATGCTTCTAAAGTTTGCTAATTTATATTTCAAGAATAAACAGGGCAATTTTAAAGCATTTTTAAAAATATTTAACAAACCTAAAATTTGTATCATCTATCTATCATGAATATAGATTATATATCCCTGATGAATATTCTTTTGCATTGGTTACATAATGAAGCAGTAGCAGGTACTTGGTTGCACTGGGTATATAAAATAGCTAGATTTCTTCCAAATACAGCATGGGACACAAGGACTGGGCAAATGGCAAATTAAAGAACATGAATTGAAATCACCCTCTCACTCGCTTAATCTATGTTTGGACCAATTGTGGAATTTGCTGTTTTATTAAATTTGGATATACTTTAAGATGACCAAGACAGTCACATTTTTTAAAAATTCAAAAGTATAAATTATTGCAAAATAAGATGACTAAGTGAGATATCCATTAATCAAGATTAAAATGGAAAAATAATTTGGATATTTATTGTAACTGAGCAAAATGATAGTATGACATAGATTATTAAGATTAGGTATAGGTTGGTTCATTATAATTTTTTTACAATTATATTTAACTCTTCAGAAATAGAGAAACAATTTGATTTCTTCAGATTTACACACCCACCCTACCCACATTCTACATGTGCACCCACCCAGCTCCTACACATACACCTTCCCCTCCCACAAACACAACACCCCTCGCTACCCCAACACACCTCTCCCCCACCACACACACACACATCTCCCCTTCCCCCACACACCTCCCCACCCCACACAACCCCCTCCCCTCCCACACAACCCCCTCCTCTCCCCACACAACACCCTCCCCTCCCACTCTCCCACCTCACACACCCCTCCCCTCCCACCTCACACACCCCTCCCCTCCCACCACACACACCCCCTCCCTTCCCACCACACACACCCCCTCCCCTCCCACCACACACACCCCCTCCCCTCCCACCTCACAAACCCCTCCCCTCCCACCTCACACACACCCCCTCCCACCACACACACCCCCTCCCACCTCACACACCCCCTCCCACCTCACACCCCCTCCCACCTCACGCACCCCCTCCCACCTCACGCACCCCCTCCCACCTCACGCACCCCCTCCCACCTCACGCACCCCCTCCCACCTCACGCACCCCCTCCCACCTCACGCACCCCCTCCCACCTCACGCACCCCCTCCCCACCTCACGCACCCCCTCCCCACCTCACGCACCCCCTCCCACCTCACGCACCCCCTCCCCTCCCACCTCACACGCACCCCCTCCCACCACACGCACCCCCTCCCACCTCACGCACCCCCTCCCACCTCACGCACCCCCTCCCACCTCACGCACCCCCTCCCACCTCACGCACCCCCTCCCACCTCACGCACCCCCTCCCACCTCACGCACCCCCTCCCACCTCACGCACCCCCTCCCACCTCACGCACCCCCTCCCACCTCACGCACCCCCTCCCACCTCACGCACCCCCTCCCACCTCACGCACCCCCTCCCACCTCACGCACCCCCTCCCACCTCACGCACCCCCTCCCACCTCACGCACCCCCTCCCACCTCACGCACCCCCTCCCACCTCACGCACCCCCTCCCACGTCACGCACCCCCTCCCACCTCACGCACCCCCTCCCACCTCACGCACCCCCTCCCACCTCACGCACCCCCTCCCACCTCACGCACCCCCTCCCACCTCACGCACCCCCTCCCCACCTCACGCACACCCTCCCCACCTCACGCACCCCCTCCCACCTCACACACCCCCTCCCACCTCACACACCCCCTCCCACCTCACACACCCCCTCCCACCTCACACACCCCCTCCCACCTCACACACCCCCTCCCACCCTACACAAACCCCTCCTCTACCCAAACCCCCTCCCACCCCACACAACCCCCTCCCCTCCCACCCCACACAACCCCCTCCCCTCCCACCCCACACAACCCCCTCCCCTCCCACCCCACACAACCCCCTCCCCTCCCACCCCACACAACCCCCTCCCCTCCCACCCCACACAACCCCCTCCCCTCCCACCCCACACAACCCCCTCCCCTCCCCTCCCACCCCACACAACCCCCTCCCCTCCCCTCCCACCCCACACAAACCCATCCTCTCACCAAACCCCCTCCCACCTCACGCACCCCCTCCCACCTCACGCACCCCCTCCCACCTCACGCACCCCCTCCCACCTCACGCACCCCCTCCCACCTCACGCACCCCCTCCCACCTCACGCACCCCCTCCCACCTCACGCACCCCCTCCCACCTCACGCACCCCCTCCCACCTCACGCACCCCCTCCCACCTCACGCACCCCCTCCCACCTCACGCACCCCCTCCCACCTCACGCACCCCCTCCCACCTCACGCACCCCCTCCCACCTCACGCACCCCCTCCCACCTCACGCACCCCCTCCCACCTCACGCACCCCCTCCCACCTCACGCACCCCCTCCCACCTCACGCACCCCCTCCCACCTCACGCACCCCCTCCCACCTCACGCACCCCCTCCCACCTCACGCACCCCCTCCCACCTCACGCACCCCCTCCCCACCTCACGCACCCCCTCCCCACCTCACGCACCCCCTCCCCACCTCACGCACCCCCTCCCCACCTCACGCACCCCCTCCCCACCTCACGCACCCCCTCCCCACCTCACGCACCCCCTCCCCACCTCACGCACCCCCTCCCACCTCACACACCCCTCCCACCTCACACACCCCCTCCCACCCTACACAAACCCCTCCTCTCCCCAAACCCCCTCCCACCCCACACAACCCCCTCCCCTCCCACCCCACACAACCCCCTCCCCTCCCACCCCACACAACCCCCTCCCCTCCCACCCCACACAACCCCCTCCCCTCCCACCCCACACAACCCCCTCCCCTCCCACCCCACACAACCCCCTCCCCTCCCCTCCCCTCCCACCCCACACAACCCCCTCCCCTCCCCTCCCACCCCACACATTCCCCTCCCCTCCCCTCCCACCCCACACAAACCCCTCCCCTCCCCTCCCACCCCACACAAACCCCTCCCCTATCCTCCCACCCTACACAAACCCCTCCTCTCCCCAAACCCCCTCCCACCCCACACAAACCCATCCTCTCACCAAACCCCCTCCCACCCCACACAACCCTCACCCACCCCACACAAACCCCTTCCCACCCCACACAACCCCCTCCCACCCCACACAACCCCCTCCCACCCCACACAACTCCCTCCCACCCCACACAACCCCCTCCCACCCCACACAAACCCCTCCCACCCCACGCAAACCCCTCCCCTATCCTCCCACCCCACGCAAACCCCTCCCACCCCACGCAAACCCCCTCCCACCCCACGCAAACCCCCTCCCACCCCACGCACACCCCCTCCCACCCCACGCACACCCCCTCCCACCCCACGCAAACCCCCTCCCACCCCACGCAAACCCCCTCCCACCCCACGCAAACCCCCTCCCACCCCACGCAAACCCCCTCCCACCCCACGCAAACCCCCTCCCACCCACGCAAACCCCCTCCCACCCCACGCAAACCCCCTCCCACCCCACGCAAACCCCCTCCCACCCCACGCAAACCCCCTCCCACCCCACGCAAACCCCCTCCCACCCCACGCAAACCCCCTCCCACCCCACGCAAACCCCCTCCCACCCCACGCAAACCCCCTCCCACCCCACGCAAACCCCCTCCCACCCCACGCAAACCCCCTCCCACCCCACGCAAACCCCCTCCCACCCCACGCAAACCCCCTCCCACCCCACGCAAACCCCCTCCCACCCCACGCAAACCCCCTCCCACCCCACGCAAACCCCCTCCCACCCCACGCAAACCCCCTCCCACCCCACGCAAACCCCCTCCCACCCCACGCAAACCCCCTCCCACCCCACGCAAACCCCCTCCCACCCCACGCAAACCCCCTCCCACCCCACGCAAACCCCCTCCCACCCCACGCAAACCCCCTCCCACCCCACGCAAACCCCCTCCCACCCCACGCAAACCCACTCCCACCCCACGCAAACCCCCTCCCACCCCACGCAAACCCCCTCCTCTCCCCACTCAACCCCCTCCACTCCCACTCTCCCACCTCACACACCCCCTCCCCTCCCACACAAGCCCCTCCTCTCCCCACACCCCCTCCCCTCCCACACCCCCTCCCCTCCCACACCCCCTCCCCTCCCACACCCCCTCCCCTCCCACACCCCCTCCCCTCCCACACCCCCTCCCCTCCCACACCCCCTCCCCTCCCACACCCCCTCCCCTCCCACACCCCCTCCCCTCCCACACCACCTCCCCTCCCACACCCCCTCCCCTCCCACCTCACGCACCCCCTCCCACCTCACGCACCCCCTCCCACCTCACGCACCCCCTCCCACCTCACGCACCCCCTCCCACCTCACGCACCCCCTCCCACCTCACGCACCCCCTCCCACCTCACGCACCCCCTCCCACCTCACGCACCCCCTCCCACCTCACGCACCCCCTCCCACCTCACGCACCCCCTCCCACCTCACGCACCCCCTCCCACCTCACGCACCCCCTCCCACCTCACGCACCCCCTCCCACCTCACGCACCCCCTCCCACCTCACGCACCCCCTCCCACCTCACGCACCCCCTCCCACCTCACGCACCCCCTCCCACCTCACGCACCCCCTCCCACCTCACGCACCCCCTCCCACCTCACGCACCCCCTCCCACCTCACGCACCCCCTCCCACCTCACGCACCCCCTCCCACCTCACGCACCCCCTCCCACCTCACGCACCCCCTCCCACCTCACGCACCCCCTCCCACCTCACGCACCCCCTCCCACCTCACGCACCCCCTCCCACCTCACGCACCCCCTCCCCACCTCACGCACCCCCTCCCCACCTCACGCACCCCCTCCCCACCTCACGCACCCCCTCCCCACCTCACGCACCCCCTCCCCACCTCACGCACCCCCTCCCACCTCACGCACCCCCTCCCACCTCACACACCCCCTCCCACCCTACACAAACCCCTCCTCTCCCCAAACCCCCTCCCACCCCACACAACCCCCTCCCCTCCCACCCCACACAACCCCCTCCCCTCCCACCCCACACAACCCCCTCCCCTCCCACCCCACACAACCCCCTCCCCTCCCACCCCACACAACCCCCTCCCCTCCCACCCCACACAACCCCCTCCCCTCCCCTCCCCTCCCACCCCACACAACCCCCTCCCCTCCCCTCCCACCCCACACATCCCCCTCCCCTCCCCTCCCACCCCACACAAACCCCTCCCCTATCCTCCTGTGAGAGATGGGAAAATTGACCTAAAATTATGAACATGGAAGAAACTAAAGTTCATCAGTAAAATGGCTGAAACCAGTTCAAACAGGATAAGTTTGGGGCTTAGGATGCAGGAAAGCAGAGTCAGCACGATTAACATAAGAATCTTCTATCCTTTGTGACAAGACCATAGGACTAAGATAAGGAATGGTAAGGTACAATAGAATGTAGGAAGTTGAGGTAGTCTGGATCAGATAAGGGTCTCCTAGCCCTGGACAGAAGTACCAAGTCATACATTTCTAATTAGCTAACCATACACAGATTTATACATATGAAATTAGCCAACCCTAGATAGAATGAGTCAACTCTGCATATCAAGAGACTGTAGCCCAGAGAATCAGGAAGGTGTGAATAAGGACAATGACATGAAGGGACACCGACAGGATACCCCCCCTGGTCCTCCAAGTGTACTGAAACTGCACGTAGGCAGGAAGAATTACCTATGCCAAACCCATCCAGGGGGCAGAAGAATGTAAGGGGGAGGGCATTCTGATACTGAAATTGACTGTATAAAAGTTGGGTGAGCCCCAGTATGTGTGTGTATTCCCAGGGTAAGGGGAAGCACCCAACTTTGCATTGTTGTAGTAATAAATGTTCTTTGTTCTCAATTTTTGTCTCGAGCAATTTCTTTAAAGGTACTTTAATTCCTAACAAATGGGGGCTCGTCCGGGATCACACTCCCTCCACTGACAGAGTACCCCGACGACGAGAGTAGGTGCACCCTGGCTGATTCAGCTGGACTCACGGGCGACGGGTGGCTGGTCAGTGGAAGAAGCGAGTGATATCCGAGAAGAGGCATTGAGAACAAACGGCGGAAGGACGCGCGCTAGAGCAGTACTGCCAGAACTCGGTAAGAGTATTTTACTTGTTCCTAAGTATGGGAATAGCGGGCAGTAGAGATGAGAGTCCTGACACAGGACGTGACCACCAGATAGCTACGTACAGCCCGCTTGGGATGATGTTATCTGAGTGGGGCACAGGAAAGACCCGCGGTAAAGACAAACTAGCGGGCAGTAGAGATGAGAGTCCTGACACAGGACGTGACCACCAGATAGCTACGTACAGCCCGCTTGGGATGATGTTATCTGAGTGGGGCACAGGAAAGACCCGCGGTAAAGACAAACTGACGACGGTCAGGTATTGTTGTAATGAATGGGTGGGATACCCGGTTAAAGGGAGCTCCGTGTACTGGCCAAAATTCGGATCCGAGGATGAATGGATGTGTGAAGCTTTGAACTCATGACTCTATCAAAACCAGCCAGACAATGTTGAGAGCAGGGAATATGCAGCCTGCTGGCTCAAGGGATCCATTGAACAGCTGGTTTTGAATGAGAAAGAATTCAGGAATAAGAGAGAGGAGGAACCTCTTGTCCCTGAACCACAGGGTTGGGATGTGTTACATTCCCTCCCTCCACCTTATGTTCCTCCTATGCCGGCTCCTATCTTTCCTTCCCCTCCTATTGCCTACCCTTCTGCACCTTCCCCACCTCCCCCACCACTAGAGAAGAGAGAAGAGAGCAGGAGTGGTATGATAACTTGCTCACAAAGCACTCGATTACCACCTCTGTTGGCAGGAGAGAGAGGTAACTTTAATTCAGAACAGCGTGAGACTCTTCAGGAAGAAAGGGCAGAACCCTTTGATTCATTTCCCAGGGAGCAGGAACCCAGATCTAATAAGCCAGAAACCAATTGGATGAGACCACTGCGGGAAGTTCCCATGAGAGAGGGTCTCGGTTTCGTAAATGTGCCCCTGACCAGTACTGAAGTGTGTAACTTTAAGAAAGAACTAACCTCCCTGATAGAAGATCCCCAGGGATGTGCCGAACAGTTAGACCAATTTTTGGGACCAAATATATATACAATATGGGGGTCTCGACATAGAATCCCCAGCAGGGGAACAATTGGTACTAACAGGTTTTGTTACCAACTCAGCCCCAGACATTAAGAGAAAATTACAAAAGACAGAAAATTGGCATGAGCAGGGAATAACCCAGCTTCTACAGATCACACAAAAAGCATTTGTCCAGACATCTGAGGATAAGCAGAAAGCAAAGGCTAACATTTTGATGCAAGCAGTTAAAGGAATAGTAGATGAGTAACATGAAAAAAAAAAAGAGGCAGGGACTGTGTGCCAGCTCCTGAATGTTGGGAGAAGTGCAGGGAGTGGGAGAGTAGAGACCAGAGATAATTTCATAAATCACGACTTCCCACTTCAGTCACTGACCAATATTGATTAAAATTCATGCTAAAAATTAAATGTCATAAATGATCGTTTTTTTTCAATACTGTAGAATTAGCGAATTTAACTACCAGTTAATTCCAATTTATGAAATAAATTGTATTTAAATGTGATTTTGCACAGGGAGTACCTGAGAGTTGAGTGATGTTATAACATTTGCAGGGAGAAATGTTTGCGCAAATAGGGTGAGTTCTATACATCTTAACTTTAAGTGTATGTGAGATAAAGAAAGGATCTGATGTGTAAAGTGGCTGGATCAGCCAGTTGAAGGGGGAGTGTGCATGTCCCTTTAAGTACACTGTGGCACTTGAAATTGAGGCTTCAGGCTCTTGTCTTGCAGTTAGAGGTATGGAGCCCTATCAACACATTTAATACATTTCTTCTACACATTCAGCAGTCAAGGTCCGTGAGTTTAAAGATCACCCACCTCTGGAGAATAAAGATACCTCTGGGGATTCCTATGGGGATTCCTATAAGTTTAATCATTCATTTCTCTGGTGCATTTTCCTCTGGAGTGAAATTAATGCCTCAGCACAATTTCTCTGTATTGCCGCTGTTATTTAATTCATGATAACTTTCCCCCATTCATCAGGTTTATATTTAAATCCGGTAGTGCGGAAGTTACATTGTAAATAATCACGGAGGTAAATCCTGCGCAACTGGATTCAGCTTAATGGAGAAATAAACCTGCGAACTGGTCTATGGTGCTGTGTGAGTACTGCAATAGGTGGAATATGATTTAAATTGGTGGCATAGTTCAGAACAATTGGTGCATAAGAATAATAATATCATTAAGAACTCACAGATCTTGTACCAGATGCTATTCAGTACATCTTGACTTAAGGACTGGAGAAATTGGCATGTTAGAATGAGATTGGCATGGTACCAATATTTCTTGATTCAATAATGACTCCACAAGCTCCAGGATTCATGCAGCAGAACTTTTAAGTGGAATATAATAGAAACTAGCCTGTACTTAAATTATTGTGTGTGCAATCTTCATAAGAACATCTTTAACTTTTTTGGTGCCTGTTTTACAGACTGTTTTAAATAAGGCCAGCTCCTGTGAGCTGTGGCACAAGGCATTTTACTTAAGGCAGAACTAAAGGTTGAATATGTTTCAAGTTCTCTTGCAGGGCTCTTGTGCTGCAATGTCTGTTATGTACTCACTCTAACAAATTGGAAGGGTTGTGCCCCATACAGACAAGCAGCTCCAACTGCATTTTAATAAGGTCTAACATATTCAAAACCCATGCAAATATGGTTTGTGTTTCATTTTACAATTTTTACACTAACACAAAGGAAAGTCAGATTGTTATTCATTTTATTAAAATCTAGTGATTGGTTATATGTAAAAGCATGGCAAGAGGATCAACTAAAACCTGCCTGGGATGGTCCCTTCTGTGTACTTTTAATTACAGACACAGCAGTAAGAACAAGAGAGAAAGGCTGGACCCACATTCAAAGAATTAATGACAAAGTGCCATAATGTTACAATTTTATTCGTTTTTTTAATGGTTTATTCAGTTTTGTGTATTTTATTGCTGTTTTCAATGAGCTTTACATTTATCGTGGTTTATTCAGTTTGTGTATTTTATTGCTGTTTTCAATGAGCTTTACATTTATCGTGGTTTATTCAGTTTTGTGTATTTTATTGCTGTTTTCAATGAGCTTTACATTTATCGTGGTTTATTCAGTTTTGTGTATTTTATTGCTGTTTTCAATGAGCTTTACATTTATCGTGGTTTATTCAGTTTTTGTGCATTTTATTGCTGTTTTCAATGAGCTTTACATTTATTGTGGTTTTATTCAGTTCTTCTTGCATTTTATTGCTGTTTTCAATGAGCTTTACATTTATTGTGGTTTTATTCAGTTCTTCTTGCATTTTATTGCAGTTTTCAATGAGCTTTACATTTATTGTGGTTTTATTCAGTTCTTGCATTTTATTGCAGTTTTCAATGAGCTTTACATTTTTTGTGTTTTATTAAGTTCTTATTGTATTTTAATGAGCTTACATGTATTCTTCATTGTTGTTTACTAATTTCTTTGAAATATTGTTCGTTAATGTTTTAAGCCCCCCTGGAATAGGGGCAGCAGAGGTTACAATTCAGCTCCTTTAGAATGTAGACAGGGCATAGATTTAATGTATAGTCATAATGGGATATAAGGGATCCCAATACGGACCAGGGGAATTAAACAGCTTTAGTGGAGTACTCTCGATGTTTTAAGTACTTCTGGAGAAGGGGTAGCAGAGGTTACAGATTGTACTGTTTTACAGGCTAGAGAGGGCATAGAGGCAAGGTATTTAGAATACGGATCAGGGAAACACAGTGGGGATAGGCAGTCACACAGTGAGGCACCTGTGTACACAGACTAACCGCAAAACAAACAATGTACATTTCACACAAAGGGGGAAACTAACAAGCTAACCGCAAAACAAACAGACACTTCACACAACCACGAGACACATAATCCCCCACCTGGCTCTCTCTCTCTGATCATCCCTGAAGGGGAACACCTGTTTTCAGGGAGCTGCTGCTCATCTGGTGCTTATATAACGTGGAAAGGAGCGAAGTAGAGTGCAGGGTGTCAAAATCCTCACAAAGGACATTGGATTGTACATGTAGCAGAGAGAGAGAGAGTTGACACATATGCTAATGTACACAGACAGGCTGCAACTCACAAGTTCAATGAATGTTAGCAGACAAGCTGCAACACACAGTTAAATCACAAGAAACAATCCCCCCCAGCTTGGTCTCTTTTCATCACCCCATGAAAGGGAGCACCAGTTTCCAACAACGTGAGCTGCTTGACACTTTAATATCAGGCTCCAAACAGCCTTCGGAGATCGGTGGCCCTAGGGTTCGGGGCTGAAGGGGACATCAGATACTAGCCACAATCAAACGGAACCGCCTGACTACTGCGACTCGTTCGCTGCTGAAGGCAGCGCTTCTCATAGACTGCTACTCGTTCGCTGCTGAAGGCAGCGCCTCTCACAGACTTCGTCGGGACAACACTTAACAAAGGTCGTGTGCTTCAAAGACACTGCTTCCATATTTCAACGTATGGGATGGACTAGACTCTTTACTGAGAACTGGAGCCTGATACTCCAAACCCTAATAAGCAGCTGGACTCACTCCCCTGACCTTCATGGTGCTCCCCTACCTAAAGACTTTACACAGACATTACAATTCGGTTATTGACCAGCTGGGTAAAACTACACCTTACACTTGAAAGATCAGTGTTACTGATCTAAAAGAAAAGTGAGGAAGGGGGGGGGGGGATCAGTCACACTGACACTAGTAACCAAAGATCAGTAACACTGATCATGGTGAAAGATCAGTATTACTGATCTAAAAGAAAAGTGAGGATTGTGAGAGATGGGAAAATTGACCTAAAATTATGAACATGGAAGAAACTAAAGTTCATCAGTAAAATGGCTGAAACCAGTTCAAACAGGATAAGTTTGGGGCTTAGGATGCAGGAAAGCAGAGTCAGCACGATTAACATAAGAATCTTCTATCCTTTGTGACAAGACCATAGGACTAAGATAAGGAATGGTAAGGTACAATAGAATGTAGGAAGTTGAGGTAGTCTGGATCAGATAAGGGTCTCCTAGCCCTGGACAGAAGTACCAAGTCATACATTTCTAATTAGCTAACCATACACAGATTTATACATATGAAATTAGCCAACCCTAGATAGAATGAGTCAACTCTGCATATCAAGAGACTGTAGCCCAGAGAATCAGGAAGGTGTGAATAAGGACAATGACATGAAGGGACACCGACAGGATACCCCCCCTGGTCCTCCAAGTGTACTGAAACTGCACGTAGGCAGGAAGAATTACCTATGCCAAACCCATCCAGGGGGCAGAAGAATGTAAGGGGGAGGGCATTCTGATACTGAAATTGACTGTATAAAAGTTGGGTGAGCCCCAGTATGTGTGTGTATTCCCAGGGTAAGGGGAAGCACCCAACTTTGCATTGTTGTAGTAATAAATGTTCTTTGTTCTCAATTTTTGTCTCGAGCAATTTCTTTAAAGGTACTTTAATTCCTAACACTCCCACCCTACACAAACCCCTCCTCTCCCCAAACCCCCTCCCACCCCACACAAACCCATCCTCTCACCAAACCCCCTCCCACCCCACACAACCCTCACCCACCCCACACAAACCCCTTCCCACCCCACACAACCCCCTCCCACCCCACACAACCCCCTCCCACCCCACACAACCCCCTCCCACCCCACACAACCCCCTCCCACCCCACACAACCCCCTCCCACCCCACACAAACCCCTCCCACCCCACACAAACCCCTCCCCTATCCTCCCACCCTACACAAACCCCTCCTCACCCCAAACCCCCTCCCACCCCACACAACCCCCTCCCACCCCACGCAAACCCCCTCCCACCCCACGCAAACCCCCTCCCACCCCACGCAAACCCCCTCCCACCCCACGCAAACCCCCTCCCACCCCACGCAAACCCCCTCCCACCCCACGCAAACCCCCTCCCACCCCACGCAAACCCCCTCCCACCCCACGCAAACCCCCTCCCACCCCACGCAAACCCCCTCCCACCCCACGCAAACCCCCTCCCACCCCACGCAAACCCCCTCCCACCCCACGCAAACCCCCTCCCACCCCACGCAAACCCCCTCCCACCCCACGCAAACCCCCTCCCACCCCACGCAAACCCCCTCCCACCCCACGCAAACCCCCTCCCACTCCACGCAAACCCCCTCCTCTCCCCACTCAACCCCCTCCACTCCCTCCTCTCCCACCTCACACACCCCCTCCCCTCCCACACAACCCCCTCCTCTCCCCACACCCCCTCCCCTCCCACATCCCCTCCCCTCCCACACCCCCTCCCCTCCCACACCCCCTCCCCTCCCACCTCCCACACCCCCTCCCCTCCCACCTCACACACCCCCTCCCCTCCCACCTCACACACCCCCTCCCCTCCCACCTCACACACCCCCTCCCCTCCCACCTCACACACCCCCTCCCACCTCACACACCCCCTCCCACCTCACACACCCCCTCCCATCTCACACACCCCCTCCCATCTCACACACCCCCTCCCATCTCACACACCCCCTCCCATCTCACACACCCCCTCCCCTCCCACCTCACACACCCCCTCCCACCTCACACACCCCCTCCCACCTCACACACCCCCTCCCACCTCACACACCCCCTCCCACCTCACACACCCCCTCCCACCTCACACACCCCCTCCCACCTCACACACCCCCTCCCACCTCACACACCCCCTCCCACCTCACACACCCCCTCCCACCTCACACACCCCCTCCCACCTCACACACCCCCTCCCACCTCACACACCCCCTCCCACCTCACACACCCCCTCCCACCTCACACACCCCCTCCCACCTCACACACCCCCTCCCACCTCACACACCCCCTCCCACCTCACACACCCCCTCCCACCTCACACACCCCCTCCCCTCCCACACCCCCTCCCCTCCCACACCCCCTCCCCTCCCACATCCCCTCCCCTCCCATCTCACACACCCCCTCCCCTCCCACCTCACACACCCCCTCCCACCTCACACACCCCCTCCCATCTCACACACCCCCTCCCACCTCACACACCCCCTCCCACCTCACACACCCCCTCCCCTACCCACCCACCCTACACAAACCCCTCCTCTCCCCAAACCCCCTCCCACCTCACACACCCCCTCCCACCCTACACAAACCCCTCCTCTACCCAAACCCCCTCCCACCCCACACAACCCCCTCCCCTCCCACCCCACACAACCCCCTCCCCTCCCACCCCACACAACCCCCTCCCCTCCCACCCCACACAACCCCCTCCCCTCCCACCCCACACAACCCCCTCCCCTCCCACCCCACACAACCCCCTCCCCTCCCCTCCCACCCCACACAACCCCCTCCCCTCCCCTCCCACCCCACACAAACCCATCCTCTCACCAAACCCCCTCCCACCTCACGCACCCCCTCCCACCTCACGCACCCCCTCCCACCTCATGCACCCCCTCCCACCTCACGCACCCCCTCCCACCTCACGCACCCCCTCCCACCTCACGCACCCCCTCCCACCTCACGCACCCCCTCCCACCTCACGCACCCCCTCCCACCTCACGCACCCCCTCCCACCTCACGCACCCCCTCCCACCTCACGCACCCCCTCCCACCTCACGCACCCCCTCCCACCTCACGCACCCCCTCCCACCTCACGCACCCCCTCCCACCTCACGCACCCCCTCCCACCTCACGCACCCCCTCCCACCTCACGCACCCCCTCCCACCTCACGCACCCCCTCCCACCTCACGCACCCCCTCCCACCTCACGCACCCCCTCCCACCTCACGCACCCCCTCCCCACCTCACGCACCCCCTCCCCACCTCACGCACCCCCTCCCCACCTCACGCACCCCCTCCCCACCTCACGCACCCCCTCCCCACCTCACGCACCCCCTCCCCACCTCACGCACCCCCTCCCACCTCACGCACCCCTCCCACCTCACACACCCCCTCCCACCCTACACAAACCCCTCCTCTCCCCAAACCCCCTCCCACCCCACACAACCCCCTCCCCTCCCACCCCACACAACCCCCTCCCCTCCCACCCCACACAACCCCCTCCCCTCCCACCCCACACAACCCCCTCCCCTCCCACCCCACACAACCCCCTCCCCTCCCACCCCACACAACCCCCTCCCCTCCCCTCCCCTCCCACCCCACACAACCCCCTCCCCTCCCCTCCCACCCCACACATCCCCCTCCCCTCCGCTCCCACCCCACACAAACCCCTCCCCTCCCCTCCCACCCCACACAAACCCCTCCCCTATCCTCCCACCCTACACAAACCCCTCCTCTCCCCAAACCCCCTCCCACCCCACACAAACCCATCCTCTCACCAAACCCCCTCCCACCCCACACAACCCTCACCCACCCCACACAAACCCCTTCCCACCCCACACAACCCCCTCCCACCCCACACAACCCCCTCCCACCCCACACAACTCCCTCCCACCCCACACAACCCCCTCCCACCCCACACAAACCCCTCCCACCCCACACAAACCCCTCCCCTATCCTCCCACCCCACGCAAACCCCTCCCACCCCACGCAAACCCCCTCCCACCCCACGCAAACCCCCTCCCACCCCACGCACACCCCCTCCCACCCCACGCACACCCCCTCCCACCCCACGCACACCCCCTCCCACCCCACGCACACCCCCTCCCACCCCACGCAAACCCCCTCCCACCCCACGCAAACCCCCTCCCACCCCACGCAAACCCCCTCCCACCCCACGCAAACCCCCTCCCACCCCACGCAAACCCCCTCCCACCCCACGCAAACCCCCTCCCACCCCACGCAAACCCCCTCCCACCCCACGCAAACCCCCTCCCACCCCACGCAAACCCCCTCCCACCCCACGCAAACCCCCTCCCACCCCACGCAAACCCCCTCCCACCCCACGCAAACCCCCTCCCACCCCACGCAAACGCCCTCCCACCCCACGCAAACCCCCTCCCACCCCACGCAAACCCCCTCCCACCCCACGCAAACCCCCTCCCACCCCACGCAAACCCCCTCCCACCCCACGCAAACCCCCTCCCACCCCACGCAAACCCCCTCCCACCCCACGCAAACCCCCTCCCACCCCACGCAAACCCCCTCCCACCCCACGCAAACCCCCTCCCACCCCACGCAAACCCCCTCCCACCCCACGCAAACCCCCTCCCACCCCACGCAAACCCCCTCCCACCCCACGCAAACCCCCTCCCACCCCACGCAAACCCCCTCCCACCCCACGCAAACCCCCTCCCACCCCACGCAAACCCCCTCCCACCCCACGCAAACCCCCTCCCACCCCACGCAAACCCCCTCCCACCCCACGCAAACCCCCTCCCACCCCACGCAAACCCCCTCCCACCCCACGCAAACCCACTCCCACCCCACGCAAACCCCCTCCCACCCCACGCAAACCCCCTCCTCTCCCCACTCAACCCCCTCCACTCCCACTCTCCCACCTCACACACCCCCTCCCCTCCCACACAAGCCCCTCCTCTCCCCACACCCCCTCCCCTCCCACACCCCCTCCCCTCCCACACCCCCTCCCCTCCCACACCCCCTCCCCTCCCACACCCCCTCCCCTCCCACACCCCCTCCCCTCCCACACCCCCTCCCCTCCCACACCCCCTCCCCTCCCACACCCCCTCCCCTCCCACACCACCTCCCCTCCCACACCCCCTCCCCTCCCACCTCACGCACCCCCTCCCACCTCACGCACCCCCTCCCACCTCACGCACCCCCTCCCACCTCACGCACCCCCTCCCACCTCACGCACCCCCTCCCACCTCACGCACCCCCTCCCACCTCACGCACCCCCTCCCACCTCACGCACCCCCTCCCACCTCACGCACCCCCTCCCACCTCACGCACCCCCTCCCACCTCACGCACCCCCTCCCACCTCACGCACCCCCTCCCACCTCACGCACCCCCTCCCACCTCACGCACCCCCTCCCACCTCACGCACCCCCTCCCACCTCACGCACCCCCTCCCACCTCACGCACCCCCTCCCACCTCACGCACCCCCTCCCACCTCACGCACCCCCTCCCACCTCACGCACCCCCTCCCACCTCACGCACCCCCTCCCACCTCACGCACCCCCTCCCACCTCACGCACCCCCTCCCACCTCACGCACCCCCTCCCACCTCACGCACCCCCTCCCACCTCACGCACCCCCTCCCACCTCACGCACCCCCTCCCACCTCACGCACCCCCTCCCACCTCACGCACCCCCTCCCACCTCACGCACCCCCTCCCACCTCACGCACCCCCTCCCCACCTCACGCACCCCCTCCCCACCTCACGCACCCCCTCCCCACCTCACGCACCCCCTCCCCACCTCACGCACCCCCTCCCCACCTCACGCACCCCCTCCCACCTCACGCACCCCCTCCCACCTCACACACCCCCTCCCACCCTACACAAACCCCTCCTCTCCCCAAACCCCCTCCCACCCCACACAACCCCCTCCCCTCCCACCCCACACAACCCCCTCCCCTCCCACCCCACATAACCCCCTCCCCTCCCACCCCACACAACCCCCTCCCCTCCCACCCCACACAACCCCCTCCCCTCCCACCCCACACAACCCCCTCCCCTCCCCTCCCCTCCCACCCCACACAACCCCCTCCCCTCCCCTCCCACCCCACACATCCCCCTCCCCTCCCCTCCCACCCCACACAAACCCCTCCCCTATCCTCCCACCCTACACAAACCCCTCCTCTCCCCAAACCCCCTCCCACCCCACACAAACCCATCCTCTCACCAAACCCCCTCCCACCCCACACAACCCTCACCCACCCCACACAAACCCCTTCCCACCCCACACAACCCCCTCCCACCCCACACAACCCCCTCCCACCCCACACAACCCCCTCCCACCCCACACAACCCCCTCCCACCCCACACAAACCCCTCCCACCCCACACAAACCCCTCCCCTATCCTCCCACCCTACACAAACCCCTCCTCACCCCAAACCCCCTCCCACCCCACACAACCCCCTCCCACCCCACGCAAACCCCCTCCCACCCCACGCAAACCCCCTCCCACCCCACGCAAACCCCCTCCCACCCCACGCAAACCCCCTCCCACCCCACGCAAACCCCCTCCCACCCCACGCAAACCCCCTCCCACCCCACGCAAACCCCCTCCCACCCCACGCAAACCCCCTCCCACCCCACGCAAACCCCCTCCCACCCCACGCAAACCCCCTCCCACCCCACGCAAACCCCCTCCCACCCCACGCAAACCCCCTCCCACCCCACGCAAACCCCCTCCCACCCCACGCAAACCCCCTCCCACCCCACGCAAACCCCCTCCCACCCCACGCAAACCCCCTCCCACCCCACGCAAACCCCCTCCCACTCCACGCAAACCCCCTCCTCTCCCCACTCAACCCCCTCCACTCCCTCCTCTCCCACCTCACACACCCCCTCCCCTCCCACACAACCCCCTCCTCTCCCCACACCCCCTCCCCTCCCACACCCCCTCCCCCTCCCACACCCCCTCCCCTCCCACACCCCCTCCCCTCCCACCTCACACACCCCCTCCCCTCCCACCTCACACACCCCCCTCCCCTCCCACCTCACACACCCCCTCCCCTCCCACCTCACACACCCCCTCCCTCCCACCTCACACACCCCCTCCCACCTCACACACCCCCTCCCACCTCACACACCCCCTCCCATCTCACACACCCCCTCCCATCTCACACACCCCCTCCCATCTCACACACCCCCTCCCATCTCACACACCCCCTCCCCTCCCACCTCACACACCCCCTCCCACCTCACACACCCCCTCCCACCTCACACACCCCCTCCCACCTCACACACCCCCTCCCACCTCACACACCCCCTCCCACCTCACACACCCCCTCCCACCTCACACACCCCCTCCCACCTCACACACCCCCTCCCACCTCACACACCCCCTCCCACCTCACACACCCCCTCCCACCTCACACACCCCCTCCCACCTCACACACCCCCTCCCACCTCACACACCCCCTCCCACCTCACACACCCCCTCCCACCTCACACACCCCCTCCCACCTCACACACCCCCTCCCACCTCACACACCCCCTCCCCTCCCACACCCCCTCCCCTCCCACACCCCCTCCCCTCCCACATCCCCTCCCCTCCCATCTCACACACCCCCTCCCCTCCCACCTCACACACCCCCTCCCACCTCACACACCCCCTCCCATCTCACACACCCCCTCCCACCTCACACACCCCCTCCCACCTCACACACCCCCTCCCCTACCCACCCACCCTACACAAACCCCTCCTCTCCCCAAACCCCCTCCCACCCCACACAACCCCCTCCCCTCCCACCCCACACAACCCCCTCCCCTCCCACACAACACAACCCCCTCCCCTCCCACACAACACAACCCCCTCCCCTCCCACACAACACCCTCCCCTCCCACCCCACACAACCCCCTCCCCTCCCTTCCCACCCCACACAACCCCCTCCACTCCCCTCCCACCCCACTCAACCCCCTCCCCTCCCCTCCCCTCCCCTCCCACCTCACACATCCCCCTCCCCTCCCACCCCACACAACCCCCTCCCCTCCCCTCCCACCCCACACAAACCCATCCTCTCACCAAACCCCCTCCCACCTCACACACCCCCTCCCACCTCACACACCCCCTCCCACCTCACACACCCCCTCCCACCTCACACACCCCCTCCCACCTCACACACCCCCTTCCACCTCACACACCCCCTTCCACCTCACACCCCCTCCCCACCTCACACACCCCCTCCCCACCTCACACACCCCCTCGCAAACCTCACACACCCCCTCCCACCTCACACACCCCCTCCCACCTCACACACCCCCTCCCACCTCACACACCCCCTCCCACCCTACACAAACCCCTCCTCTCCCACCCTACACAAACCCCTCCTCTCCCCAAACCGCCTCCCACCCCACACAACCCCCTCCCCTCCCACCCCACACAACCCCCTCCCCTCTCACCCCACACAAACCCCTCCCCTCCCACCCCACACAACCCCCTCCCCTCCCATCCCACACATCCCCTCCCTTCCCTTCCCACCCCACACAACCCCCTCCCCTCCCCTCCCACCCCACACAACCCCCTCCCCTTCCCTCCCACCCCACACATCCCCCTCCCCTCCCCTCCCCCCCCCACACAATCCCCTCCCATCCCACCCCACACAACCCCCTCCCCTCCCCTCCCACCCCACACAAACCGCTCCCCTATCCTCCCACCCTACACAAACCCCTCCTCTCCCCAAACCCCCTCCCACCCCACACAAACCTATCCTCTCACCAAACCCCCTCCCACCCCACACAACCCTCTCCCACCCCACACAAACCCCCTCCCACCCCACGCAACCCCCTCCCACCCCACGCAACCCCCTCCCACCCCACGCAACCCCCTCCCACCCCACGCAACCCCCTCCCACCCCACGCAACCCCCTCCCACCCCACGCAACCCCCTCCCACCCCACGCAACCCCCTCCCACCCCACGCAACCCCCTCCCACCCCACGCAACCCCCACCCACCCCACGCAACCCCCTCCCACCTCACGCACCCCCTCCCACCTCACGCACCCCCTCCCACCTCACGCACCCCCTCCCACCTCACGCACCCCCTCCCACCTCACGCACCCCCTCCCACCTCACGCACCCCCTCCCACCTCACGCACCCCCTCCCCACCTCACGCACCCCCTCCCACCTCACACACCCCCTCCCCTCCCACCTCACACACACCCCCTCCCACCACACACACCCCCTCCCACCTCACACACCCCCTCCCACCTCACACACCCCCTCCCACCTCACACACCCCCTCCCCTCCCACACCCCCTCCCCTCCCACCTCACACACCCCCTCCCCTCCCATCTCACACACCCCCTCCCCTCCCACACACACCCCCTCCCACCTCACACACCCCCTCCCATCTCACACACCCCCTCCCACCTCACACACCCCCTCCCACCTCACACACCCCCTCCCATCTCACACACCCCCTCCCACCTCACACACCCCCTCCCACCTCACACACCCCCTCCCCTACCCACCCACCCTACACAAACCCCTCCTCTCCCCAAACCCCCTCCCACCCCACACAACCCCCTCCCCTCCCACCCCACACAACCCCCTCCCCTCCCACCCCACACAACCCCCTCCCCTCCCACACAACCCCCTCCCCTCCCTTCCCACCCCACACAACCCCCTCCCCTCCCTTCCCACCCTACACAACCCCCTCCACTCCCCTCCCACCCCACACAACCCCCTCCCCTCCCCTCCCCTCCCACCCCACACAACCCCCTCCCCTCCCCTCCCCTCCCCTCCCACCCCACACAACCCCCTCCCCTCCCCTCCCACCCCACACAAACCCATCCTCTCACCAAACCCCCTCCCACCTCACACACCCCCTCCCACCTCACACACCCCCTCCCACCTCACACACCCCCTTCCCTACCCTCCCACCCTACACAAACCCCTCCTCTCCCCAAACCCCCTCCCACCCCACACAACCCCCTCCCCTCCCACCCCACACACGTTACCGGATCTTCTTTTTCTTCGGTCTTCGCGGCCCCTCGTCCTCAGCGTCAAAGAGCGACACCTCCTCCGCGTCGTCGCTAGACTCCTGCGAAGCAGAGAGGCAGAGGCGGGTGAGCAGCCGATCGGGGAGCGGGGTCTTCGGCGGCGGCGCCGGCTAGTTGGCCGTGTCCTGCCCCCCTCTCCCTCTCTTTCCGCCCCCCCCCCCCTCTCACCTGCCGCATCATCACTGCGCTCCGCCATTGACAGCACTTCCTCACCACGTGTCTCCTGTTTACCACGCAGGACCCCGCAGGCTGCCCGGCGCTTGCCTGAGACGGCGGCAGAAGGTGTGTGGGGTCACGGAGGCCTGGTGAGAGCGCCAGCGGCTCTGAGCCTTTTGCGGGAAGAGGACGCGGTGGGCGGTCGGTCCCATGGACGAACGGCCTGGAAATTACAACGGTGGATGAAGGATTCAGAATTTATTGCCATGAACATGTCACGAAATGCCTGTAGGGAAGGTTCAGAATGTCCAGTAGGGTTGAATGGGGCCGAAGGGTCTGTACTGTGCTGTAATTTTCTATCTGTCCATCCAGCCATCCATTAGTTGTTTTGCTGACAGCATCAAGGTGCAAACTATAGAGTGGCCATTTCCAAATTTCCAAAATGGAGCAACGTGCAGGGTCAACGTTTGAAAACTCTTGGCGGGGGGAGAGAGAATGGTGGGGGAGGACTTACTATGTTAAGTGCAGCGTCCCGGTTTGAGCCCTTCACCTTTGCTATATAAAGTAGGCCATGTGTCTTCTTGCGCGCATGTGCTAGTGCTGGCTGGCGCCCACGCAATGGATGGGAGTACCGGGGCCATTCACGTCACTTCCCCCTCCCTCCGATGGGAGTGACGCTAGAAACGTGGCTGCGCGTGGCCTACAGACCCTGGGACGCCGCATTTGTAACCATACGACAGCATAGAAACAGGCCAACTTGGTCCATGCCGAACACTTTCTCCCACCTAACCCCACTGACCTACACTCAACCCGTAACCCTCCATTTCTTTCCCTTCCATACACATATGCAACTTCTCCTTAAATGCTCATTTAACGGTAAGTATTCCCTTTCTGCCCTGACACCCCCAATTGGAGGACAAATTAACGTCTGGCTCAGGGTGGCACTGGAGGATGGATTACTCAAAAGCCGGACTGTCCGGCTTAAAACTGGACATCTGGCCACCCTACCTATAAGCCACATTTCAAAATAAATGAAATAGTCCAAGAAAATGTCAAAGAGAGGTAGTGCCTGGTTGAAGGAAAAACAAAATGCTGGAGAAACTCAGCAGGTCAAACTGTATGTAGCAAAGTTAAAGATACATAACCAAAGTACAGGTTTGAGCCCTTTACCTTTGCTATATAAAGTACACTGTTCAACCCACTGAGTTTCTCCAGCATTTTGTTTTATTTCATCCACAGCATCTGCAGATTTTCGTGCCTTACATCTGGTTCATTGTCCATTCAGGAATCTGATGGCAGAAGAGAAGAAGCTGCCCCTGTGCTGCTGAGTGCTTGTCTTCAGGCTTCTGTATCTCCTGCCTGATCGTAGCAGAGTGAAGAGACTGACTGGATGATGGATTTTTTTTTTTTTTTGCTGCTTTCTTAAGGCATTGCTTCTTGTAGATGTCCTCGATGGAGTGAAGACTGGTGCCTGTGATGTCACAGGCCAAGTTAACAACTCTGGAGTTTTTCTCTTGTCCTAACCCATTTGCACCTGGATACCAACCATGCAACCTGGCAGAATGCTCTCCACAGTACACCTGTAGAAATTTTTGAGAGTCTTTGGTGCCGTACTGAATCTCTTCAAACTCCTCACAAAGTATAACCACTGGTGAGCCTTCTTCATGATGCATCGACATGGTGGCCCCAGGACAGATCCTCAGAGATGCTTACACTCAGGAATTTGAAGTTCTTGACTCTCTTCACTGCTGACCCCTCGATGAGGACAAGTTTGTATTCTCCTGATTTCCTTCTGGAAATCATCTCTGATTTTGCTAGCATTGAGTTCAAGGTTGTTGTTGTGACACCACATGAGGTCACAGAAGTCCCAGACAACTTCACACTCTGTCGCTGTCATTATTCAAAAATTAAAAATCTTTTGCCTTTTTCTTTTACGTGCTGGATTTTATGGCCCCTTTTTGGTGGGGCTAGTGGGGGTGGGGTGGGGTGGTTGGGGGAGGCAAAACTGGTATTGCTCAAGGACCTGTAATGGTTTCTTTGGTGATATGTGTGGTGATGCGGGCCCGAGTGCATTCAGTGTAGAGGCTCACCCGCCTCTGCCTCTCTTGTTTTTTTTTTAAATTTTTTATTTTTCACACTATAAACCACACTGACCAAGATACATACATTTTCCTTTTCAAATATATACAGTGTCATTTTCTCCCCCCCCTCCTCCCATCCCACCCTCCCTACCTCCCCCCCCATTCATTTAAAGTACAAAACCTAAGATACATTAAACCAGTCAAACAATGTTGTCATTCAATAAAAATAAACAAGAAATTCCACTGAGTCAATTCTTTTCATTTCCTTCTCCTTTCGTTATTTTAGGTGGTCGATGTTCCCGGTAGGTTTTCTCTATTGTGTTTCATGTATGGCTCCTATATTTGTTCAAATATTTCAATATTATTTCTTAAATTATATGTTATTTTTTCTAGTGGAATACATTTATTCATTTCTATATACCATTGTTCTATTCTCAAGTTATCTTCTAATTTCCAGGTTGACATAATACATTTTTTTGCTACAGCTAGGGCTATCATAACAAATCTTTTTTGTGCACCATCCAAATCAAGTCCAAATTCTTTGTTTTTTATGTTACTTAGGAGGAATGGGTGCTGCCTGACTCAGTGAGAGATTGCTTCGTTGAGCACCTTGGCTCTGTCGCAAGAGAGTGGCCAACCATTTCAATTCCCCATTTCCATTCCATTGCTGACATGGTCTGGTTTCATGCATTGCCAAACTGAGACCATCTGCAAATTGGAGGCTCAACACCTCATATTACATCTGGGTACTCTCCAAGCAGATGGTATTAACATCGACTTCTCTGGTTTCCGTTAAACCCCCACTTCCCGCCTCTCATTTTTTCCAGTCTCCTTTTCTCCAGCTCTCTCTCTCTCTTCCCTGTCTCCTTTCACAGCACCAAAATCAATTCTCCCCTTGCCTCTTACCATATCCAATTAACATCTTTTGGCTGATGGTCTGTACTTCCTTCCTCCCCATTCTTTCTGTCCCAGTCTTTAACTCAGACACATGATTGCTTTTTGATTGTACCTTTAAGGGGTCAGGTTTGAAATGTGGGTAACTTATCTTTACCCCCTATGAACACCATGTGATCAACTGAGTTCATCCCGCATTTTGATGGGTTTTTATTACAATCACATCTGCGGACTTCAGTGTTTCACTCCTGAGTTCCTCCAGCTCCTTATGGCTTGTTCCATGGTTCCAGTATCTGCAGTCGTTGTGTTTTGACATAAATCCGAGAAGCCAATAGAGCTTTTCCGAACATGCAGCCATTTGGTAAAATGTTTCATAACTAGAGGCAATGGGATATAATCTGGAGCATGGGGATTTGATTTTTATTTCTTTGAGGTGGGGAGGCCATTTGATGTTTTCTGTCCGTTTCAGCTCTGATCGATCCATCTGTGCCATCCGTTGGTTAACTCTGGATGCTTGGTTTCGTCTCCCAAAAGAACTACGTGTTGGTGGGTAAATCAAGTTCCTGTTAATGGCCCATTGGGCATGGGAAAGTTGTAGAATCTTGGAGCGAGGAGATGGGAATGAATGTCCCTTGACAGGCTTACTGGGCTGAAATGGCCTCCTTGATTGCAAAAAAAAAACAATTGAAATACATATAAAAATGACACTTAAATTGGAGGATTTTGTCAGCATAACCTGGTGTTAAATTTTTGAATTTAGACATACAGCACGGTAGCAGGCACTTTCAGACCACGAGCCCATGCCACCCAAATACACCCAATTAACGTACATCCCCCCTGGTATGTTTTTGAATGGTGGGAGGAAACTGGAGCACCTGGAGGAAACCAATGCAGACATGGGGAGAACATACAAACTTACAGACTGCGCTGGTGTCAAACTCCAGTTGCTGGCACTGTAACAGCATTGAGGTAGCGGGTATTCTAACCTTGCTGCCTTAAGATGCCACATTTTAGAAACCCCAATTTTGGATTGACTGAAAACTTAAAAGGATTCAATGTGGGGTACTGTATTACAAAATGATCATTTGCAAGTTGAGATTCTTGTATCTTGGTTATATGTTGCAAAAGAACGATTTAATGTTAATATTAGACTGATGAAAATAAGCTTTGATCCATGGACATAAAGGTGCAATCAATTTTTCCACATAACTTTAGTATTTGAGAACAACATAAGTGCAACATTTTGCTTCTGTCTTTGTATAGTCACCATGAAACTGTAAGTTGATATATTGATTCACAAATTTAAGTTGGGATGTTGGGTATGTTAGCTGGTTTGTATGAAGTAAGAATTCTAAATATAAGCAGTAACCTGTGAACTTTGCTTCCATTATTGGTGAATCTGATTTCAAGATCATGTTATGATCCCATAATTCCATATTTTTATAACATGCTATGGTGCTTTCAAACTTTTAGAGACTTCTTTATTTTGAAAAATACGTTTTTAAAATATGAAGATTTACATACATAGGAAGAGACAGGCTAAGTGACATGCATATTGTTAGGTTTGCAACATGCAAAATATTTATTTGACCCATAGCTATTCACTGGGTCTCTGACCTGCTATGCAAATTTTGCCCAAATACAAGTGCTTTGCTTTCCTTTATCGATGCCTTCTAATTAGCCGTACCCCTTCTCCTGTTCTCGTTTTTTCTGGTTACGATCTGCAATTATTTTCTCTTGGTATTCCTTTTGTTGCTTTGATGTCCAAAGAATGAAGCCACTCTTATCTCGAAATGGGTTAATAATTATACGGTGTGATTTCAGTTTTGCGGGTGCTGAGGATATTGTAGCATTTGGAACCTGGAAACTCTTGGGTTCATTTCTTTCTTTTGAATCATTTGCCACTTTGCTTTTCTTAGGCATGTTTCCAATTGCAGTTTGGGGCTTATTCTTCTCATTGATAAATTGGACAGGGCTTGCAAACCCCAAAGATGATTTTGATCGTTTAGACATTGGCTTTGTCACAAAATACGTTGAATTAAGAGGGTGAAAAATATATTGCTCATTATGCTTTTGCTTTGTAAAATCAAAACCAGGAAGAAATGTTTGGACGTCAACATACTCAGCTGTTGAGGCAGTTTGATTTTCAATAATGTTACTTTGTTTGACTTTGTGCTCTTTTTCAATACATCTTCTCTCCATCTCATTCAAATGACATAGTGGCTGACTATAATCATCCGAAAATGAAATGTTATCGAGAGAGTTTATTTTTGTTTCTTCAAATCCAGAGGAGTTTTGGATGGCGTTGACAGTCAAATAGATCTGCTCTGAAGTTGTGGGTCTGGCCAGCCTTCGATTTTTAATATGCTTTAATGTATCTTGCTTGCTTGAAGCCCTTGATAATGGGTCAGTCCTTTTATCTATACAAAGACCAAAAATAGTTATAACCTGTTCCAATACATAAAATTATTTTCATCATTAAGTTGTATTAGGAGTCAGAGAAAAGGTATCTTACAAGGACAAAGTGGTTGGGTGCAGTTTGTTAGAAAAACTCGTCAACTTTTCCTGAACCTCAGTAGCAAAATGGACCAGTTGTAGAACAGGACACACAGGAACTCAGACTCAGACACTCAAGTATACATCACTTTGCTTCAAAACAAAAATCCTTGGCACAAACTCTCACCAGCAAAGAACTGTAACAGATGTGTTTTTACTTCAATCACTGCGTCTTCAGACTTTCATGTTTCACTCTATTTTTGTTGTGAATTTGCATCTGTATAGTAGAGCTTATGGCTACCTTCTGAAACAAAGCCTATAAGGAAAGCTGTGTGCCTCTAGTATTCATCCTTCCCTCATACTGATGAAACTGTACACAAAGGTAAATTCATCCTTACAGATTTCATTCATTTATCTATAACCCCAATGAATACAAGTATGTTGCCCCAATGCTACAACAGCATAACAGCCCAATAGAGAATTTGATTCACTAAGCAGAAGAATGTGGACAGATGTGTTCCAAACAGTGGAATCTCTAGCCTAGTTACTCTGACCAAGGACATCTTCCCTGTAGGAGACAAGCTCCAAGGACCCGCCTCACTTCAATGGGGCCATTTGAGTGAACCTGTGCTGCCCACAATTGAGCCAAAACCCAGTACGGAAATTGGAGCACTTGGAGGAAACCCACACAGACAGAGGGAGAACGTATAAACTCCTTACAGATAGCGCAGGATTCAAACCCTGTTTCCAATCGCTGATGATGTAACAGCATTGCACTAATTGCTACACTAACCGTGCCGCCCAAACTACAAAATATTGAACCACCTACAACAAAGAAATTTTGAAAGAAGTTCTTTTTCCCAGCAAAGGAGGATTTTCTATCATGTTGAGAAAGGCTGCCTAAACAACTCAAGTTCCCTAAACGCAGGCAGATGATTATTCCAGCCTAATTAATGAGCCAACTAGCACCTGCTCCAGCCAAAACATTAAATGTTTGGGACCATTAGACCAGTGGTTTTCAAACTTTTTCTTTCCACTCACCTCCCACTTTAAGTAATCCCTTCCTAATCAAAGAGCACCTATGCCATAGGGATTACTTAAGGTGGATTGTGAGTGGAAAGAAAATGTTTGTAAACAATTGCGTTAGACCAACTGAAATTTTCCAAAGGCTTTTCCAACCTTATGGCACCAAATAGCTGCTCCACAAGAACTTCACCCTTCCTTTGTCATTTGAGCTTTACTCTAAAGAACTGTGAATTGCAATACATCTATCCATCGAGATTGATCTACTAACCAAAGCAATGAGCCATTTCAGATAGCCCAAAAGTCAGGATGTAAAGGCGGAGAAACTGCCAAAACGTATAATGACCTCCCTCTCTGAAGGTGTGGAGGTGGTCTCCGAGCCGCATAATCCAACCCCTCTCTGAGAGGGGTAATCTCCGCAGCATAGCCCCCCGCCGATCGATCTGAATTGGCAGCTGCACTAGGCGACCTATCTCCCCACTCGCCCCTCTCCCTCCAAGTCAGGGGTGGCGGGGACCCCTCGGGGCAGCAGGAGCAGTTGGGGCAGCAGGGACCGGCAGGGCAGCAGGGGGGAAGTGGGAACAGTCGGGGCAGCGGAAGCAGTTGGGGCACTGGAGACCATGGGGGTGGCAGGAGCATTCAGGGCAGCAGGAGCAGTCGGGGCAGTAGGGACCGTCGGGGCGGCCACACCGGGCCACTTCAGTCTTCTGGGCCGCTCTCTGTGGCTCGAACGCGGCAGACAATGGCCATCTTCCTTAGCCCTAATCCCCCAAGCAGCTGGAACTGATCTGGGAACAATAGACCGGTTTCAGCTGCTTGGGGGAATAATGGGTAGGGAAGATGGCCATTGCTCTGCCGCATATTGATGACGGGTGGTGGTACAGCACCAGTCGGCCCACCTTCACGGGGATCCGGAAGGTGCTATGTGGTGAATGGGACAATGGAGCAGCCTTTTTGGGCTGCTGTCTAAATGGTAAGTTCCGGATTTTCGATCTGCCCCTTAGCCGGTCTCCAGGCGGAAGCCCGAACTGAAATGGCCTAATGAATACTCAGTTCTGTCCTTTAAAATTACTTAAAATAATATGCAGGTCTATCCACAGCTCATTAGAAACCTTCCTGCATTCTTTTAAGATGATGCTAAAAGTTCGTAAGTGAAAAAGGTTGAAATGAATCGGACTTGGAAGAAGTGGTAAAATAGAAGCCCCTTTCACATTTGCAAGTGATCCCAGGAATTTAGAGTTAATCAGCCTTTAACATATCCAATGTGAAAGCAAAATCAGCTCAACACTGGCATCAGACAACGTCATCTCATGCCGGGGATTGACGACCTCGACGCCTAGTACAATCCCCGGCATCTGCAGATGCCAGTATTGCAATCAGCCAAGTGTAGAAAGGGTAATTGCATTGTGGAATTGAAATGACCCAAGTTTTTGCGTGAGGGCAGGAACGTGAAGGAAGTAAAAATTAAAATGAAGTATAAACTTTGCCGTGGGAAAGTCTCAGTGGGAGAAAGAGAGGGGAAATAGCAATAAATAAGAATAGTGTACAATTTATACAGTGTGGGAAAGTTGGTAGCTTTTTCGCATGATCTTTATAAATTGTGTGCTATAGCACTACCAACTCTCCCATGCTATTTAAATATTGTCTGCTATTGCTATTTATTGCTAGCACTTTCCCACGTTCCCTTATATAGGTCGGCACAACAACAGGGGCTGAAGGGCTAGTACTGTTCTGTGCGTAAAACTTAATTATGTTATAGTTAGGCATGATTAATTTTGTTCAAATATAAGATTGATCAGGATTTAGGGCAGGATCACCATTGCTCGATGCGTCATGACATCACCGGTAGAAGGTAGAACAGTCCTTACCCCGGGGATGGCTCCTTGCAAGAGTGAAAGTGCTCACTGTCCCAGTTAGGAGTGGTCAAGTGTGAAAAGCCAAACCCTCAGTCCTATCCTGGGACACCAAACGGCCAATTTAGTGGGATGCAAATGTAAAAGGGGCTACAGATTCAAGGTATAAAATATCACAGAAAAATAGCAAATTACCTGCTTATCCGACCTTTGACATATATTTAAATATAAATCAACATTATCAATATTTAATGTATCAAAAATTACATGGTTTGAGTATCTCACCATAACCAATGCTGGATATTGCACCATCACTTGATCTTCCTTGTGAAAGCATCCCAGAGTTGCTAGAAACCCAACCAGTGGGTGATGGTTGGAAAAGTAATTCTGACTTCTGGCTGATGGGTGTAGCATCTGGACAGTGATAATGAAATTCCCTCAAGTTGGGAATTTTCATGGAATCTGACTGAATTCCTTCCAAAAAAATAACCAAGAGATAAATAACAGGAAACCAACTGCAAAGTGATGTCAATCTATATTGATTTTTATTTAACTGTTAAACTTTCAATGTGATACAAATCCTGGAAATGAAGGTATTAAAAAAAAAACAAATTATCTGAGAACTTATAAAATGACTTACTTTGTGCCTCTTGCATGCATCTGGTTGACATTAAACGTGCATGGTGACTCAGTCGCTGTTGTGTAAGGTCTTCCTGTCTATGATAGATCTTTTCATTGGTTGAACCAATTCGTCTCAGGCGCTGTGCACGAACATAACTGTACGGTTGTTTCCTCAGTGGTGCAGTTCTAAATGAGTCTTCTTGTGCTGGATTTTCAATGACTGCAGATGGGGCTGAGTAATCCCATGTAATATTCTCAAAGTGAAATGCTACCACGTTGTTGATGGTATTTATTACAATGCTAAATAAAATAGTGCAGAAATCCATGGTCATTTTCAGGGAAAGAAAATAAAATTTCACTCCTTAATTCATTCATACATTGCTAGGAAGGCTGGTACACCTTAAGTTGACTCTAAACTTTGGAGGAAAATCAAATTCAACCACAGTGGGCACAAATTGGGTAACGTTGGCAGATTTCTTTTGTGAAGGACATTGGTGAATTGATCAGATTTTATAAACAGCAGTCTTTATGGCTTCCTTCACTGATTATAATGTTTTATTCCAAAAGTGTTTCAGTACTTGTATTTAAATTCTTCGGTGCTCTGATCAAATTTGCATCTCCAGATTAATTGTCCAAAGCTTTCCAAATGAAAGGAAACTATCACATTTGTGTGCAATGCAGCATCCAGGTGCAATAGATTGAGAGGTTCCCTCCTGTTAAACCCAGTGAATGACGAATGATCATATTCAGCTGGGAGAAAGGATTCATAAATATCCTAAAGCTCCTGAGTCAGGCGGGAGGAATCAATAAATATTCCCGCTCTTGACCCTTATCCAGTGTCTCCTGCATATGCATGCGTCCAGTTCGACCAAGTGAAGTAACTTACCAATGCTCACTGTGAAAATTCGTATGCTACTTTGGAGAAATATCACGTTTTGTGGAAGAAAATTCCAGCTACAATCAACTGCAAGGGGATGATCATTTCAGCTAGTCAAACTGTATTGCTGAAAAATTTTACATGGTAAAATCATTCAAACATATGATTGTAAGTTGAAACATATTTCCAGAAGATATTATTCCTATGCCTTGTCTTTCCTTTGCCCTTCTCACTCTTTTTCTCAATATTTAAAACTTCCTTTTGGCTGCCTTTGGCTTTTATCAACAAAATTATATTCTTATAATTCTTATATCCTTTCGTCCCATTGTCTTTCATAAATTAGTAGGCATGGTCAAAAGCAAGAGAGAGAGAAAAGGAAAGCTCTGAGGCCAATTAAACACATTTAAACTCAGGCAGGTGAATTTTTTTTTTACAAATCATCGGACATAAAATTTCTCGGCAAGATGAGAAACGTCATTCATTGCTTCACACCAGCAGAAGAAGGCAGTGATGAACGTTGTTGTAGGTCAATAACTGTAGATACTCTATTGTTAAAATTTTCTTCTGCCGCCTGGGTCCGGAAATTTAGATCACTAAGAGTTAAAAGTAGAGAGGTCATTTTGTTTTTGTGGGTAATGCAGATGAGTTTTAACACTGGTGAAATCTGGTTGCAAATTCCCTGGATTAAATGGCAGGACAGGTATACCTGCAGTTAGTTGGCTAAGGCAAACAACAAGGGGCGCAGCAACGGAAGTAAATTCCCTTATTGAAAACTACTATCTCAACCTCTCTACCACCAGCAGAGGCTGGTAGAACAAGTACAATGCCACGTGGAACACTCAGTTTTTAAAGTTGCATTTATACCCATCGGCCTTGGTATGGAATCTCATCATTCTAATGTTTAAGTGAAATAAGATCCAACATGGCTAATTAAGTCTCAAAATAGCAGCTAGTGCTGGAAATTCAACAACGTTAAACTGGTTGGTGATTTGAAATAAATCATATTATTGGTTGTGAGAAAAATGGTCCATGGGTCAGGTGATCAGTCCTTTCTCAAAATTTGCATCTATTTTTTTTTTACATTGGTTGGGAAATTGAATAATATTCCAGGAGAAACTTCGCCAATGATTGATGATCATTCTTAGAATAATATTTTATAATGCTACTCTGGAAGGGACTTCTACATAAAGCAAGACCACCACGCCAGACCCATCACTACTCCTTCCCAAACTCCTGTGAACGCAACAGGCACCGACTCCTTTTCATAACCCAGATCAATTATGAGCCTCTGATCCTCAACTCAAGATCAAATCCACAAGTTGACCAACCCACTCCCAGCTCAGAATTCTCAGCCCCAATACTCTAATCACAACTGCAACAAGAATCCCTTCGAACACTTGGTGGCCCTCCATCCTTTCTCCCTGCCGCAGCCATTATGATTTACTTAATACTACCCCAATAAAATGATACAGAAAAATTCCCAAAACCTGCCTGCCCGAAATCCAGACCACCCAAGAATCTGGACCTCAAAAACACAGCTTTTGCGTGCATCCATTGCGTAAGCGCTACAGGTGTACTGCCCGAGAATCTGAAAATCCAAAAATCTAGACCAACCCAATCCCCAAGCAGTCCGGATTTTAGGACTTTTACTCTAAAATGTTCAGTAGACACACAGCTGCTTAACTTCATTGGTTTGTTTTGGTAGTAGGAGAGCTACCTGCCTCACCTGCAGGAAAAAGAATCTCATGGTTGTATGTGATGACATGGATGTACTCTGACAATAAAACTGAATTTTTAACTTTGACCCTTTCTAATTATTTGACAGTCTATTGGAAAAGAAGGAATATTAAAGTATCATTTTAATCTAAGAGTTTGGATCATACCTCTTTTCAGAAAGGTGAAAGGAAAGCACTGGATCACCACGGCCACTTGCTCTCATCACTCTTAGACAGGTGCCACGGTAGAGGTCAAAAATTCTGATTTTTCCATCATTGCATCCACTGAGTACCCGTAAGTAAAGGTGATGGAGACAAAGCACCTCCCTGCAGCACAATGTAGCCAAAAATAAAATTCTAACTCCAAGATGACATTTTATGATGTGAAATCTAAAATCAGTGAGATAAGCACAGACAAGAAAGGGTGAGAAGTAAAACAATGAAAAATATTAAACATTTGAGAATGTAACCTGATTTGATTCCAACCAACCAGCTACAGGAACAATCCTCTTTCTGGAGGTGGGTCACATTGAATTCTTTAAAGAGACTAACCAAGATTCCTGAGCTTTGGAAAACCCAGCAGAAAAATGAAACTTTACAAGTGGTAGGGATCAATAATAAGTGTGGCTTCCAGTGAAGTCTGGGTTGATAAATTGTTGGGTGGTAAAGCCTTAAACACCCTCTTCATAGTAGTTCCTTTACATGTCAATGAACGCAGTGCCTTAAGCTTGACTGTCCATATGCCTGCACGGTTCTCACACTAGAGGTCAAAGCTCTCAACTTCCTATCCTTGTGCACACCTGCTGAAACATGTTGCAGCTTACTCCTTTTGCTGATTGCAGCTATACTAGGGAGTTCATTGATGTTCTCTACTCCACCAAACCACACTTCATCTACTGCACCTTTAAGGGCTGGCCGGTGAACACATAGCTGTGAGCCCAAGTGCTGACCTCTGTGACAAATGCTTGGCGGTACACAAGTAAGCCTAACAAAGAGTTTTCCAATCTGCATAAACATGTTTCACAATCTTTAAAAATCACATTCAGGAGTCACGCAAGAATGTTTTAACATTCAGAAATAAGACAGAAGACAAATTTATAAGCCCCATGATGGAAAAGCTGTTCAAGTTTGTGAAATTAAAAACATGTTGAATCAATATGAGTGGTTCATAACCTTTTTATTTCCACTCACATACCACTTTATGTAATTCCTCACTAACCAAAGACATACAGCACAATAACAGGCCCTTTCAGCCCCAAGTCCGTGCAGCCCAATTACACCCAATTAATTTAAACCCCAGGTAGGTTTTGAATGGTGGGAGGAAACTAGAGCCCCCAGTGAAAACCCAGGCAGGCACAGTAAGAACATACAAACTCCTTACAGACAGTGTGGGATTCGAACCACTGGCGCTGTAAAGGTGTTGCCCCAACTGCTACATCAACCATTCCAATACCATAGGTGCTCAGTGGTTAGTAAGAGATTACATAGGACCGCAGAGCCCACCTCACTGACAAAAGACCAAGGAAGAAAAACCCAACACCCAACCCCAACCAACCAATTTTCCCTTGCAACCACTGCAACCGTGCCTGCCTGTCCCACATCGGACTTGTCAGTCACCAACGAGCCTGCAGCAGACGTGGACATACCCCTCCATAAATCTTCTACCGCGAAGCCAAGCCAAAGAAGAAGAAGAAGACATAGGGTTGTATGTGAATGGTTAAAAAAAGATTGAGAACCATTGAGCTAACACATTTTTATAATATATCTGATAAAAATCATTTTTTTTAAAGTTGAGAGTTCCAAATTAGTATTCATTCGCTCTTATTTAAAGTTACTCACCTTGGGTGCTTGAATGTCAATAAGCATTTACTAAATTTTCCAATCATACTCCAGACCATAACACTTGTATCATCGCTTCCACTAACCAAGTGCCATTGGTCAAAAGACAAACATCTGACTGGGCCCTTGTGACCAGTCAGAACCTGAGAAATGGAAAAGGAAAATGTACCAACTGAAACAAATAGACCTTACTGGAACAATGCACAATTAATTTAAATGGACACTTTGGTGAAACTTTACTTGGCATACTGAATAGGGTAGAATGTATGGAACGTCCATTAAGCATTGGCAGGACTGATGCCATTCTTTGGTAAAGGGGCCAAGCAAAACATGAACGTCAATGAGAATTTATCTGGACAAAGTTCAGGAATGTATGGTCCTAATGAATAGTTAAGTAGAATAGGGAAGTGTTGAACTTCCACACTTGACAACTTACTCATGGAACTGGATGGCCATGTTTGGCTGGTGTATTAGTCACAAAGCACACTGGCTGCACTCAGAATGAGCCTTGTGTGCATCTACTTCCAGAATATGTAATTGTCTGGAATGTTTGGATAAAGAAATGGAGCAGTTGACAAAGTTTGTCAAAAGCACCTGCGTAATAAAGTGTTGTGTGGATTGATCCCTTAGATGTGCTTTGAAACAAGTGTTCATTATTGCTGGATAACTAACAATCCAACGAAAGCTGATCTCTTATAACCAAAATCCACTGGTGTTCACAATCAACAGCTGAAAACTGATTTGCTTGAAGATCAACAATTACATGCTGAGGGATATGTAGATGCTTGGCACAACTACTAGAATGGCTATGTTCTGGACGTCTCCAACATTGATTAGTTCAAGCATAGTGTTACAAGCCCAGAGGACCCCAAATCCCAGCAGCAATAGATATTCACCAAGACAAATGGTTACTTAAACAAAAGTTGCTTTTGTTTAAACTTGAAAACAAAACTTTAAACATGAAAACAGGATCACACGTTAACTTATCACTATTGACTTAACTAACTTAACCCCCTTCTAATTCTAAGTGCATGTGTATGTACTGTTTGTGTGTAAGTTCAGAAATGTTCTTTGATTCACACTCCAATCTCACTTCTCATTCCTCCAAGTTCACTGGTTGCAGGCAATTCTTATACTGTGCACAGAATTTAACATTTATAAAGTTCACCAGGCTTTGGAGCTTGAAAGGTAAATGGTTACTGCTCAGGAAGGTTCTTGTCAGTTTTCAGATAAAGTTTTGTTGTTCCAGGACAGCCATAACTGATTTTCTTCTATCAGCCACTTCAGTATCTTGCTGACGAAACTCAGGCTTCTCCAGGTGATAACCTCTTTTTTTCAGGCCACCACAGAGTTCCCTCTTGTTTCACTTATTCCAAGTGAAATATTAGACAGCCAGTCCTCTCCTCTTGCATAAACCATAAGGGCTTTGACCAGACTGAACTAAGCACTCACAACCTGTCTTCCAAATGGGCTTTTCCACCAGCTTGCCCTGTTCCAGTCCCAGCTCCTGTTGCTGACTGTATCATTGTAGAACTGATCTGTGTGTGTGTGCGTCTCTCTCTCTCTCCCAGAGAGAAAGCCTGCTTTACTCTCTCTTTGCAAAACCACATGACCCTCTTAGAACAGCAAGTTCCCTTCCAGACAATATGTGGCTCCAACAAGCTCTTTCATCTGTTGCCTTTTTGTAAACAACAACCTATTAGTGAAGTTTCTTGGGCACTCTCCAAAGCTTTTGCAAAGGCCTGACATGTCTAGCATTAGCAGAGCTCCAGTATTTCAAATAAGATTTGTTTTAAAGTGTTTGTATGTGACCTACAGTAACAAACCTTTCCCAATTTATCTCCCAAAAACATATCTATATACTCTGTCACAATAGGTTAACTTCTTGTAAACTGTCAATTATTATTGTACATAAATGATAAATGACGATACACCACATTAAAGGAATAACATAATGTTATGAAAATCCTGCCTTGAATGTTATACATTTAATTTTTGATGAATAATGATTATTTTGAATTAATTGAAGTAAGAGGATGTTAATGTAAGTTTTGATGCTTTCTTTGCTCTTGCATTAATGTTTCCCTATTTTCCCACTGGATTATGCATCCTCAACAGAAATAACTGAGTAATGAAGAAGAAATGCATGCATTCTTCCTGAATACCTTGACTAAAGAAGGAGGTTTTAGGGTCCACACGAGGACTTCTCCATTCTCATAGCCGCTTACCACGTTCACCTCACCAACAGCCACAGAAATAACTGGTTTTTCATGCCTGAGGCTGGAGATACATTTTCCTTGCTCAAGGTCCCATACTGGAGGTTAAACAAAAAAAAAACCACAGCACAAAATTAGTTAGAGTGAAACACGGAAGACGCTGCGATTGTAGTTAAAAATATAAAATAAATGCTGGAGAGACTCAGCCGGACTCGCAGCGGCCATAAGAGGTAAAGATGTATTATAGACATTTTGGGGCCAGAGCCCTTCCTTGAGACATTAGCAAAAAGCAGAGAGGCATCTCTATTACTGAGAGGGAAAGGTGGAAGAATGAGAGGGGGAGAAGTCCAGACCAACAAATAAAAAGTGTTAATTGAATGTGAAGGAAAGGTAAGAATTGATTGAAAATTAGAAAAATTGTAGAAACAATATCCATTTCACTGTTCAAAACAGGATTTCACATTGAGTAATGCTTTCATGGTGAGAGACTTCTCTTTGAAATACCACCAGTTAAGACAAAATAAAACAACTGATCTTGAATGCAACACTGTCCGCAAAGACACAATATGTGATAAGTTAGATATGAATTATTGCAAGAAGTTTAGTAATGGATTGATTTGATTAACATTGATAACTGTTAAGAACAAAACGAGAAAGTTAAAATCTATTTCTAATAAGATGAGGATATAAACAACAGAAGTAAATATGAGCTTTCATTAATACTACAGCTCCCAATGAGTAATCTTCATGAATTAAATTTACAAAAATATTACGAGTGACATCGTTAATCTCTCAGCCAGTGCTATTAAAACTCCGATTTCCAACACCATGATAAGCGTAAACCATAATTGTCACTGCTACTTGCCTTAATTTGTTCTGCTGCTTTGACGTTATCAAGACACATAAATCTCAGTGATCGTCATTTATTCTCATGTGTCACGAAGCACCAGAAGTGTAAAGAAGGGGCTTTAAATGTCTTATTTTCCTAAGATCAAATTCTAATGATGATAAATATGTAAAGATCTATATTTTGTTTTGTAAAGATAGAAATTGCACCCCGATTAAAAGGTTCTCAGTACAAAGGCATATTTAAAGAACATAGAACATTACAACACAACAGGTCACAATGTTGAGCCGATCTGTGCAAATCCACTCCGCAACACTCTAATCCTTCCCTACCTCACACCCATGTCCCTCTACTTTTCTTGCACCAGCCTCCACCACCACCTCCAGCAATGCATTCCAGACACCCATCAAACTTGATTTTTTTTTTTAAAAACATCCCTAATATCTCTCTCTTAAAATCTCTTCCATTCACCTTAAACAGATGCCCTCTGATCATGACTAATGTGGTCCCAGGAAACAGGTGCAGATGATTCACCCTATCTATGCCCCCTCATAATCTTATATACCTCTATTAAGTAAACTCTTGTCCTTTGTCGCTCAGTTAAAAACAATAATCGTTAACTTCACTGTTATATTCCTAATTTTGTTTAGCAGTTTGGGTTAAATTATACTTGAGTTAGGCTAACCTTTAGTGAAACCATCTATTGCCCCAGATACAAACTTGTCCTTGTGCAGATCAAGGGACGTAATAACTCCCATGTGACCACGGTAGATGGTCATACATGAGCCTGTCTTCAGGTTCCACCGTCTAAAATTAAACAATGAGCAAAAAAGCATTTTAATATACATTTTATTTGAAAATAATCTCTTTGTTAATAAAATATTTTGACTTGCACCTGATGCTGAGGTCAAAGCTTCCACTGAGCACAAAATTTTGCTCCTCACATAGAAGTAGTGTCTTGATGCTTCCAGCATGCCCTTGGATTACAGATGTAATTTTTTTGGAACGTTTGATATCCAAAAATCTTATTTTTCTGTCTGATGATCCACTGGCTATCATTATTCCACCACTGTAGTGGATTACCCTGTTCGGATCTGTACTGAACAAAGTCACCAGAGATTAAACGTTACTGGTCATTCTGCTTTAAATTGTTTACCCACGCATGTTCCTCATCTTCACATGATCTAAATTCAATTGGGCTCAGTGAATTAGGCTCATTAACCTTTGTTTCAAATCACATTTTTCTCTTAATATAAATTTTATAAAGGAACTACATTTAACAACCTATAGATTTTCTACTCAGTCAAAAGCTCTTAACTTCTGAGTACCTCTGTTCAAGATGTTGTGGTCACTTTGGCTATGCACATGATTTACATGTTAAATACATTTTTAACAGAGGCTTTCTCACTGTGTCAAATAAAAACCGAAAATGTGAGGGTGCTCAGCAGATAAAACAGCAGGAGACAAAGAGTTAAAGCTTCATGCCAATAATCTTTCATCACGAATTAAATTTTATTGACCTAAAACTTTAACTCTTTTTCTATATGCATGGAACTGCTTTAGTGTCTCTTGCATTTTCTGAATCTATATGGAACTCTGGCATCTGAAGATTTTTGCTTACTCAGTATTTGCACTTCATTGGCTGGGTCTTAAGGTAGCGCAGCTGTTAATGTTGATATATCCCAACTCTAGGGATCGAGGTTCTATCTTGGATGCTGTCCATGTGGAATTTGCACATTCTCTCCATGACTGCAAGGGGTTCTGCTGAATTCACCACTTCCCTTTCATATCCTGAAGATGTGCTGAGAGGTTGATTGACTACACTGAATTACCCCTGAGCCAAGGATAATGGCAAAAGAAACAGCTTCTTTCAACGGGCAGTGAGACTGCTGAACAACAGAATTAACTGCTCATGTTAACCTTTCAAGACTCTCTCTCTCCCTCTCTATACATACATATTTATGTACTGCATGTGCATCATTTGTCTGTATGTGTATTATGTTATGTGTGTGTTACATGTTTTTGCACCGAGGACCGGAGAGTTGGCCTGTACTTGTACAATGGGATGATAATGAACTTTAAAAGGAATATGTGGGAATGAGAGAATAAATTGCACGGAGCACAGGAAAATAAGGAAATTGGGAATGGGGCTGATATGATTATTCCCCAGGAACCAGCATGGATCTGATTAATAAAATGGCCTCTTCCTGTGTCACACTAAGATGTGACTCACCAATCTAGATATAGTCAAAGGTATTACATTTCACATTAATCAACTAATTTTAAAGTAAAAGTATGTTTTAAGAACATAATAGGTTAATGGAGAATAAATATGTCCTTCAAATACTGTTGTTTGATGATTTTTATATTATAAGGTCCGCAGTAGACATTTCTCTCTTCCATTTGTATCATGTCAGTGGCGATGTCAGTGTATGCTGATGTTAATCCAACCTGTAAAAATGTAAACAATATATCGATTATCATGTCTTACTTATTTTTTTTACTCAAGAAATTGTCAGTGCAAAGGATATAACAATAACAGCCAAGATTTTTAAATCTACTTAATACAAAAAAAACAGTTTGTTGGAATCTGACTTGGAGCCTCCATGTCGATAGATTGATGAAGAAGGCCCGCCAGCAGCTGTACTTTGTGAGGTATTTAAGAAGATTCGATGTGTCACCGAAGACTCACGAAAACTTCTACAGGTGTACCGTGAAGAGTGTTCTGGCTGGTTACATCACTATCTGGTATGAAGGTGCCAATGCTCAAGACAAGAAAAAGCTCCAGAGCATTGTTAATTCAGCTTGCGACATCACAGGCACCAGCCTTCACTCCATCGAGGACATCTACATGAGGTGGTGTCATAAGAAAGCAGCCACTATCCTCAAAGACCCCCACCACCCAGGCCATGTCCTCTTCACTCTGCTACCATCGGGAGAAAGGTACAGGAGCCTGAAGATGAGCACTCAGCGGCACAAGGTCAGGTTCTTCCCCGCTGCCATCAGATTCCTGAATAATCAGTGAACCAAAGTCACAGCCTTACTTTCACTTTTTATGGACCCTTTTTATTTATTGTAGTATGGTGGTTTAATTGAATGTTTGTATTATAACGCTGCCACAAAGCAACGAATTTCGTGACTTGTTCATGACAATAAACTCTGATTCTAATTCTAGGTCTGTAATGGTCAATAACAGCCATAATCATACTTTGTACTTGTATGGCATTTTTTTAGAAGGAAAATTTTGAAAAGATTCTTCACAACAAAAGATAACAAATAATTACTATTTTTGATGTTTACATGTGCCGGGCAAGAAGTTTTTTGAGAAGAGGCGAGTTTTTTAGACAATTAGATGATAGAATAGCATAGGACAATACTTTCTCAATTGATGCATGCATGAATCCTTTGCTTCAGTGCAGGACATCTTTATTGGGCAGTCTCTTAATGGTTCATGGGTAACAAAAAACAGTGCTTTAACTTTGCCTTTGATATGTTTTTTTTTCCTAACGAAAGGAAAAGTCCAGTAAAGCTCTGGACCCACAGCAATTTGAATACCACCACAACCCTTTCTCAATCTCATTGGCTCTCCACTCAGCCTGGATCACCTAGACAACAGGAACATGTACATCAAGCTACTTTTCATCAATAACGCTTAGCTTTCTGCACTAACATATCCTCAGCATTGGTCAGCAAGCTTCAAAATCTGGACTTCTGCACCTCTCTCTGCAACTGGATCCTTGACTTCCTCCTTGGAAGACTGCAGTCAGTGCGGACCGGTAACAACGTCTCCTCCACACGACAATTGATACAGGTGCACCCAAGAATTTATGCTTAGCCCACTGCTCTCCTCGCTCGATACCAAATGCCATCGACAAACTTGCCAATGACACCACGGTCATCGGCAGAATCACGGGCGCCAATAAAGAAACATACAGGAGTGAGATAGATGAGTTGGTTGAGTGGTGTCACAACAACAACCTTGCACTCAATGTTAGCAAAACTAAGTAACTAATTGTGGACTTCAGGAAGGGGAAATCAGGAGAACACAAACCAGTCCTCATCAGGGATAAAAACTTCAAATTTCTGGTGTCAAAATCTCAGAAGATCTATCCTGGGGCACCCAGATCGTTGCAATCATTAAAAGGCTTTGTGGTAACCGTGGCCAGAAATGTTAAATGAGGAACTGAACTCCCACTCTTGGTTACCCAGAGTTTCCCAAAACACCGTCCTCTTTTACTTCGATTCTCAAGACATAGACTATTGACACAAAATGGCGTAAACTATTTATAGTGTTTACACAAGCTTGTGACTTCAAGTCACAAGGCAATCTTGTGAATCCTTTCGTTAATGGATGGCTCCCCTGGCAACACCCACTACTGGTGACTGTGGATCACTCTGATTAGGACTCCCTAGCAGGCTTGCTAGCAGCTATAATTCATGAAGAGTTTGAAATTTTGAAATTATGTCAAAAAGACTTGCAAATTTCTACAGATGTAGAGTGGAGAGTACTCTGACTGGTTGCATCATTGTCTGCTATGGAGTGCCAAAGCACAAGCCAGGAAAAGCTTACAGAGAGTTGGGAACTCAGCCAGTGCCATCATGGGCACCAGCCTTCACTGCTCTAAGGACATCTACAAGAGATGGTGTCTCAAGAAAGCAGCCTCCATCACCAAAGACCCTCACCATCCAGGCCATGCCATCTTCTCACTGCTACCATTAGGAAGGAGGTACAGCAGTCTGAAGACACACACCCAATGGTACAAAGTCAGCTTCTTCCCTTCTGCTGTCAGACTTCTGAATGGACAATGAACCACAGACGCTATCTTACTTTCTTTTCTTTTGCACTAATGTATTATTTTTTAATGTTATTTACGGCATGTTCACACATGCAATGCTGCCACAAAACAACACACTTCATGATGTGTTCATGACAATAAATTTTGATTCTGTAATAATTCCAAAACCAATTTTAAAAAATGTGCTGACTATTTTGAGTATAGATGTGTATGCTTTACCCTTGAAGACCTAGAAGCCTCTTAATTTTGTGTTTTTTTTTGTAAATTTAAATTATTATTTTCATAATTTAAATGAATTAAAACATTTAGACACACAGCACAGTAACACGCCATTTCAGCCACGAGTCCATGCCGCCAAATTACACCCAATTAATCTCCACCCCCGGTACGTTTCGAACGGTGGGTGGAAATGGGGCCCTGGGAGAAAACCCCACACAGACATGGGGAGAACATACAAACTCGCTACGGATGGTGCAGGATTCTAACCCAGGTCCCGATCGCTGGCCCTGTGAAGGCGTTGCGCTAACCCCTACGCCAACCGTGCCCATATTTTCTAATATTGAACTGTTTTACAGTGCTCTGTTGTTCCCTCTTCACTGAGCAGTCCCATTCACTTAACGCTTCTCAGGCAAGACTTCCCCGAGACCTGCATTTGTAGTTGTGACCTAAATAGGAATGAGCTTGATTAAACTTACTAAATATGGTATGGTGGCCATTACCTTCGGTGTTGGAGTTCACTGCATATAAAGGGAATGAGATTCAGTAGCAAAATGGACCTGTTGCTGGCCATTTTCTCATTAACATATAACTTGCATAGATTTGCATTTTAATTGCCTCCCAGCCAGCTGTTGTTCAGTCCAAGACTTGCATGTGCTGGAACTTCATTGGTGATGAAAAGTGTGTGGTTTTGTTCCACTAATGCTCACATTAGAAATCTGGTTCTACACTTCATGCAATGCCAGCTGTGAGGCTTCTTTTTTTTTACACACAAATAACATGGAGTAGTTTCAGGGATTTAAAATGCAACTGGCACTTATTGAAGTCATATCGGCATCTCTTGCAGGAAGTCATCCAAATGCTGCTCAAAGTCATTGTCGAATTTGGCAAGTGTTCATTGCAACAAGGCTGCAGACAGACATGCAAACCTGAGAGCTCTCTCCACGTTGTGAAAATCACAGGTACGTCAGGTGTTTTAACATGAACTCCTGATCAAGGCCTCACTCTTCCTTCCTTTACTTTTCATCTTCAGCAGGTAGAAAGATTTCAACAGCATTGAGAGCACTCTAGTGAACTGTTATATTTAAAAGCCTTTAAACAGGCACTACATTACCTACCCGCTTTTTGCTCATACCTTCTTGAATGGCTCAGGCCCGAAATGCTGGTTAGGTATCTTTGTCTTTGCTACATAAAGAACACAGCGTGACTTGCTGAGTTTCTCCAGCAATTTTGTGTAAACTACAGTAAAATCCAGAAATGCAGTCAACCCGAGAATCCGGACCTCAAAAACTCTCGACTTTTGCAGGCATCTGTAAGCTCCACAGATGCACAGGGGCGACAAGCAACCACACAGAAGTTGTGGAAATGTAAGAAAAATAATTTTTTTTTTGTACTTTATATTTTATATGAAAATATAAAATTCACAAATGTGAATCTTAAAAAAGTACTCCCTGAGAATCCGAAAAATCCAAAATCTGGACTGACCCAATCCCCGAGCAGTCCGAATTTTAGGACTTCTGCTGTACAATCAGAACATCTGCAGACTTTCATATTTTATTACATCACCTATCACCTCTCTGGCTCATCCAAGCTTGTTAGAAACAGGTGGATGGAAATCTCTAACATTTTGCTATGTTTCTATTTTGGTTTAATAGCTTGTGTTTTCCTTGTGAATCTCCATTGCAGTTGGACTCTAAATATGCAAAACTTGATAATTACAATTTTTACACCTTTAAGGATCCCAAAATACTTGAATTGGTTAAACTCGCACTGAATGTGTTGAGGTGAATCCAATCAGTGGCCAGTTGGATCTTAAGATCAAAGATGAAATGACCTCCCACTGTCTCTTGTCTATAAAATGTCAAATACATAGCAAGATTCATCATGAAAGATTACAGAGGACAGAAACGTTGTGGAGAATGATGAAGTCACAGCTTTAGGTGTAAAACAGCAGTATTTCCAGACACTTTGAGTTTTGCTTGCAAATATTTATTCTTTGGAACTCCAGATTTTTCAAAGTTATTAAAGATACCAAATACAGTAAAAACCCTGCTATCCAGAATTCAGGCAACTGGAAGTCTCAAGCATCCAGCAAAAAGCTTGAAGAAAATCAATTTAAAAGATTAAAATAAATATGAATAAATTAATAGATAAAATATGTACTTAAAATTGCAAAAGCAAATGTTTTCTGAAGTAAAACATAAAGCTTTGTTCAAGGTGGGAGCAAATATTCAGCCGGCAGAGAGCTTTAGTCGTACTTAGCTCATTGCAGCTATTTGAATAAAGTTGTCAAACAGCAATGGCGTCGCCCAGGATGAAGAGCTGGTTGATGCCGCTCTCCGTTGGGGGTCAATCTTTAAAAGCGTTTCCTTATCCCTGCTTAGTAAGAGTCGCCCCAGTCAGAGGCTTTATCTGTAAACTTGGGGAGGGGGCAGGTTAATTATCTATAATATTATTGCTTGCTTTTCAAGTGATTCCATGGAGGGGGAGGAACCTGCAGATGCAGCAATGGTTAAATGTTTTCAAATAATGTGACTGAAAATAAAGTAAAATGCTTTAAGGTTTTTATTTTCATGCAAGTAAAGTTTGTTCAGTGTAAGTACAGTATAGTATTTTTTGTCTTTTAAATTATTTATTCTTAATGCAGGTGTATTAGGTATTAGTCTAAAGCAACCGTAAAATACACATCCAGCATCTACCAGTCCCCATTGAGTTTTATTGTAAATGGAAGCTGCTGCAGCCTGAGCCTATTGCCTGCGGGGGAGGGTGGTGAGTCCTCAGAGTTAACTAAATGGAACTGTGCTCTGATACAGTATGTGAGATACAAGTGAGGATCCCAAATCATAATAATTGAATAGCCAAAAAAAAAAGAAAGCAGGAGAAAAGTCTGAAACTTGTCTCTCTTCTTTATGGATGCTCCTCTCCATTGAACTGAATGGAGGGATTAAACCTACTGAAGATCAAACATGGCACAGCTTCATCAGGCAAAATCTCCTGTGTAATTACTGCATAACTGTGGAAGATTGTCACCCTGCCTCTGCACAGTCAGTTTGTTTACATACATTATCTGTTTACTGTTCTTTTATTCGTTTACATGTTTACGCTGTGTACAGTCTATATTTTGCACTACCAGTTAGTGGTAATCCTGCCGTGCCCGCAGGAAAAAGGGATCTCAGATTGAATGTGACATCATGTTTGTACTCTGACAATAAATCTGAAATATGACACTCACTATGGCTGGGAAATTGCCACTGAGTATCTCTCAAGCTCTTTGTAAACGCAACATTTGTGTATTTCCTGATACTTATCATGTTCTATGTGGGGAAAGTGCCAGCGTCTCAAAGGAAAATCTGGACCTATTATCATTCAGTTCATGTTTTGGATGAGGATCCAATGGTAAACCATTGCTTTGACTTACCACCAGATGGTGACCTCTATGCATGATTTGGAAATGAAAAGCAGCCTGGTTATTTGCAGATTAAGGTGAATAAATAGTCTGCCAGTTTTCCAACCTGATTGTGATGTTTTATGCTTTGAAATAGAAAGAAGAGATACAAATTATAGGAAGGATGTGGAAGCTGGTGCAGAGGAGATTTATCAGGATGTTGCCTGGATTGGAAAATAAGTCTTATGAGGCAAGGTTAGCAGAACTAGGATTTTATCTGGAGAGAAGAAGGATGAGAGATGACTTAATAGAATCTGAAAGGCATAGATAAGGCAGCCAGTGCCTTTTTCCCAGGATAGGAGTAACAAACACCAGAGGACATCTGTACATAATGAAGGGAAGAATGTTTAGGGGAGACATCAGGGGTAAGAGTTGGGGGTGCCTGAAATGCCTTGCCAGGGGTGGAGGTGGAGGCTGAAATATTGGGGGCATTTAAGAAACTCTTAGACAGGCACACAGATGGAAGAAAAATAGAGGGTTACGAGGTAAGAAAGGTTTAGTTTATTTTTTTGGTAGGAATATATGGGTCGGCACAACATTTGAGGGCCAAAGGGCCTGTACTGTGCTGTAGTGTTCTATGTTCTAAATTGCATTAATAAAATTAACTTTAAAAAAAGAACTTAAAGGCAATTTATGTAGTTAAAAGCAGGATTCTTAACAGAACAAAGGAATCTTGCGATTTAAGTCCAAAGGTCCCTCAAGGTTGCCATGCAGGTTCATTGGGTGGTTAAGAAGGTATATGGAGAACTAAACTTCATTATTCCCGGAATTAAATTCATAAACCATGAGGTATGTTGCAGTTAATGTAAAACTGGTTAGATCACAACTGTGTTCAGTTCTGGTACCTAATTAGAGGAAGGATGTAGAAGCTTTTGAAAGGATTCAGAGGAGATTTACCAGGATGTTGTCTGGATTGGAGGACATGCCTTATGAAGCAAGGTTGAATGAGCTAGGGCTTTTCTCTTTGGAGTGACAGAGGATGAGAGATGACTTAATATATAAAATAATGAGAAGTGTAGATGGAGGGGGGGGGGAGGGGGCAGCCAGCACCTTTTTTACCCGGGGCAATAACAGTAGATGCTGAAGGACATCTGTTTTGGGTGGATGGTGGAAAGTTTAGGGGACATGACAGAGATAAGTTGTTTTTGCACAATGTGGGTGCCTGGAGCACATTGCTGGGGATGGTGGTGGAGCCTGGTACAATAGACACATTCAAGAGACTTTTTAGGCACATAGATGTAAGAAAAATAGAGGCTTATGTATGTGAGGTAGGGAAGGATTAGGTCAGTGGTTCTCAACCTTTTTCTTTCCACTTACATACCACTGTGTATTCCCTATGCCATCGGTGTTCTGTGATTAGTAAGGGATTGCTTAAGATCGTATGTGAGTGGGAAGGGAAGGTTGACAATCACTGCTCTAGACCCAATTGTTACTGAAATATTTTGCTAGAGAAAAATTGTCATTGGCGCATTTCCTTTGGAGTTATGAAACCGTGCACATAACGAGTCAATTAGGTACAATTAAAACGGTGGTTTACAAATTTTTTCTTTCAACCCACATACCACCTTACTAATCACAGCACCTAAGGCAATAGGGAATACTTAAAGTGGTATTTGAGTGGAAAGAAAAAAGTTGAGAACCACTGGATTAGGTTGTTGAGGAGTAGGTTTACATAGATTAGCACAACATTGTGGGCTGAAGGGACTGTACTGAGCTGTAATGTTCTATGTTCTGAAAATTTGCGGCGCGACTAAAGCTGCTGTAATAGCTGTTCTGATGCTGATGCAGACCTGGGGAGAGCAGGGAGCAGAGGCACAGCGCTCCACCGCAGGATCCTACTGTTCAGCCTTACTGCTGACAGCTCTGTACAGGCATCAAATGACCTGTTAAAGCAGCTGACGTTGTTTTATATAAAATCTTGCAACTGTGGGGTCTGGGCCTAAGATGGTGGCGCCTGTGCTTGGCAGCAGCCACGAGGGGTTGGAAACTCTGGGGGGAGGGGCAGCGGACTAGTGCAGGGCACCAGCAACAGGTAGAACATTCCCCTTTGAGAAGGTGAAGCAGACAAGCCGATGACCACGGTGGCAGACTAGTGAGGGGTTCTGCAATGAAGAGCATACACAGGCATGGAGCTGCTGGCAACTTTGCAGCTGAGGAACCCACAGGAGCTATGAGCTGCTGGCAACTTGAGGCCAAAGGATTCATACCAGGCTGTGGGATGCTAGAGAATGGGTCGTGAGAACTAGCTATCAGAACCAGGATTCGAGAAGCTGCTGAGGGTAAGAAGGGCTCTCAAAAGGCCCTGGGCGCTGAAGGTTTCCTCATTGTGTCAGAGGTTTGGATTTGGCCTCGGGTTGCCGAGGGTTTGAACTGAACTGAACAATAGAACAGGTGTAGAGGCTGAAGGATCAATGAAGAGAATCCACAGACACTCAGAGACTCTGAAGGGGACTCTGTTTTATTTCTTTTTTCCTGACTGTAAGGGGCGTTGGCCAAAGTTAATGCTCTTGTCAAATCTTTGTCTTAAGGTAGACCAATTTCATGTAATATTGTATTCATGACAATAGTAGATCTGTAAAGTTCATGGTTTTCATTTAATCATCTTGTTACCTGGTGCACGAGGTCAGATTTAAAAGGTTGGTTATTTAAAGCCTGTAAGTTATTCTCCAATTCCCTCTTGAAGATGCCACTCACTCTTAATGCAGCGAATTCCAGATCATCACCACTCTCCCTGTGTTGAGAACACTTCCATTACATCCCCTTGCATCTTTTGCCCTATATTTTAAATCTCTATCTCCAACTCCTCGAGATATCTGATAATGACAAAAAAATCTCTCTAAATCCTTTCTAGTTCTGCCATTATCCTGCACAGCTCTATCCAATTTCATTCTTCTTTACCCATTCAGATACCCAAGAACTGAACAGGCCATTGTAATAGAATGAAAAGGGAGGTAACAACACTTAATTTAACCAGCCACCAGCACAGATTCGGACAATAGATCTAACTTGGGTTAGTTAGAAACAGGATCTAATTGTGTTGACTCCTGAGCCTGAGTGATGTGTAACCTGCTCTTTTTTCCCCCCCAAGAATGGTGAAGAGTATAGTAATGTAATCTCCATCTTAAAATTAAGATCCTTTAATTTGAAACCATTCTCCCAGAGAGGGAAACAATATTCCAATCTTCACCATACAAATCCCTCAGAAGTTAGTATATTTACAGTGTAATTTAGCTAGATACACACACTTTTTGCTATGGTTTTATGCATACCTTTTTATCAAAATTCTCTGCTGGAATTGTTAATCCTTTCTCATTCATGCTTGGGACTGGAATTTGACACATCTTCGCATATACAGCACTAATATTCTGAGGTACTATTTCCTGTAAAGCAAATATACAGCAAGGAAGATATTTTATTAATAGAACTTGGAAAACAACCACAAATATCTTGGATAAAAAGCTTTTTCTTCGTAAATTATTGAACTTTCATTTTTTTCATCTCTGTAGCAAATAAAGCATTTTTTTCCACTGAAAGCTGGCACAGTAAACTTTATATTCACTCAACAATAGAGTCCATGGTTACATAGCAACCAAAGTCTATGAACTCAGCACAGAATAAGAGTACAGATATACCCTGCTTTATGATACTCACTTGACGAACATTTGCTTTTACGAAGAAACTTGTGATTGCTACCTGAAAGAAATTTGAATGGGTTTTTGCTTTTACGAAAATAACCTTTAATAGTAGCGAATGGGTCTTTGCTTTACGCCATTTTGGATTACAAAATGTTTTATAGGACTGCTCTATTTTGTAAAGTGGGGTATATATGTATTTATTTACTAGTCTTTTCACAGTGTGAGGAACTTTTCAGTTGTCAAGTAGAATTCTTGCCAATCAGTGCGGCCAAGGCAAGAATGTGACAATGAGAAGAATTTCACGTCACATATAATGTGCATGTCAGTGAAATAGTTTTCATTCAGAGTTTATAAACTTCTGTTCTCCACTAAACTCTACTGCAATTTTAAAATAGACAATTGATTATCCTAATTTTTATTTTTGAATATTATCTTAATTTTTCTTGACACACTTAATGATAATTCTCCCTTGAAATCTTATTGAGAACTTAGATTGGTGGGTTTATTTTAAAGTAATAAACTAAAACTGAAGTACAACATTAACTGAAAGTCAATTGAATTGATATATTAGCTTCAAAAATGGCTGCACTGCCAGAGCTGCTATGACGGCAGTGTTGTAGCTGGTATGGACCCGGGAGAGCAGGGAGCAAAGTCACAGAGCCCAGTGCCTCCTTACGGCCTGTTAGAAGAGCTGATGGTGTTCTTAAACTAAAATTCAGTGGCCACAAGGGGTGGCAGGCTCCAGGGGAACAGTGGACCGGTGCAGGGCACCAGAAACAAGAAAATTCCCCCATGAGAAGTAGAGAAGGATGGTGATCATGGTAACAGAACAGCGAGGGGCTGGAGACTGGCTCATGGGAACCAGGTATTGGAGGCGGGATTTGAGAGGATACTGAGGCCAAAATGGGCCCCCAAGAGGCCTCGGTCACCGAAGGCTTCCTGATTGTGATGGAGGTTTGGATCTGGAGCTCGCATTGTCGATAGATCGAACAAGAGTCTGTGCAGCTGTAGAGGATGCGGGAGCACTGCAGGCGAATCCACACTCAGTGGCTCTGAAAGGACTCCTTTTTGCTTCCCTTTCTCTCGTACTTAAGGGGCACTGGGCAACATATAAGGGTGACTCTTTGTCTACCTCACAGCAGGCAGAAGGTAATTTTGTGTAATATTTCATGTTGTGGACTATTACAAGAAAATAAAGGAAACTTGAATGTACAATTTAAAAATATCAGTATTCTATGATAATCCCATGTGTTTTAAAAGCTTATTATTGCCCATGCTTGCATGCTTAACAAGTCACAATTAAATTTTCCAAAGCAGCTCCACTTCTCTGTCATTAAAAATCTAAAATAATATTTATGCAAATTCTGAATTTTAGTGAGTTGTGTTACTTTCTTATGTAATCAATTGACATTTTATTTATTGTGAAAACTTATACAGGAAATTTATCTTTTCAAGGATAGGGAGTCATATTTTCCTTAGATTAGTTATCCAATCTCAAAAAATGTACCAAATCTTATTAAGCAGATTACAGAGCTACAAATGGCAGCTTCTAACAGAAATCGATTGAAGATTTTCAGACATACAGCATGGCAATAGACCATTTCGGCCCACAGGGTCTGTGTCGCCCAATTTACACCCAATTAACCTACACTACCAGAACATTTCGAAAAGTGGGAGGGAACCAGAGGCCCCCGGGAAAAATCTACGCAGATGCAGGGAGAATTCTTACAGAGTGCGCGGAATTCGAACCCCGATCCCGATCACTGGCGCTGACTGCTAGACCGCCCCTAATTGATTTGTTGTAAATTAATCTCCATTAAAAATGATAAAGCATTAATTGTAGTTTATAAGTTATTTGTTTGCCACTGCTCAGACTTAAAAGTTTATTTTCATCTTTTATAATTTAATATTTTGAAAAGAATATAAAATTAATGATAAATTCCAGAAAATTCCAATGGTTGATTTAAGAGGAACAGGTTAAGATGGATTTTCTATTTAGCAGGTCGTAGTGCGAATAAAAGCTCTCACGACTGGAGGGAGAACAAACACTTTTATTAGCTTGTAACTAAGGGTGGGGCCTCACAGTCGTCTTCAGAAGGGTTCTGGGTTTAGGCGGGAAACCAGGGTTATAGGTGAGCAGATGGGGGCGGAGCCAGGAGGCGGGACCAGTCATCAGCATAATGGCCTACCAGTGAATCCCAGTTCACTGCACAGGTTTACAAGTATTAATGAGTCAGTGCAGCTGATATATTTGGTTCTAATGTGACTGCTAGTGGTTTCAATTTACATTGTGCATTAAACAATATTATCTTGACCAAAATTAAAAGTACTTGTGTTGTAACAAAGGAGTACAGAGAAAGGTTAAGACTTTTAAGTGTTCTACTCTCATCAGATTGATCTTGTCCGATTCAGACCTTTCAATATCATTCAGTTGTTTTATGTAATTTTCCCCCATCTCTGCTCAGCGTGTGATGTGACATCAGTGTCTTGACTCATTTGCGACAGGTGGTTGTGAAATGTCACAGAAATGCAAATAATTTCTCCACCTTTTTATGGGTACCATGTCAAACAATTTAGTTTCAGATTCCATCGAATACTTAAGTACAAACTGTACTTAGGAAGAACAATTTCAGTTTTCGACACTCCTCTTATCATTTAAAGTATTGCCCAACCATCATGGTGACCTCTGATCACTTACAATATTGCCCAACCCCGTCATGGTGAAGAGCACATTAAATGCATATAACTGGTCCTGATCAATTTCAAGTTTGTCAACTGCAAGTCAAATTTCTAAAGTGAGGATAAAAATAGATGGCAGGAGGAATTAGATGGTTTGTTCAGGTAATCTGCAAATCAGTAAATGTAATTCAATCCAGAGATGTGTCAATTAGTGCATTTGGAAAAATGCGACAAGGTAAAATAAATGGGAGGATATTGACAAGTGTGAAAGGAGAGGCTTCAGAGCGTACATCACAGATCCTTAAATGTTGCAGAATAGGTCAATAGATGGTTAAAAGGCAAAGAATTAAATATTTGCTGGACTGCATTTTGAATACTGCATAAAATTCTGGTCACCAGATTACAGGAATCAAATCCGGCGCTGACTGTAAGGAGATTGTACCTGCTCCCTGTCTGCATCTGGCGCTGTCTGTAAGGAGATTATACATGCTCCCTGTCTGCGTGGGTTTCCTTGGGGTGCTCCAGTTTCCTCCCGCCTTTCAAAATGTATTGGGGATGTAGTTCAATGAGGCACCATTGGGCAGCACGGGTTTGTGAACTGAAATACTACAGTATGTCTAAATTTAAATTTAAATACATTTAATTTAAAGGTCAACCTTCCCGTTCATCACATTAAACCTATGGATATGTACTTCAAGAGCAGTGACCTGCTCAGAAGGTGAGCCTAGTCTGGGTAACTCCCCATTGAGCAGACCAGATGCAAGGGGTCAATTACCCATTAAACAAGAAAATCTGCAGATGCTGTGATTACAGTTTACACAAAAATGATGGAGAAACTCAACAAGGACTGCAGCATTCTTAATGTAGCAAAAATAAAGATACATAGCCATCGTTTCAGGCCTGAGCCCTTCATCAATGTATATGCAAAAAGCAGGCAGGGGCCTGAATATGGAGGTGGCCGGAGGGGCAGGGGGAAGAAACACAAGCCCAAGCAAGAGGTCAAAGGTAGGATATGGGTGCAAGGGCACAAGAGAGAAAAAGCTGAGAAGTGATAGGGATATCAGGTAGATCGCTCTTTGAATGGAGAGGGAAGGGGTGGAGAGATGGAGGAAAGGAGACAGAAGGATGGCCTGCTTGCTTTTTGTTCATACCTTGATGAAGGGCTCAGGCCTGAAACATTGATTCAATGTCTTTGCTACTGCTACATAAAGAAGGCAGGGTGACTTGCTAGCCCCATTCACACTGCCACTTTATCCCAGTAATTAATTGCCAATAGACCATTTAATGTACTGTGTGAACGCTCATCAATCAGCACGTGACAGATTCTGTTATATTTTATATTGTATATAAATATGTTTTAAATTGTGGCAGTTTTTTTTTCAAGTTGGTCACATACAAACACTTCAAAACAGATCTCATTTAAAAGGCCAGAGCTCTGCTCAACCCAGACAGTCCAGGCTCCGGGTGCTTTTGCACAAACTTTGAAGGATCCCTATAAGGACTTCACAAGTAGGTGTTAATTGGACATGCTGTGAAGTAATGGATTATTGTTTTGCAAAGCAACAGATGAACGAACTGAAAATTAGGTCTGGAGCCACAGACTGTCTGAGTGCAGTTAGCTGTTCTAAAAGGGTCATGTGGTTTTCTCTGAGTCAGAGAGGGGGAGAGGATTCAGTTCTACAGTTCAGCAGCAACAGGTGGGACTGGAACAGGACAAGTTGGCAAGCTTGTGGAAAAACCCCATTTTGAAGACGGGTTGTGAGTTCTTAGTTCAGCCTGGACAAAGCCCTTGTGATCCATACAAGAGGAGAGGACTGGCTGCATAATATTTCACTTGAAATAAGGGAAACAAAAAGGAACACTGTGGTGACCTGAAAGAAAGAGGTTATCATCTGGAAAACCCTGATTGGGCAAGTTTCTTCAGCAAGACACTGAAGTGGCTGATCTGAAGGAATCAATTGTGGATGTCCAATGAGCAACAAATCTCTCTGAAAACCAACAAGAACCTTCCTGAGCAGTAACCATTTACCTTTCAAGTAACAAAGCCTGGTGAACTTCATAAATGTTAAAATCTGTGCACAGTATAAGAAGTAAGTGCAACCAGTGAACTTGGAGAAGTGAGATTGGACTGTGAATTAAAGAACCTTTCTGAACATATACACATTATTTACACGTGCTTAGAATTAGAAGGGGGTTAAGTTAGGTTAAATTAACAGTAATAAGTTAAAGTTTGATCCAGTTTTCATGTTTATGGATAATTAAAAGTAACTTTTGTTTAAGTAGCTATTTGTCTTGGTGAATTTCTTTTGCTGCTGGGTTTTGGAGTCCTCTGGGCTCATAACAGCACACAGGCATCAGATCAGCCCGGGGATGGGCCACCTAGGTACAGTGTATCATCTCCGTGGCAATCTGACACCTGCGTGCCAGTTAGCCCAGTGTGAAAGGGATGGTGGGGGAAGGGGGGGGGGGATATCCTGGGACCAATTAGTGAGGCTAGGTGCCCCACTCCCCTGGAATGCCTGGGGTGAGTGTGAAAGGACATAGAGAGCCAGCTAACAGTGTGAACGGAAAAAAACGCCAGCTTTAACCTGAGTTTCACCAGTAGTTTTGTGTAAATGAAGGGTCAAATAGCCTACTATATTTTAAATGTTCTATAACTTCAATAATTTTATGTATATTTTATAATTTTACCTTTGAATGTGTCATCAACTCTGCTAAAGAGAAACAATAATTCTTATTTGTATATATTGTAGGATAATTAATATTCTTAAAGTTGTCTCTTATAAATACCTTTGGTTGTGTGCTGTATGCATTCTTCTTCAGCTTTCTCTTTATTAGCCGTACTTCTTTATTTTCAAGTTGCCTGATGCAGATTTCTACGTATGTTTCCTTTTTTTCCCCTTTTCTCTTTTTAACTTTCTGTCCTCCTTTACTTTTTGCTCTCTTGATTTTCATATTATTTTTTTCTTTATACTTTTCCACTGTTTTCCTTTTTGTGGTGTTGCCTAATTCCTTTCATTATTTTTATGGTAAAGACAATTGTATATTAAAAAAAATGTTTTTCGTAAAGGAGATGATTTTCAAAGCTATCTTTAAAAAAAAATTGGAAGTGCTATTGTCAATACATTCTGAGAAATTCTGTTAAGTTGAGAACATTTCTCATGAATAATGGGAAAGGAGACATCCCTTTTCTTGTTTCCAACAAAATCTGTGCAACAGCATCTCATCATCAACAGAATACAGTAAAATCTCCAGAAGCCGGAAATCTGGACCACTCAAGAATCCGGACTCTCAAACTTTTAAAATTTAGCCTGCTTTTGTGTGCATGGGTGTGTAAGTGCCACAGATGCACAGCGGCAACAAGCAACCACGCTTTTAATATGGGTAATCTTATCACAAAGAAATTCATTTGTATGCTGTATGTTCATTTTTAAACTTAATTTCAAGCATTACATGCTCTTTATTTTGTGGTAAAAAAATTGTTTACATTTTTTGTCAAGTGCTGACTTTATTTTTTCTTTAAAACTGTTTAGATAAATGAAACATGTGTATTTGCTGATAAATAAACTATCAAAATTTACCTGTTCATCTTTTCTTTATTCCTCCTCTAAACTGAGTTTTAAAAGTACTACCCGAGAATCCGAAAATCCAGACTGACCCAATCCCCGAACAGCCTGGATTTTTGGACTTTTCCGAACCAAGGATGAGCCAAGGTCATTTGCTACATTCTCTACTATTCTAACACTTGCTCAAAAATCATAACCCAATCTGATTCTATGTATCTTTATTTGAAATAACTTTCAGAAAATAACTACCTTTGCAGGGAATATGGCAATGGAAATAAAAGTTTCAGAATTTTCTTTTGAAAATAGAACCCTCAAAATATATATTACGTGATATTATCAAATATTCCATAATATATAAATATATAATATATATATAATATTTATAATATAAATATACATATATAGCTTCAATTCATCAAGTTGAAGACTATGCAGTGGGGTGTGACACCCCTTTTAATATCTAATATCTGCATTAAGCACCTATAGCCAAGTAAAGACTAGCTTAAAAGTTAGCTAAACATTGCATTGCCCGTCCATTTTAAAAGGGAATATGATGTTAGGTTTGGCCAATATTCTCATATTTATGGAAAAATAATAACTAATTGTTGAAGTGTGAAACATGTTTAGAGTGCTAAACAGAATCGATGCTGAGAGGCTGGGGGGTGCAAAACTGGGATGAGGGGATATGGGGGTAAAAGGGGAAGTAGAATAACGGTAATGACAGTGGAAGAGAGGTGCCATTTTGGATGGATGCAGGATTCAGGGAGTTATAGCTCTTTCAACATCCTCAGCCCTCAAGGGATTTAAATAACCAGTCAGTGTATATTCAAGAATGAAATAGATAGGTATTTTTGGGCAAGGAAAAATGTTGAAAATTTTTCAGCAGATCAGATTACATCTGTGAACAGAGAAACAGAGTTAATGTTCAGGTTGATAATGGTTTTTAATCTGATGAACTGACAAAAGGTCATTGAACTGATTGAAATATTAAGTCTCCCTCTCCATAGTCAGTGACTGACCTGCTGAGTACTTTTTATTTCCAACAACTGCAGTCTTTCTGATTTCTGGACACACAACTACTTTTGGTTTTCAATATTGTCCAATAAAAGGGAAGATTTACCAATAAGTAGTTATTCTGCCTTGCCCGCAGAAGAATCTGGGTTGTATGTGATGTCATGTATGTATTCTGACAATAAATCTGAAATTGGAAATCTGAAAGCAGTTCCTCCTCATCTCTGTCTTAAATGTATTTCCATGAATCTTGAGCCTGTGTCCCACCAGTTCTATTCTCACCTGCCAGTGAAAACTACCTTCCTGCTTCTAATTTCAGCAGGTTCTCTGCATCCACCAGAAGGAACATTGCAGAATTCACAGAAAACTGAATATCTACAGTTTTCCTTTCCAATTAGTGTTTGACTTGATTTTTTTTTAATTCAAAATTAATTCGCACAATGCACATGATGTTGCAATTGAGTTTACGGACCTGTGACTTTCGTGATAGTCCAGCGACAGTACTTCAGTTTTGCATGCTTTAACAGCTTGTAGACAGACTGGGCATTATAATGATTAAATTGAGCTAATTGTTGTTGATGAGTCAACTTTTACAAAATTAATACAGACTGATCTGAATATTATATCATTATATTTTAATATTTAATGCACAAAAGCATATTTCTTTAATTCACTTGAATCCTTTCAATTGTTTCTTTGAGGTTCAGAATTAAGCAATACCAGATGAAGTTGATTCTTGTTTGTAATCACCAAACAAATAAGATATAAAGCTCATAATATTGTAGTTTTCAAAAAGTCTGTCACATGCTGAAATATGTAGATTGTGGATGGTCATTTGACCTTCCTGTCTGGAAGTCACACCACCTGCCAATCAAGGTTGGGCTCCAGCCACCCATTAGTGCACACCTTTCCATTGGCTCACTTAAATGACTCAGTATCATCATTGACCAAATGCTCAGCTCCGAACAGTATAAAGCATCGAAGCATAACGTATTTTGCTCTCTCTGCCTCTCGGTCCAAGCCCTGGACATTGCTCCACACCAGGTCACTACTGTGGACATTGCTGGAGGAGTCGCAGATAATATGTGCACTACACTTAGTTGAGCCGTAGTATTGCGATAGATCAATGTTTGCAGAGAGCCGCACCCCCATTGGTACAGGGAAGATGAGAGTGTTTGATAGCCTCTGTCTGTTACATGTGTACACATGCAGGGGCATGTAGAAGACAGGCAGCCATTGGTATTGGAGTCTAACCTTGGTCCGATCTGAATGTTTATATAGATGTTTAGTAGTAGAGTAGTAATTAGGTATCATTTGACATCTTCCCCTGTTTGTCTCCTGTGTGTTCAATAAAGTTACCTTTGATTCTAACACTTGCATCCAGACTCATCTCTCTGAACCCACCGAACCTGATCCTTTCCAAACACAACACATGTTCTAGGTCGTGTTTGGAGCACTGCACAATCTGGCCTGCAAATATCTCAACAATCTTGATTCACCTCACAACTAATAAGTGAGTTGTGGTTATTTTAAACCTTCTTGGATGACTTCATCACGAGCTGAATTTCCATTTTACTGTGTGCGACACATAAACTGGAACTTTCCTAACAAACTGTAATCCGACAGGAACAACAGGGACAGATGTGAGGAATTTTGACATTAAATGCAAATGAATATAGATTTTTAAAAATGTTATTAATACCTGCAACTTTAGGACTTCATGAAAAATGCAGTGGAGGGCCAACACATCCCTCATCACCTCCTTTGCCAAATAATGCCAGTGTTGTGACACGAACATGCAATTTTGGAGAGTTGCTTCATCTAGAAAACCTAATAAAAATAAATAATGTATTCAGGATATTTATGGAGAAAGAAGGTATTGGTGAATCTGAATCTCCAGAATGCGGTACACCAAGAACTAGGACTGGTATAACTGAGAAAATTCCAAATGTAAGAAATTTCATTTTTAGAATTCTAGTGGAAATTAATTTTCTATCTGAATATAATAGCTATATATGGACACACATTTGCCTCAATAATGATTCTTCTGTTTTCATTTCAAATTCCGTTCTCTGAGTCTATATAACTTCACTGATGAGTCATAGCAGATTTCAAATCACCAGTTTTTGTAAACTGTTGTAAACAAAAGCATTTCCAACTGTTTTGCCGCTAACATCTGAGGTTACATTTGCTTAATAAATTAAAAACATATTTTAACCATTATTTGTAACCACATTTCACCATATTGGTTTGTTTGGGAAACAGTGCAGGGAAATGTTAAGTTAGAACTACAGAACACTACAGCACTGAAATGACCCTTTGATCTATTGATTCCATGCCTTTGATCTATTTTTCCATCTAGTTCCATCGACATGCACCCAGGCCATAGCCCTCCACACCCCTCCCATCCAATCTCCTCTTAAATGTTAAAATTGAACTCTCATACACCATTTCAGCATTGCCCAGGACGAAGAGCTGGTTGATGCCATTCACTGTTGGGGTGACTCCAAGTTTTCTCCTTATCCTTGCTTAGTAAGAGTCTTTATCTTTATTATTTATATTAGTATGACTTTATCTGTAAACTTGAAAGGGGGGAGCGAGATTAATTATGATGGTGGCACGCTTAGCTCAGCGGTTAGTGCAGTGTCATTACAGCGCCAGCGGTCGAGGTTAGAATTTAAATTTTGTAAGTAACGGGAATTACCTGATTAAAGTGAACTTGTGCACATTCGGACAGAAGCAAACATACCAACCATAAAGTCTGTTCAACAGGCTTTATTCGACATAAACTTCCACAGAGCCAGCTGTGAGGAGAGCTGCTGTAAATTCTGAGTGTCTTCAAAGGGCCAGAGGTTCATATCCCAGAGGGTGATTGACACCCAACTGGGTGGGGCTAGGTCCATTCAAGTCGGCTGATTGACAGCCAGCCAGGTGTTGTCTTGTCCCCGTGCTCTTCTGCAGGTACAGAGGTTGCCCCCTGCAGTAGGCCAGTGGTGTGCCACCACAGAACTTGACATAATTAAGGACTCCAATACTGATTTTTTTGTAATGTCATTTGGCTTTTAAACTGTTTATTCTTAATTCTGGTGTATTAATTAAGCATTGTAAGAGTGAGTCTCACTGGAAAACTTGCTGATCTGGCATCTTCCAATCCTTGTAGGTGCCGGATATCAGGGGTTTTACTGCATATTGAACAACAAGCCAAAGGAGACAAATTGTTCATTGTTTTTACATCCTGCTTACAAGTTTCCCCCCAAATCTAACTATGTCTTGATCTGAAAAATAAATCTGAACTCACCAAGTATATACTTTGCCAGGTGAACAGGAAGACAGCGAATGAAGTCTTTATAATGGCTGACTCCTGATGTTGCTTGTGAAGAAGAAGTTACAATAATTGGAGCTGGGGATTCAATGTTAGCAGGAGCATCCTGTACTACCTTACGTGAATGTTTCTTCTTTGTCCTCGACACGCGCTTTCCCAAGGGGCTGTGATCTAAAGACGCAATCAAAAAAAATCTTTGAATATTTGGTGCAAAACCAGTTCATAATGAGAGTAGGATTTCATCCTCTAAATGATTACAGAATACAGGGTATTCTAAAATCAAAACAGATTTATTGGAAGTTTTTATCTAATTGGTGCATATTACCAGTAAAAGCAATCACTGAGAATCAATGGTGAACATCTTCCACTCCAGTTTAGAACGACAGAAAATACATAATTAATTATGTATCAGAGCAATCTTAAAGATTAGTTACATTCCCAGTAAATCCACTCATTTAGATACAGTCCAGGATCACAATTAACGTAAAACTTAAAAATACCACATTTAATAACTGATGTAAAAAATTATTAATAAGATCATTAGCCAAAAACATAAAAGCACTCAAACTGCCACCTGATTGATTTCACCACCAAAAAAAAAGCCCATAGTTATTTAGATTAGTATTTTTGATACAGTGTTTTTAATTTTACAAGCTTAGCTGCAAACATTCAAAGTCCTCATTTATCTGCAAACACAGCTTGCGATATCCATTACCAACTATAAAGTTGCCCAAAGGTATCTTGGAACAGATTTTATTGATATTTTGGGACACATTTTATTGATGCAACACTTTGTTCTTCATGTTCTCTTCTCAAAATTAGGGCTATACTCCTAAAAGGAGGTTTGATCAGATTGGATTCCTGGTAAGTGAAATTGGACATCAATGGAGAACATGTATGTGGATTTAATTGGACAACGATGGAGAACATGTATGTGGATTTAAGAGTGTGAATAAGCCACGCTCCTTAAGCTCAGCAAAAGACTGGATGAAACTCATGTTGCCACTTCATTAACCTGACGTCAATGACCAGCCAGCAGGAACTCTGCTGTTATGGGCTTTAGTACACATCTTTGGACCCCACTTTCTAATTGGCCAATGTCAGTAAAAGCGAACAAACCAAAACTGAAGCATTTCTTAAAGGGGAGCAGGATTGTGACTCATCCAGTGGACAGTCAGTCCACAGACATTCCGAGTCATGGCTGATCACAGCCAGGAGAAAGCATGCCAGTTTTCCGTGGTTATTTTGGAGTGTGGGTTTGAAAGAAAGAGAGGTGTTCTCTTCCTGTGTGGAGCCAAGAAGTTATCCAATGAAGATATTGGTGCAAAGCAGGAGATAACAAATTATGTTGTACATGATGCTAATTCTTAAAGACATGGATCCTGAGCTTCAAGAAGTTGAATAATTTCACGTTAGCAGATATAATATCAAGACCCCTGTTCCCTCTAAGATGTGTGCATGTGCGGATGCACACACGATTTGCAACCAGCGGACAAAGGAAATGAATGTGCACACAAAAGTTGAGTTACATAAAATAATGTAGTAATTAATAGTTATACTTATTGATAATAATCTCTTAGCTAACTAGAATGCAATCATGTTTGTATTTATATTAAAACTTTCCAATACAGTTTTATTAGCCATGAGAGGGTTAGGGTTAGGACAGACTGTACCAAAATTATCTTGAAACAATTTCAAATTTACAATTGCACAAGCATTCAATCCGCACAGACTTTTGTCACAGGGAAAAAAAAATTGCACAGCATAAGATTTTTGCATCCGCTGACTGCTAAAAATTAGAGGGAACATTGGTCGTGACCCATCTATGCCACAGGTTTCGTCCTACTGCATGGCATACCATTCACACTCCAAAACCTTTCGGGCATTCAAATGATAGCTACCACTACTGCCTGCCTCACAAATGCATCTCACATTGTAAGCTTGTCAGATGTAACAAACACCGTTCTGCAATCTACTCCAGCACTTTCCTCTCTCTTACAGGAGGAGAGAGGACACAACCGGGGACAGCAGTAGAAAACAAGGAAGGATGAACACAGAGAGCACCCCGAGTGGACTTGGTTGAAGCCAAAGTCAGCACCATGAACATATATTGAGGCTGATTGTAAGGACGTAACTACTCCTCCGTCTCCCTTCCCTTATCCCAGAAGCTCGTATGATTCATAAGTTATGGATTGTGCTAACGTGTGGTTCTGACATGTCCCGCATCCCCACTCTGCTGATTCATTGGGGTCAGGTGGTAGTTAGGATGAAGGCATCCTTTTTCTCCGTCGGTAATGTGCAGCTAGCATCACAGATAAGGGCATCTGCGTGGTGCTCAGAGTATCCCAAAGATAGGGCTTCCAGATGATGAGTCAATGGCATGAACAAACTGGCAGGGGAAAAGTTAGCCCTTATGCAGAGGTGGCCAAACTCTGGCCCGCTGGCCAACTGTGGCCCGTGACCTATTTTTAAGTGGCCCAGGGTGAATTTTAAAAATAAAATGGTATATGAACATAGAGCATAGTCTCTTACATTAGAACATAGTCTCCCACAATAAATTAACTGTATGTACTTCTTAGTTACAATGCTAGATGTCAATGCCATTTTGAACAGCTCCAAGACCAACTGTTGAAATGTTACTCATTGATAAAAACATTGACCTCAGTTAAAAAAAATAGTTTACCTCAGTTGATTAAACATGGTGGAACCGAAAAGACATAAAATACCAAGGGAGTGCCGAAAATTTCAGACCCGGTGGGAAAATTAATATTTTTTCACAGAAGTCAAGGGGAAGTACGTTGGTTTAATTTGCAAGGTATCTGTTAACTTTAATAGCCTATCTGCAGATTTACACCTTGCATCTCAATCATTCAGGTGGACACTTGGACCGTGAACTGTACTCACTGAGAGTTGTGGAGGAATGTTGGGGACGGCCTTATCCCTTTCTTTTGTTTCCTTTCCTCCTGTTCTTATTTTGCACCCAACTTTTTATTTTGCACTGCTTTTTGAATTAGATTTTTAAAGAGTTTTATTGTATTAATTTAAATTAAATTTAAGAGCAGCAGATACAGAAATGCCCACTGTAATAAGTGAGCACCTCAAAAAACTACTGTAATGTCAACAGTTAAATGGTTCAGTTGTGTCATATAGTTATTTTGATAGAAATAATTTTTCAATGGCACAGGGCCTTTCTGGTCTAAAAATATAGTTCTTGCAGTGAAATTGGTTGAAAACTGCTGAGTTTAATACTGTTTGGCCCATTACTTCTTATATTTTTCTGTATGTGGCCCATAATCAAAAATGTTTGGCCACCCCTGCCCTACTGGCTCTTCAGAAGCCAAAGTTGCCTGTGATTCTGTCCAGAAGACTTATGTGGGGTAACCTAGAGATGGTCAACGGTATTTAAATACTTGATTCATCGACAGGCCTGTCTGAAATTTTGTCAAAATATCAAGGAAGATATGGGAGATCAGCTCCAACCTTCCACATAGATTTGTGCAGTGTCTACAGTTCATCCCACGCTCCTATACACCTCAGATGGGTACGAGGAGCCTGGTGTTGACAGAACTTATTTTTTTCCAAGTAGCCAACTTCTGGCTTCAAGCTATGGTTGAAAAATAGCACACACTGTAACCAAGTGCCAGACTGGAACAAGTCAGACACATAGAAATTCGACACTACAGTGCTTTCCACTCCCTTTGGCAAATGTGCTTGCACCATGTGTTCATGGAGCAAAGGTTTGTTCAAGCTTTGTTTCCCTGTCGAGTTTGTTGCCAGAAGATAGATTATAAACAGGGCATCCTGCCAAGGGGCTTTCTTTTCCTCTCAAATCATATCTCACCCCCTTTCCTGCTAAACTGGCGATAATCAAATACAAACAACAAACTATCTGGATATTTCAGATCCAATTCAACTTGAAGCCTTAGTGCTCTCTCACAGCTTCTCAAACTGCACCAGCGTCTATAATGAAACGTAGCAAGCAAACAAATCTTAAAGTCACAGAGGATGCCTTACAATGACATTGAGATTCATGTCCATCCATAACGCAACACTGTCCACAAACTCCAAGACCTGGGCCTCAACATCCCACTGTGTAATTGGGAAGCTGGATTTCCTCACCTCCATACCACAACATACGACAACCATTAAGGATTGGTAAGATGATCTTCTCCACAATCTCCATCAGTACTGGAGGACCAGAGGGCTGTGTTCTTGTCCCTCTGCTCTACTTCTTTACACCTATGACTGTGTGGCTCTGTACAACAATAACACCACCTACAAATTTGTTAAAGATACCACAGTAGTGGGCTGTGTAAAAGGGACGATGAGAGTATACAGGAGGGAGATTGAAAACTTCACTGAATGGTGTACTAACAGCCTGGCACCCAATATCAACAAAACCAAAGAGATGATTGAGACTCTAGGAAGGGAAACAGAAGGGGAAACCAGGCATGTAGGACCCACTGATCATTGGGAGATCAGAGGTGGAGAGGGTGAGCAAATTTAAGTCCTTGGGAATCACATTCGGAGGATCATTCCTGAACCCAACCCGTGAACGTCATCGTGAAGAAAGCACATTGGTGCCTCTACTTCCTCAGGAGTTGGCAGAGGCTTGGTATGATATAGAAAACCTTGGTGAACTTCTTCAGATACTGACCGGTTGTATCACGGTCAGGTATGGAGGCACCGATACTTCTGAGCAGAAAGCCCAACAAAAGGTAGTTGACACAGCCCAGGACATCACAGGCAAAACTCTCCCACCATCAAGAAAATCTTACATGCAGCAGCAATCATTAAGGATCCACACCATCCAGGACACGCTCAGTTCTCGCTGCTGCCATCAGGAAAGAGGTGTTGGCGCCACAAGCCCCGCATCACCAGGTTCAGGAACAGCTGCTACCCCTCCACCATCAGACTCCTCAACAACAAACTCAGTCATTTAAGGACTCTTATTTTGTACATATTTATTATTGAATATTTATTTTCTGAATTGCTGGTATTGTTTACATTTATTTCTTTGTTTACATTTCTGTTTTTTATATACCTATCTTTTCTTGAGTACAGTTTTTTTTGCACGACCGGTAAGTAGAAATTCTGCCATGCCTGAAGGAAAAGGAATCTTTGAGTTCTTTGCAATAACATGTATGTACTCCGACGATAAATCTGAATTTTGAACTTAGATTAGTGCCCACCTGATTCATATTAATCACTGATTAATTTGTAGGGTGTGATGTGAGTTGTGGTAAAAAAATAAATGTATGTGAAATTGCAACCAATTGGAATTCAAAGCACTGAAACAACAGCTAGTAACTTCTGGATGATAATATGGTAAATTGGATCAGTGAGTTTGCCAACGACACAAAGATTGGAGGTTTAGTGGACAGCGAGGAAGGTTTGGAAAGCTTGGACAAGTTGGAAAAATAGGCTGCAAAATGGCAGGTGAATTTAATGTGGACAAATGTGAGATGTTGCTCTTTTGGAACTCTAACCAAGGTAGGACATAGATGGTAAATGGTAGGGCACTGAGGAGTGCGGTAGAACAGAGGGATCTGAGAATACAGGTGCATAATTCCCTGAAGATAGGGTTGTAAAGAGAACTTTTGGCATTTTGGCCTTAATAAATCAAATTATTGAGTATAGGAGTTGGAATGTTATGGTGAACCAAATTTGGAGTATTGTGTGCAATTTTGGTCACCTAACTACAGGAAAGATATCAATAAGATATTTACAATGATGTTTGCCTATTCTTGAGAAACTGAGTTTCAGAGAAGGATTAAACAGGTGAGGAGTTAATTCCCTTGATGGTAGAAGAATAAGGGAGATTTGGTAGAGGTATGTAAAATTTTGAGAGGTATCGATAGTTAATCCAAGCAGGCTTTTTACACTCAGGTTAGGTGAAACAAGAGCTAGTGGTCAAGGGTTATGGATGAAAGGTGGGATATTTAGGAGAAACCATGCAGAGGGTGGTGAGAGTGTGGAATGAGCTGCCAGCTGAAGCAGCTGAAAGGTACATGGATGGGTGCTGTGCGGGTCAATGGGACTAGACAGAATAATAGTTCACCACAGACTAGATGGGCTGAAAGCCCTGTTTCTGTACTGCATTGTTTGTTTTACAGTTCTACTACAGAATTAGGTTCACAATCCTAACTTCCAAATGCTTGTTTCCCAAGATCGATTACTTGTTCCCACTGCTTTCTGACAAAATAACTTCATATGTTATTAAAATCAAAATTATTCTCCATTAAATAAAGAAAAGATGAGGATTCTGTTATTTACATTTCACACAACAGCAAGAACATTGTAAAATTTGGGATTCATTTTAATATATCACCATTTAAATGTGTTTTCAACACAGTGTGGCAGATTAGTGTGATTTACTCCTACCATTTAAATGTTCTTACCAATATCTTCTGTGGGTTGTTTGACAAAGCTACTAAGCATTATATCGGGAGAGATAACTGTAAATGGAGGCCAGCTATCATCCAGCTCCTGAAGTTCAGGGCGTCCATCTGTTTTCAGGCTGTATTTTGATTTATTCCGTGAGATTACGTCTTCATCATTGTCCCCAACTGAAACAATAAATGTCATTCGGTGTCATTAATTAATTCAGGTAAAATAATAGATTTTCAAATATGCCTATACTATTCTTTTTGAAGCTGTGCTAATTTTGTAGATGCCATGGAACATTTCTTGACCTAAAGATAGTAATTCTCATAAAGAAGCATTCCCTCAATTAAGCATTGAAGTGTCACTATTATATTGTGTTTCAGAATATTGGAAAACATAATTTAATGGAAATTATTTTACTTCTCATGCATCAATTGCTACTACTTTCTGTGAAATGCTTATTGCATATACATCAAAGTTGGTACGTTCACCCACAGGATTTTAGTATCCCTTCTACCAAGTATTTTTCACAAAAAAATAGAATTTGGATCAATATTTGTCTGCATGAATGTATGTTATTTCAATTATTTAACAGATCTTATTTCGTAAAGCTCCTAAAACGCTTAAGTTTAAAGGCATCAGTATTAAAATATAGCTTAATTTTACTTCAAGGTTCTAATAGGCAATCAAGGTGGCTGACCTTATACAGGGGGTGGCTACAATACATAAAGTGTATGATAAATGCTTAAGGATGTTTATCCTCTGATGCTGGTAGCAGCAGCAAAGCGAGAAGCCAGAGGCACCTTATCTGTCCCTCCTGTTCATTTTTGATTTCTTTGTTGTAATGCACAGGACAGAAGTTAGGAATGAAGTGATCCCCACACAGCAGCCAGAGATCCGGCCCACAGCTTCTGTTCTAACGAAAGCCCGCAATATTCCACAGAACTGGTCTTAAAGGTTGGCAATGCTACAAAGTCTCGTCATTGCAAATGGCTCCAGACTCTGATATTAAGAAGGTAGGTTATCAAATGGCAATTTAAAATTTAAACTTCAAATCAAAGTTATGAACGGGGACTTTCATCATCCTCTTTAATGTCATATTTTTTTGATTTGCTGTGGGACTTTGATGGCACGTAATTTAAACCAATAAATAATACACTCAGGAAAGACAGATGAAGACAAGCTTTATAATCAATTCAACTGCAGGAGCAGGCAGAATTAGTAGTGAAGTATCCAAATGACAAAATCAGATTGTCCTTGATGCTGCCAAGTATTTTTTTTACTCTTTCGTTCAGATTTCCAGCTGCTTCCACAGTTAGCTTCTATCAATAAATCATTTTCCTCCGTTAGTTTCATCAGATAATTACCAATGAGCTCTTTCTGACATGCAGCTATAAAACATCAATTTTAACTGCAACATTTGGCAAATTTTATCTATCTACCAATAAAGATTATGTTAGTGAGATGTTCAGAGACTGAATGAGGCTTTCTAATGATCCCAAAATATTGTAATGTTATTCAAGAATGTTTTGTTAATGTCCAAGTTTTCAAAATGTTTTCCTTTGGAATTTTCTCCATAAATATTAGCATATTCATTAGGATCTAATTTCCATAAAAGCCTCCATTAACTAAAGAAATGCTGTGCTTTTATTGTGCAGAATGTATACATCGAAAGAAAGCATGTGGAAATCTTCATGTAAAAAGGCAGACTTGATGAGCAATGCCTCACAAGATCTGCCTTATTTAAAAATCTGTGCTGCAACAGATTGCATGTCCTATTGCTAAGAACATTGGGTTCATGTTCAAGACTACCTTAAATTCAAATCTCATCTAAAACCCAGTGTAAGCAATACTAACATGCTAGAAAACACTTTTTCGTCTGCAACAGACACAAAGGGGCCAAATGGTCACACTGTCTCTGATATTTTCCATGAATATGGAATAAAAAGCTAGTTATTAGCAACAATGATCTCAAAACTATCAGATACCATAGCAATCCAACCGTAAAAGTAGTATATTTGAAGGAAATCTGCTATTATTAGGAGTCCAGCTTTAAGCTACAGTAACGTCACATTTGAACTTGCTTTCCATTTTCCATTAGAAATGGCAATCAATTCTGATCGCATTCCATGAATAACTAAATAAAATTAAAGATCAAAAACAGCCAAAACTAAAATTGAAAAGAGATGCCAACAGATTAAGTGACAAGCAAAATTGATCCACGTAGATTTTTATAAAGACAAATGTGAATCATCTCTGGTGATTGTAAATTTGACAAACATACTAGTTTTTAACTATTTTAAAAAGAGACAATGACAGTCAGTCACCGTTTAACTCAGGGAAGGGTGTTTCAATCCACTTGTAACCATGTTCCCATACTATTAATAAATAGAATTGCTTTCCAAACTCTAATATTGACCAAAAAAAAACTACTCCAATGAACATTTTGTCTATCATTTCAATATGATAAAACAGTTACCATACCTTGATTCAACTTTAGGTATTAAACTTTTATTTCAATGGCTCTCTTTTCACATTATCAATTTTTTAAAGCACTTTGATTGGGGATACCAAACTAATGCCATGAAGCTCCTGTTCAAAAATACTTAAACAAAATCTGTTACAAATAGAAACAGAAGCAATAGTAAAATGTTTCACTATTTTTCATCAAGCTTTAATACTTAGAAGTCAAATAGTTAAAACTGAAAGCTGACTAAAGACATAAAAGACTAAATATTCCACAGTAACATGATTAAACTCTCAGTGACATGCCAAGCATGTGTTTTGGGAAATGAATCTGATGATAATAGATTTTAAAATTCCAGGAGGTTTTTTTTTTTTGCGATGTATCCCTGTCTCTCTCTGAAATCTAGCTTGAGTGAAATAAACAAAATTTCAGGCCAACAGCAATTTAATTATCTTGTGCAATTGAAATCCCAGTCAGTTTCAGACAGAAGCTCATTGACACAATGACATCACATCTACCAGTGAGTGATTTCCAGAGTCCAAAGTCCAAAAAGACGGAGGCCAGAAATCCGGACCATCCGAAAATCCAGACTTACTCTCTGCTTTTGTGCACATGCATATGTGCGTACTGCAACAAGCGACTATGCAAAAGCCACGGAAATGTAAGAAAAAAACATTTATTTGATTTTTTTTTTAACTATGTCTTTTATATGAAAAAATGTTTTGCTAATGAACTATTGACATTTTACTGTTTAATCTCCTTAAATTTGAATTTTAAAAGCTCTGCCCGAGAATCCGGAAATTCCAAAAATCCGGACCAACTCAATCCTCGAGCAGTCTGGATTTTCAGATTTATTGTCAGTGACATCATATACAACTCTGAGGTTCTTTTTTCTGCGGGTGAAGCAGAATTACCACTTATTGGAATGCAAATAAAATTGTACACAGCGTAAACAAATTTTTAAAAACTCAACAGATAACAAATGTAAACAAATTGACTGTGCAATACAGAAAGAATTTTAAAAATCAAATGTCCACAAGTAAGAGTCCTAAAATGAGTCCCTGATTGAATTTGTTGTTGAGGAGTCTGATGGTGGAGGGGTAGAAGCTGTTCCTGAACCTGGTGGTGCAAGTCTTATGGTATCTATACCACTTTCCTGATGGCAACCATGAGAACAGAGCGTTTACTGGGTGGTGTGGATCCTTGATAATTGTTACTGCTCTCCAACAGCAGAGCTCCCTGTAGATGTGCTCAATAGTGAGGAGGGTTTGGCCTGTGATGTCTTGGGCTGTGTCCATACCAGACCGTGATGCAGACAGTCAGCACACTTTCCACCACACATCTTTAGAAATTTGCCAGGGTTTCTGGTGCCATACCAAACCTCCGCAAACTGCTGAGGAAGTAGAGGTGCGGATGTGCTTTCTTCACGATGCCATTGGTGTGTTGGGTCCATCGCATCTATGTCATCTCATTTGATAAAAATCCTGTCAATCACATTCCTCTGCTCCATCCTTGCTGGTTATGAGATAATTTCATTAAACTGTCTCAATTGTCTTTTAAAATCATTGTTTCTACTTTTGATGTCCTGTTAGGCAATGAGTTCTGGTTCATGACCACTTGATATGTCCATATATTCTTCCTCATGTTCTGCCATATTTATTGTCAAAAATCTTAAATATGTGTTCTTTATTATCAATGGTTTTTCTTCATTGATTATATCTGAACATGTCAAAACTCACACAAGTTTATCAAATCTTCTTCAGCCTCCTTTACATCATGCAGAATGCATTGCTTTCTCAGGATAAAAGCACAGCATTTATTGAGTTAATGGAGACTTTTATGGAAATTAGATCCTAATAAATATGCTTTTATTTACAGAGAAAATTCCAAAGGAAAATATTTTGAAAGCTAGGACATTAACAAAACATTCTTGAATAACATTACATGTTAAGATCATTAAAAACATTTCTTTATTGGTATTGACTGCCAAATGGTGCAGTCAAAATTGATGTTTTATAGCCGCTTGTCAGAAGGGCTAAGAGTGCTTTGCTAATTGGTAATTATCTGATGAAAATGATTTATTGATAGAAGCTAACTATGGAGGCAGCTGGAAATCTAAACAAATCCCCCTTTTTTAACTGAAAATATCTAGGATTCCATATGCTTTGTTGACCACTCTTTCGATGTACTTCAAAGATCTATCCATATCAGGCCTGGATTAACTGTTAAGCAAAATACACACCTGCTTGGGGCACCAAGGAAAGGGGGCACCACAGAGTTTTCCCCAGTGCCCAATTTACAATGGTGCAGCTGAACTAGAACCCCCAAAAAGAGCCTCCCCTCCAACCCCCCCCTCCCCCCCCCCCCCCACACACACACAATAAATGAAAATAACTAGATACAGGTTATATTTAATAGAGTTGTAGGCTCTGGCCTGGAAGAAAACTGAATTTTTAATCTATTGTTTCACATTCAGCGCTTATTGAGTTTTAATGTCTTGTCAGTTGAGGGGGAACCACTGTTGGGCTGTGCTTAGGGCATCAGTTGGCCTTAATCTGGCCCTGATCCATATGAACTCCTGTTCCATCCCTACAATACAGATCTGTATCACCCTGCGCTGAGCATTTCGCACATTCCGCCTGCCTATGATGTTCCAGTGCGTTTTATTTGTAATTTAAAAAAAAACAACTTTATTCGCAATAAAAACAAATATAATGCAGGGTCGTCTTTTCTAAAAAATATACAAAGGGCAATGGTGCAAAGTCTTTTATGTTCCAGTTCTAACCCACACGGAACAAGAAGTCCACAATCCTTCAGCCTGGCAAACATTGACCACCGCCAGTGGGCTGATCTCGCCTCCCACCGTGCATCTTGGCGCCTCACAGTTCGGCAGGCAGCAACCTCCTTGGAAGAAGACCGCAGAGCCCACCTCACTGACAAAAGACAAAGGAGGAAAAACCCAACACCCAACCCCAACCCACCAATTTTCCCCTTGCAACCGCTGCAACTGTCAGCATCGGACTTGTCAGCCACCAACGAGCCTGCAGCAGACATGGACATTACCCCTCCATAAATCTTCGTCCGCGAAGCCAAGCCAAAGAAGACTCCGTCCCCCCTCTTCGGGCCAGTCTCAACTTCGTTTATGAGACACTCTCAAATACTTAAAATCCGTTCAGGCTACTTTTCTGTCCATGAAATAATGTTTTAGGTCCAGAGCCTTTTGCTGATTGGAAGAAGAAAATAGAAATGTAGCACTGCAAAAAGTACAGAAACAACGGGGGGGGGGGGGGACGTTCACGGCGGGGTTTAAACATACTTTGAACATAACAATTGGAAACATGAATAAACCCGCTAAACTGTATTGTCTGCCGGAGTGTATTTAGCATCCCCTTAAGTTCAAAGTTTTTAGTTTGCTTTATTAATGGAAAGGGAGGGCGAGCTTCTGTTTCGTTGAGTTTGGAAGTGAGGGCTATTCTGCACATTTCAATGGAATGGTGAGGTGTTCCTCACCTTTGGCGACTGGGCAGCCAGAAGTTCTCTCACTGAGGACCAGGGCGCGGACCAGATTAGCAAGGAGGTAAAGTAGCTTGACGTCGCACAGTTGGAGTACTCCCAGCACGTAGTTTGCTTTTGTCCAGTATCTGCTATTAGCAAACCATTTCCAAGTGTCCAGCATGGATGAGCGGAGAGCGGACTTGTTTAAGCCGCGATCAGAACCCTGAGTTCCCAGGTCCCCGGGAAGGCTCGGGTTCGCACACGAGCGAGAGTGGGTGAAATCTTTGCCGAACGTGGGCTGCAGGAGCCTGTCCAGTTCCTGCAGGAGGTCCCTGCTGCCAATCCTCCGGATCAGCCCTTTTAAGAAATGCTGCTTCGAGATGTCGCCGGCCCGGAGGAACCACTGCTTGGTGGCGACCAGTCTCACGTCCAGAGCGCAGGTGGAACACGAACCGCACGGCGCGGCGGAGCAGCTGTCACTCAGGCAGGTGGAGCTGGGAGAGGAGGAGATGTTAAATTCGCTGACTTCCCCCGCCGCGTCCATTCTCAAGGGGACCTGAACGTCCCCGGACGGGCAGCGGCCCACATTTGGGACACGGTTCCCTAAAACGGCCGCTCCTCGATCCCCGGCGGCGCCTCGCCTTCTCCTCCCACCCGATGTATCTTTTCCCCGTTGTATCCTTTCCCCGTTGCCGGGCGATAGCGCTCCGCGTGCCGACGCTCAGTGGCCGCCCCAGTCTTGTCGTCACTGTATCAAAAGCAGTTCGCTCACCAGTTCGGTGAGCCACTCCGTTCGCTCAAGCACGCTCCGTGCTCCCTCCATGTCCCCTCCACCCGCCTGGCCATAATACTTCCTGTACCCCCGGCGTCCCCATGTACCCCGCGCATCCCATGTTCACTTAAACCATGTGGCGGTGAATTCTAAATTCCGTTCGACTTCTCGGATTTCCGTCACTTCCCGCCAGTGTACTGATACATCTTCCTCCATTGTATCGCCCTTACCAGTTACTGTACATATGAGTGAGGCTGGGCAGCCCACTAATGATTCTCTTCTCCCCACCCCCCCCCCCAGCTCTCTTTCTCTCCCCCCCCACCCCCCAGCTCTCTTTCTCTCCCCCCCACCCCCCAGCTCTCTTTCTCTCCCCCCCCCACCCCCCAGCTCTCTTTCTCTCCCCCCCCACTCCCCAGCTCTCTTTCTCTCCCCCCCCACCCCCCAGCTCTCTTTCTCTCCCCCCCCACCCCCCAGCTCTTTCTCTCCCCCCCCACCCCCAGCTCTCTTTCTCTTCCCCCACCCCCCCAACTCTTTCTCTTCCCCCCACCCCCCCAGCTCTCTTTCTCTTCCCACACCCCCCCAGCTCTCTTTCTCTTCCCCCCAGCTCTCTTTCTCTTCCCCCCAGCTCTCTTTCTCTTCCCCCCAGCTCTCTTTCTCTTCCACCCAGCTCTCTTTCTCTTCCCCCCAGCTCTCTTTCTCTTCCCCCCAGCTCTCTTTCTCTTCCCCCCAGCTCTCTTTCTCTTCCCCCCAGCTCTCTTTCTCTTCCCCCCAGCTCTCTTTCTCTTCCCCCCAGCTCTCTTTCTCTTCCCCCCAGCTCTCTTTCTCTTCCCCCCAGCTCTCTTTCTCTTCCCCCCAGCTCTCTTTCTCTTCCCCCCAGCTCTCTTTCTCTTCCCCCCAGCTCTCTTTCTCTTCCCCCCAGCTCTCTTTCTCTTCCCCCCAGCTCTCTTTCTCTTCCCTTTTCCTTCTGTCTCCTTTTACAGAGCCCCAAAATCGATTCTCACCTCTCTTATCCAATTAACAACTTTAGTTGGTCTGGACTCCTCCCCCAGTCAGTCTACAGATTTAATTCTTGCATCTTCCTGTTCATTGCTTATTCCTTGAAGAAGGGCTCAAGCCCGAAATGTTGGTAATATATCTTCATGGGAGACCTGCTGAGTTCCTCCAGCAATCGCAGTCCCTCCAGACATTCGTTTCACTCCAAATTCTATTCATTCCCTGGCACAGAAAGTATGATGAATTCTTAATTTAATTTCAGTCCAACCCTCACATTAAATAGCTTTACTCACTGGCACAGATACAAGCAAACAAATTTCTTTGGGTAAAATTGAAGAACAATTTGGCCCGCCAGTGACCAGAATACTGTTCCCTTTGAATACAAATCTCTTTTAAAAAGATATATTAATCTTGGGTGCAAAGTAGCACAGAGAGAGGGTTGCTCTCTGCATGTATTGTGTCTTTCTGCATTCTCGACGACTGCATTTTATTTCCAACAGATGCTGCGTGACCTGGCGAGTTTCTCCAGCACTTTTGTGTATTGCGCTAGACCTCAGTGCCTGCAGATTTTCTTCTTTACTGAGAGTTGAATACAATTTTGTGACTGATGTACAAAAACTACTGCTAAGATGTATATTTTTACCACTTTCAAAAATAACTAAGTTATTGTTGAACTTTAATTTTTCATAAAAGGATGGGCTTAAAATCTCAGGTCAAAACATTTTCAAGAAACCAAATGTTGACATTGTTTGATTTCTTAAAACTGAAAATGTTTACTTTTGTTGGCCTCACCAGCACCAATAGGGTGTCTCATTCCAGGATTTTTCTAAAGATATTAATTTCCTGTCTCAGATATCTCATTTCACTGGTTGAATTATGATTAAGATCATCAATAATTCAGTTCCAATATCTAGATTAAACCAAAATGTTTATTGGTATCAGTCCCATAATCAATCACTTCTCTTCAGCAGAACTTAACAGAAAAAAAACTTCAAATTCAGGAAGTCAGGAGATCAAATATTGTTTTTGTAGAGAAGGAAGAAAGGAAATGAAGCTGTGAAATGGGTTATCAGAAGCAAATAGTAATGTTGAAATCTGCAAGCAGTTAGATAGGTAAATTGGCCATAATTACAAGACAATGTGAGTGGGGAGACATGATGCTCCAATTATTAAATGGAACTGGGGATGCCCATCTCAAGGTCATTCAGGGACAATGCGGAGAGAAATGCCATGGTGAATCTTTGACATGCTTTGACCAAGAGGGCAGCGAATGGTCCGGCACTGAGGTGGAGACGAAGCATGAGGTGAGAAATTAGCAGGATAAATTTCCATTCAAAACTAAACTCCGGGCGTAGCCGTCAGTCTGAGCTTCACATGGCCTGCACATGTACCATTCAGTTTCATTTCTCATCTTCTCTCTCTCCTGTCTGTAACTGTTGTGTTTCATTAAAGCAATTTAAACAATTAACTAAACATCTTGACGGTTTTGGTCTGCACGCTTGGTGACCTGAAACGTCTCTATGCTATCTCTCTCCCTACTTACACAGTTTGGATCACTGATTTTCTGCTATTATTTTGGACCTTGCTATCTGCAATTTTGGCGGGGGGGGGGGGGGTTACTTATACGTTTAATCCTCTTCATTCAAAACTGCCACAGCCACTTTCTCTGGCACTCAGCCCTGCTTCTCCTTCACTAGATCTTCCTTGGTTTCTCTTGTTCCCCTCCCCCCCCCCTCCCCAAAAGCAGGAGCGTCCACAGCGCACGACTCCCCCTTCGCTGGGCGTCCAGTTTGAAAAGGCCATTGCGGATAGAAGAACCGTAACCCTTCCATAATCCGCATTGGCCGCCTTGTGTCATTGCCTGCCACCGCTCAGTCGGTGCGGTGTCTGGGAAGGTTGCCCGACCATTGCCTCTCGGAAGTTCCTTGATTTGTGTTCGATATTTGCTTTTCGTGGCGGGCTGCGTCAACCTCGTGGGACCAGCGACCCCGCATCTTCGGGCGCTTAAAGCATTGTGTGGGCTCGGCCGGCTGGAACGACCGGAGGCATCGCTCCCCGTGCCCTTTGCCCGACGGGCCCTGCCACGTCCCTCCTATTGGGTTCGATCCAGCGGGGGCCGTGCTCGCTGCGTCGATTAAACGGCAGCGCCGCGTTGCGGAAGGGTCTGAGCTCTAAAGCCGGAAAAGGAATTGGAGCGAAAAGTTAGTGCGCCGCCCGGGAATCGAACCCGGGTCGCAAGAATGGGAATCTTGCATGATACCACTACACCAGCGGCGCTCTGGGAAGGGTTGTCGCACTATTCCTCTTGACTACGCAGGACTCGATTCATGACCTCAGGTGAAAGCGCTGTGAGGGCGCCCGCTGCCTGCTGGGACGGTCACTGTTAGCATCAGCTCAGTCATCTCACAGATACCCCCCCCCCCACACAAGAAAGGTAATCTGCCCAACACATCACAAATGAGGACCACCTATTTTCATCTAGACTTTGATTTTTTTTGTGTGTGGTTCCCCTCTCAGCCAAACTCTTTTATTTTTCACACTATGAACCATATTGACCAAAATACACACAAACACCTCCTTCTTGAATACACACCGTGTCATTTTCTCCCCTTTTCCCCCCCTTCCTTCCCTCCCTACCCACTAAAAGTTCAACATATACAATACAATAAACCCATGAAACAATGAAAATAAACAAGAAAATTGTGTCATCTACTTTTACACGCTGGGTCAAGTCATTTTGTCTTCTTATCATTTTAGGGGTTGTTGTGTTCCACGTACGGTTCCCAGATTTGCTCGAATACTGTGACTTTATTTTTTTAATTATATGTTTTTTTTTCCCCAATGAATACATTTATTCATTTCCATGTACCATTGCTGTACTCTCAGGCTCTCTTCTGATTTCCAGGTTGACATTATACATTTCTTTTTGCTACTGCTGAGGCTATCTTTTTTTGTGCTTCATCCAGTTTGAGGCCTAATTCTTGACTTCTTATATTACTTAGAAGAAGGATCTCTGGATTTTTTGGTATGTTGCTTCTTCGATGTAAAATTGAGCCCACATTTACCATTTCAGCTGACAGCTGGTTCCACACTCCCACCACTCTCTGTGTGAAGAAGTTTCCCCTCACACTCCCCCTAATTTTTTCCCCTTTCATCCTTAACCTCTGGTTTGTACCTCCTACCAACATTTACTCTGGCTCTATCCCTCATCATTTTTCAACTCTCCCCTCATTCTTCTACCCTCCAGGAATAAAGTCCTAACCTCATTAACCTTTCCCTCAAGTCCAGGCAACATCCTAGTGAATCTTCTCTGTACTCTTTCAACCTTATTGATATCTTTCCTGTCATTAAGTGACCTAAACTCCACACAATACTCCAAATTTGGCCTCACTGATGTCTTATACAACATTACCATAACATACCAACTTTTATACTCAATAGTAAAACATGAAAGTCTGCAGATACCATGGTTGTTATACATTGATGAAGGACTCAAGCCTAAATCATTGGTTATCTTTATCTTTGCAACATGAAAGTAGACTGTCCAGCAGAGTTTCTCCAGCATTGTGCCAAAAGCTCTCTTTACAACCCTCTTGTGATGCCACTTTCAGGAAACATTGTATCTATATTCCCAGAACCCTCAGTTCTACCATAGTCCTCAGGGCCCTACCATTTACTGTGTATGTCCTTTCTTGGTTTGTCCTTCCAAAATACAGCACCTCACCTTTGTCTGCATTAAATTCCATCTGCCATTTTTCAGTCCATTTTTCATGCTGTTCCAGATCCCTCTGCAAGCTTTGAAAATCTTCCTCCCTGCCTCCAATCTTGTGTCATCTGAAAACTTGCTGATCCAATTTACCACATTATCATCCAGATCATTGATACAGAATATAGATGTTAAACAACAATGGTCTCAGCACTGGTACTGGAAGTGCACCACTAGTCACAGACCTCCAGTTTGAGAAGCAATCATCCACCACCACTCTCTTGCTTCTCCTGTATGACTAATATCAAATCCAGTTTACTATCTCATAGTGAATACCGAGCATTTGAACTTTCCTGACTAACTTCCCATGTGGGACCTCGTCAAAGGCCTTATTAAAGTCTTTCACAGCCTTTCCTTCATCAATTTTCCTGGGAACATCCTTGAAAATCTCTATCAGATTGGTTAAACACGACCTACCATGCACAAAGCCATGATGGTTATCTGTAATCGGTCCCTAACCATCCAAATATTTGTATATCCAATCTCATTTACCTACTAATGATGTCAGGCTCACCGGCCTATAATTTCCAATTATGGAGCTTTTTTAAAACAATGGAATAACATGAGCTACCCTCCAATCCTCTGGCACCACACAGATGGCTAAGGACATTTTAAATATTTCTACCAATGCCCCTGCAGTTTCTACACTAGCCTCCCTCAAGGTCCAAAGGAATATCTAATCAAGCCATAGGGATTTATCCACCCTTATTTTCTTTAAGACAGAAGCACCTCCCTCCTCTTCAATCTGTATCCTTCCACCAGCTCTGTCTGTCTGTCTCTTTCTCTCTCTCCCTCCCTCCCTCTGGGCCATTTCATGCCAGGCCTCTGCCTGGAGGCCGTCTACAAGCGCGGAGGGAAAACTTAAAACTTACCTTTCATAGAGCAGCCCAGAAAGGCTGCTCCAGCGTCACATTCATGTTGTGTGACACCTCCTCCAGATCCAATGGAGGTGGGTGACTAGTGCCGTAGCGCCACCCGTCATAAGTACACAGTAGACCAATGGATGTCTTCCCTACCCATAATGTTCCAGCTGCATAGGGGATTATGAGTAGGGAAGATGGCCATTGCTCTGCCGTGTTTTGAGCCACAGAGAGCAGCCCTGAAGGCCGAAGCAGCTCGGTGAGGCTGTCATAGCCCGCACTGGTTGCCCCCTGATGGCTCCTGCCAGCCCCCGCTGCCCCACCGATCCCCACCAGCCCCTGCTGCCTGATGCCCCCACCATGACGGGGTCAAGTAGGGAGAGGGGTGAGTGGGGAGATGGGTCATCAGCCGGCCCCTAACCAGCTGCTTGCAGAGACTGTACATTCAAGCCAGGGGGCAGAGCGCAGCGCTCTGCCGATTATCCTTCTGAGACGGGTTGGATTCAGCGCATCAGAGCCGCCACGGGGCATTCAGAAAGGTAAGTCTCAAGGTGTAAGGGCAGAGATCCATCACCTTTACAGTCGGGCATTTTCCTTGCCTGAAAGGGCCTTCTCTCTCTCCCCCGCTTTTCCATCCATCTTCTTTCACAGAGCCAAAAATCAATTCTCACCTTTCTTCTTATCATATGCAAGTATCACCTTTTGATTGTTGGTCTGGTCTCCTCCCCGTCCCATTCTTCACTCTTTAATCAGATGCTTTCCTGCTTTTTTGCATAGACCTTGAAGCTCAGGCCCAAAATGTCGGTGATATATCTTTACCTGCTCTGGATGCTGTGAGACCAGCTGAGTTCATCCAGCATTTCTGTGCATTTTACCCTAATCACAGCATCTGCAGACTTTTGTGTTTCACTCTAGAAGCAGAATTGATGATCTGTTTGTTGCAACAAAGGCATCTGTGTTCCTGAAACTTTCTGGTGAAGTCGATCTGAGTTAAAATGACCTCAATGGTGAATCGTGACTCTTAGCAATATTACAATGTAGAACAGGAGAATTATCCTGACTGTTTTGGTCAGTATTTATCTTTCAGCATTTCTAAAGCAGGTGGTCATCACTGCATTGCCTTTTTAGGAGCTTGCTTTGTGCTAATTGTGAAGTTTCCCACATTGTGGTGCATTAATTGATTGTGAAGTTTCCCATGCTGTGTGTTCTTCTGACCAGTCTCTTATAAAGTACTCCTTAATTAACTATAGAAATACAATTGGAATAGACTTGAAACATACCCCATGAGAGACTTGTTCAGAAAGTCATGAGGCATGGGATCCATGGAATTGACATGCCTGACAAAAATAGAAACTAGTAGTGGACGGGAAGTATTCTGTGATAATAGTCAGTGACAAGTGGAGTTCTGGGACCTCTGCTCTTTATAATTTTTATAACTGACCTGGATGAAGAAGTACAGTGATGGGTCAGTAAATTTGCTGATGTGTTATGAATAATGTTGAAGGTTGTCATAGATTACAGCAGGGATATAGGACAGGATGCAGAGTTGGGCAGAAATGTGGCAGATGGATAATCCAATCCAGATAAATGTGAGGTGATGCATTTTATGTAGTGCACATCGAAAGAACCAAAGACTTGTCGATCCAAACCAAGGCTTTTATTAACTAAAAGACTGGAGCGTATCACAAGTAGGTCGACCAGTCCAGAATGACCTGGTCTGGCTAGGAGCGATCCTTTAAGACCTGCCAGTAGGTGTGGCTACACTCTCAGCCAATCACAGTCATCCTACACTACCATCTGTACATATACACATTGGTGATAGAATCTGTACGATCACATTTTGGAAGGACAAACTTGAAGGCAGAGAACATGGTTAATGGAAGGATATTTAACAATGTGGAACAGTGGGACCTTGGGGTCCCAATCTGTACATCTCTCAAGATTGCTGTGCTGGTTGATAGAATACTTAAGAAGGCCTATGGAATGCTGGGTTTCATTAGTTGGGGAATTAAATTCAAAAGTCAAGAAGTACTGTTGCCTTCCTATCTATAAATCTCTGGTGAGACCACACTTTGAATCTTGTGTTCATTTCTGGTCACCTCATTACAGGAAGGATATGGAAGTTATGGAGGGGGTTCAGAGGAGATTTACCAGGATGATGCCTGGATTGGAAAATGTATCTCGTGAAGCAAGTGGAGTAAAATACAAAAGTCTGAATGCATTGTTATTGAAGTAAAAACGCAATGCTGGAAAAACTCAGTAGGTCAAACAAAAATTAGCAATGTTAGGACTTTTCTCTTTGGAGCGAAGAAGGATGAGAGGTGACTTAATAGAGGTCTTCACGATTATGAGAGACATAGATATGGTAGTCAGCCCCCACCTTTTTCCCAGGGCGGGAATAGAAAATACCAGAGGATATTTGTGCACAATGAAGGGAGGAAAGTTTAGGGGAGACATCAGGGACGTTTTTTTTTAAAAAAATGGATGCTAGAATGCTGTGCCGGGGTGGTGGTGGAGGCTGAAACTGTAGGGGCATATAAGAAACATTTAGACAGGCACGTGGGAAAAACAAAAATAGAGGGTTTTAAAGTAGGGTGGGTTTATAACAGGGGTGGCCAAACTGCAGCTTGCAAGCCACATGCGGCTCTTTGACCTTTAATATGTGGCTCGCTGCCGGTCTCTCCCCCCTCCCTCGCCCGCCTGACTCGCGCTGCCGGTCTCCCCCCCCTCGCCCGCCTGACTCGCGCTGCCAGTCTCTCCCCCTCGCCCGACCGACTCGCGTCTTTAACAGCCTGATATTTGTTGCATTGTATTTTAGTCGGAAAAAATATGATTATAATGATTCATTTTGTAAGGTGGAAATCTGATTTAAAATCTCTCATTTTTTGTGATTATTGAAACTAATACAAATTAACAGTTTAAAAACTGCAGGCATGAATAAATATTATTGCATTTAATAAACATTTCTTAAAATTTATATAATTTTTTTGTTACAAAATGTGTATGTAACTATAAAAACATATGTGTGAATTTTGTTCTTGGCCTGCGGCTCTCAAGCATCTGAGCTTTATCGTTTGTGGCTCTTACATTAAGCAGGTTTGCCACCCCTGGTTTATAATTTTGGGGGTAGGTATTTATAGGTCGGCACATCATCGTGGGCCAAAGGGCCTGTACTGTGCTGTAATATTCTATGTTCTATATTGTCTAAATGCAAGATATACAGTACCTATTTTTAAAATATATTTGTGTCACAGAACCACAGAAAATTTCTCAGAAACCAAAATCAATTGTTTGCATTATATCTGGTAGCATTCAGAATAAATGAACTGGGTGAGTAGTGTATTGTGTTCTATTGTCTTGACCATTATGTGAGCATTAATGTCTTGCAACAGAGCCTATTGTCTCTTTTCCCCAATTGTCACTTGATCAAGATCTTGCTCGGAGAGACACTGTTGATAGCTATTATGCAATGGCTATTTCTATATAAACAGAAACCACAATATAAAGTCCAGAACTGAAGAAGATCCTTATGTTCAACCCCAATAGTAACAGACCTGCCTGCTACTCTGTTTCCAGGGCGTGTGAACTTAGAATCTTTAAATGAGTTACAAAAGGCAGGACAAAACATATTCTGGATGGACAGTCTGGAAGGGAAACGTCACCTTCATGGACTGAGCTTCTCTACCACGAATGAGCTATTTATTGTCACAGTGACTCCCCCCACCCCCCACACCCCAAAATATAATCAAATATATATTTTGTCCTACATTTCCTTACAAATATAAATTGATCCAGTGAGGCTAGTTCTCAAAGCAACTACATTTCCTTGCTTATTTTGCAGGAATCCATTCTCCCTCCAAGCTCGTTAAATCCCCTTAGTTTAGAGATATAGAGTCATATAGTATGGAAGCAGACCCTTCAGCTAGATGTGTTCAAGCCAACTATTGTACTTATTCAACCAATGCCTTTTTAGGGGACTCATTCCATCATTGCTCAGCATTATAGCTTTTCAAGTGCTCATCTAAACACAGATGTTTTGAGGGTACCTACTTTCACTACCCTATTAGGCTATGTTGTGATGTTTCATTTATTGTAATAAAGAAACTTGGATTCTTTTATAATAACTATAATTCATTAGCTTTAGAACTCACGGCCTCCTGGAAGCATCCATTTTGAATCTATCCCTAACTGCAACAATTCATCTCTGCCTCCCTCTAGTGGTCAAGATTATCACTGGCACTCCACCATTACATCCCCTTTCCTTGTGATTTTTAATCTAACAACATGACACACTAGTACAGTATTCATTTCAATTTAAAGTTCAACACAAACATCAGCAGGAAAAATTATTTTTAAGTGTGCAGTTCTATTTCTTTTAGCGATTCAGTCTGTCAGATGTGGATCTTCTTAACACAGGAACTTGTGTCAGCTCTGCTGACTACTATCTAGCACTGGTGGTGTTTCCTCTGTTGCTGTGCTGGCTGGATCCTCTACATTTATCTGTTCCTGCAGTGTCTCTTGCATTTTCAGCAGGCTCTTTCAATTCCTCCTCAGTATTTTACCATCCTCTGACAGTGTAGGATCTTAGATTTACTTTCTCCAGAACAGTAGCCTTTTTGTCCCAAGTGTTGAAATCTCTGTCTCTCACTGTATCATGTTGTGCCAGTGGCCCGAAGCTTCTTGCTGACATCATAGTTTGCTTTTTGTCTCCATTGCAGACACGTTTGTTTCCATTCGTCATCTTTGACCTCTCTGTTCTTGTTTTGGTCGGCAGAGTAGGAAAGTGTGCGCAGTCTACATTCCATCAGAAACTCAGTAGATGATGTCATGTTCAAATGGTGAAGCTATATAAATGCAATAGAGCTAGATAAGAATCTAAGCCATTGTCTTATGCTTTCCTGAGCAAGTGTTTAACTATGTGAACTCCTTTATCTGCTTTACCATTTGACTGTGGATGCACATGTCGAAAATCATACTCTTCTGCAATATTTGGAATTCTCTACAGCTGTGCAATAGTCCATTGTCACTATAGATAATTTGAGGAATTTCTGGCCAATAAACAGCAGTTCTGGATGTCCTCTTGCATTTTTCCATTCCAAGGTTCCTCTCATGCACCCTTTCCAGCATCTCTTGTTGCAATGATTGAGGAATGATAATTCTGCTCTATCTGAGTAGAAACCCATTGACAACACTCAGCTCTGATGTTGTAGTATGGCTACATTCACCATTAGGCCATCCTTCATTCAGATTCTTGATGACTGTCTGTAGAACTTTGTCCTTTTCTTTTTCAGCTGTGATTGCTTGAATTTCATGTCAGATTTGGGAAGACATTCAGTGATCAGGTTCATGTGGAACTCTCATTGTGTGCTTCAAACTGCTTCATTGTCCTTGATAATGTATCAGCTAACACGATAAGTTTCCCTGGTGTGTACAACAATTCAACATTATAGCTTCATCTTCAGTCTTTGGATTCACAGCGACATTTCACTGAGATTTTTCTTGATTATCTCTATTAATGGGTTGTAGCCTGTCTCTGCCACAAATGTTGGTAGACCATATACATAACTGGAATTTCTCAAATCCATAGACCAGGCCTAGACACTCTTTCTCTGTCTGTGTATATTGACGTACAGATGTTGTCATCATCCTTGATGTGTTTGCTACTGGCTTCCAATCTTCTCCCACAGCCTGAAGTAGTACGGCACCTATTCCATCTTTTGAAGCGTCCACAGATATTTTCATCCTTCTGGATGCATCAAAGAACATCACAAGTTTTGTAGTTAGAATGGTCTTCAGTCATCCCTATTCTTCCTTGTGATTGTCTGTCCACTTGAATTCACATTTGTCCTGTAACAACTTCCTTAGGTATTTTGTTTGGAAGAGAATTTAGGTATTAATTTACCAATGAAATGGATCATTCCCAGCACTCAATACACCTTTTTTGTCAGTGGGTCTGGACATCTCTGAAATTGCTTTCACATTGCAGTTGTTTGGCTCCACACCCAACTCTGACAGTTTATCTCCCAAAAAGGTATTTCCTTCACACCAAACTGACATTTTTCTCCGTTGAAGGTGGGGAAAAATTAGATTGTTGTGGAGTAGGTTGATACAGATTGGCATAGTGTCATGGGCCAAAAGGCCTGAACTGTGGTGTAATGTTCTGTGTGACGTGTCCCTGTTGCTCCTTTTAACAAACGTAAGATATTTACTGTTGTTTATTCACTTTGCATCACTTCTTTGGACAAGGAAGGTTTGAATATTTCTTCTCAGCCTCTGCAGTTTTCTCCTTTGCTTTTGATTTCAGGCTACTTATTATATGGGGGATCAGCCTTTAGTCTAGTCTCCCCATTCTATCCTTGTCCTTCACCATAACCACCAGAAATTTACAGTTATTGTTGCTATTTCTGAAAATGCTTCCCATGGACCTTCTCAAACTTGGCTGTTAAATTCCCAATGCCCTTTCCCTTGCTGGACTATCTGCAAGATACTGGATCAAAGAGGGGATCTGGGTGCATTTTAAATATCCTGTCCCTTTAAGACTTTCCTGCTAAGATAATCCCAGTGTTTCGAGCCCAGAGGACCCCAAAACCCAGAAGCAATAGATATTCACCAAGACAAATGGTTACTTAAACAAAAGTTGCTTTTAATTATCTTTAACCGTGAAAATAGAATCACACTTTAACTTATCACTAATAACTTAATTTAACCCCCTTCTAATTCTAAGCGCATGTGTATGTAATGTGTGTGTGCAAGTTCAGAAAAGTTCTTTGGTTCACAGTCAAATCTCACTTCTCATTCCTCCAAGTTCTCTGGTTGCAGGCAATTCTTATACTGTGCACAAAATTTATAAAGTTCACCAGACTTTGGTGCTCAAAACGTAAATGGTTACCACTCAGGTAGGTTGTTATCAGTTTTTAGAGAGAGATTTGTTGTTCCAGGACATCCACAACTCCACTCCAGTGTCTTGCTGACAAAACTTGCCCCTTCAGGGTTCTCCAGATGATAACCTTTTTCTTTCAGGTCACCACAGAGTTCCTTTTTGTTTCACTTATTCCATGTGAAACATTTGACAGCCAGTCCTCTCCTCTTGGATGAGCCACAAGGGCTGTGACTAGGCCATCTTCCAAACTGGGGCTTGCCAGCTTGCTCTCTCTCTCTCACACACACACTGAGAGAAAAGCTTTTTGACTCTATCAGCTTGCAAAACCACATGACCCTCTCCTGCAGACAACAGCATTCTCTTTCATCTGTTGCTTTTGGGTAAACAACAATCCATTAGTGATGTCTCTTGAACACTCTTCAAAGCTCTTGCAAAAAGGTGTGAGAAGCCACCATGTCTGGCATAGCTGCAGTATTTCAAGTAAGATCTGTTTTAAAGTGTTTGCATGTGACCTACTCTAACAAACCTTTCCCAATTTATCTCCCAAGAGCATTTCTATATATTCTGTCACACCAGTAAATAAAAAGGATATTGAAGTCGCCCACCATTATTATCCTATCATTCTACAAGAGATCCCCTTCATCAAATTGTGACACAGATTCTGTTTGTAAGTATTGTAATGCATGTTAATACAACAAATTCACCTTTATGTAGTGCACCAAGAAGAACACTGAAAACTTTATGCCCCTCGATGTAACTTTTAAAAATACTTTCATTAAGCATATGATTTTAATAAAGAGTTTGCATTCTGATGTTATCACCAATTTGGCAGATATATTCTTTGCAGAATATATCTGCCAAATGGAATTGATTTTGTTATCATTGGGTCTCTTTCCAGACTGAGCCAAGATGTCTTTTTTTCAAGCTAAGTTATTACTCAAGCCAATGGAAGGAAAAGAAAGATTCCAGCTGCAAAATATTAAGATGGAATGGTTTTGACCTCATTCATGCCCAAAATGGAAGAGAGTCAGTTGTCAAAACCAATGGGTGAGTCATGGTGTGTAGCCATTTGAAGTGCCTAAACATTGGAATCTATAATATGAAGCTAGTCCAAATGAAATATTAAAACAATCCTTAAGCTGGCACTCTTTCTCAAAATCAGCATCAGTATTGAAATATAGATATACTTGCACTGTCGGGGTTATCCTCACAGCCACTCAACATTCATTCCATGCTGAGGAGGACATAGCAGAGTAGCCACAGGAGCACAAATTCTTTCCTTAAAAAGTTTAAATCCTTAAGATAATGATCAGCCCTGCTGGGCTTAAGAGAGTCTGTGCATTTACCATGAGAGGTCCCTGTGGGGACTGATGGGATTATTGTTTTTCCTGGGATTCGCCATCTGGATCTGTTATGGGCATATGAAATAAAAACACAATGCTGGAGGAACTCAGCAGGTCAAACAGTGTACTTTAAATAGCAAAGATAAAGATATATAACCAATGTTTCGGGCTTGAGCCCTTCGTCAAGGTATAACAAAGTGTGGACAGGTGCCTGAACAAAATAGTGGGGTGGTTGTGGAGAGCCAGGGGGAGGAGCACAGTCCCACAGGCAGGAAGTAATAGATGCACGAGGGAGGGAGGACACACCAGCAGGCAGGGGGATGGGGATATGCATATGGGCATATGCAGGGTACTCAAAATCTTCCAGCATGTCTACTTTACCAGCAAACCCACTGATCACTTGGAGGTGAGACCACACAGTTATAATTTTCTTGTTCACCGCAACTCACTAACAACAACCCATTTCCTATTTGGTGGCTAAGGACTGAGCACACTTCAATAATTCATTGCCACTTACCCCTCTTAAGTTTATAGCCTCTAGTTCTTGGTTTTCCAACTCGAAGAAATCATCACTCATCATCAACATTTCATTAGCTCCTCATCATGTGAAAAATATAATCTTTTCTTCTGCATTCCTCACTTTGTGAGGAACCTCTCATTCCATCTGCCAGCTTTTTGCTCATCCACATCACCTAGCTACATAATTCATGGACTATGTGTCCCTTAGAGCTTACTTCCTTATTTACTTGGCTGGGATTGTCAATAAATTTGCCGCAGTGAATTTTCAGCTTGTTAAATGCTAGAGGCCAGTGTTGGCACTCCATGTAAAAAACATCCTGGGTACTACTTCAAATCTATGTCAGTTAACAACAAACAAAGGAAAAGGAAACCACAATTTTACGCGCCATGATTTAACGTGAATTTGGTATAACGCGATGAGTTATTGGACTTTCCGCAGATACCAAAATCCACGGATGCTCAAGTCCATTATTATACAGGGGTACATTAAACAAGCAAGTGATGCCAGCTAGAGCGGGGACCTCGGGCTCCCGGACAGGAGCGGGGACCTCGGGCTCCCGGACAGGAGCGGGGACCTCGGGCTCCCGGACAGGAGCGGGGACCTCGGGCTCCCGGACAGGAGCGGGGACCTCGGGCTCCCGGACAGGAGCGGGGACCTCGGGCTCCCGGACAGGAGCGGGGACCTCGGGCTCCCGGACAGGAGCGGGGACCTCGGGCTCCCGGACAGGAGCGGGGACCTCGGGCTCCCGGACAGGAGCGGGGACCTCGGGCTCCCGGACAGGAGCGGGGACCTCGGGCTCCCGGACAGGAGCGGGGACCTCGGGCTCCCGGACAGGAGCGGGGACCTCGGGCTCCCGGACAGGAGCGGGGACCTCGGGCTCCCGGACAGGAGCGGGGACCTCGGGCTCCCGGACAGGAGCGGGGACCTCGGGCTCCCGGACAGGAGCGGGGACCTCGGGCTCCCGGACAGGAGCGGGGACCTCGGGCTCCCGGACAGGAGCGGGGACCTCGGGCTCCCGGACAGGAGCGGGGACCTCGGGCTCCCGGACAGGAGCGGGGACCTCGGGCTCCCGGACAGGAGCGGGGACCTCGGGCTCCCGGACAGGAGCGGGGACCTCGGGCTCCCGGACAGGAGCGGGGACCTCGGGCTCCCGGACAGGAGCGGGGACCTCGGGCTCCCGGACAGGAGCGGGGACCTCGGGCTCCCGGACAGGAGCGGGGACCTCGGGCTCCCGGACAGGAGCGGGGACCTCGGGCTCCCGGACAGGAGCGGGGACTGTTTACCACTTGTTACTCTGAGCAATTACGAGACAGAGTTGCAAGTGCACTCTCCACAAATATAGCTCTTGCTACTTTGAACCACGTTTAAACACGCTGCTGAGCAGCGTTAAGCTGTGAGCATTCAGCGTCGTATGCTTTAGTTGTTTCCTGCTGGCGAAATTGCCTAAAAATTAATTTGTGTTTTAATTTCGACTGTAACAACAATTTATTGAAACCCTGATTTAATACAACCCTGATTTTCTCGCAATAAGATTTTATGGACCTCAATGATCACGTTATAACAGGGCCACACTGTAAGTAAATTTGTAGTTCCACGGGCTATGCAAAAAATGAAGTAATACAGAGGATCCAAGTTTCCACTAATTTCAAGAACTTTATGTTGCTCAGTTTCTGATTTCCTGGATGAAATTGAATGAGTGTATGGTTCATACCTTGGAAAATGAAATAATATTTTAAACCCAAAAAATGAAAATAATAGTTTTTGAATGCTAAGTTCCCCGCCATCTATTTCAAGTTTCAATTTAATGGTAACTGTCAGCCGCAAATTGATTTTTGTCTGGACTCCTATTTTGTCACTTTCAACTGAGTCATTGAAAGGAAAAGGGTCATTTGATTGGGATTTCATTTTGGTTCCATTACATCAATTAAAATTCCTACTTTACGGTAGCAAAGATGTAATTCTGCGTTTGACCTGTTTAACATTTTTAGTAAGTATCTGTAACATGGGAAATGGTATACCGTGCATAGAATATAGATAATGGAACAGAACTAAGCAGGGAGAGCCCCTTTGATCCATGATGGTTGTGTCAAACTGGTTGACAAATTAAACTAAACCTCTTCTGCCTGCACATGATTCATATCCCTCCATTCCTTGCATATTTAGGTGTCTCTCTAGAAGCCTCCTCAGTGAGACCATCATATCTACGTCCATCTCAACCTCTTACAATCTGTTCCAGGTATCTACCTCTCAATGTAAAATCTTGCCCCACATATCTCATTTAAAATTTTCCCCCTCACCTTTAACACCTGTCCTCTAGTTCTTGACATTTTTACCCTGAGATAAATGTTCTAAGTATATCCTATCAATGGCTTTCATAACTGTATAAGTGTCTATCAGGTCTCCCTTCACCTCCATAATTCCAACCTCTCTTTATAACTCATACCCTCTAAGCAAGGCAACATCCAACTTAATCTCTCTCTCTATCTTTCTAAAGCTTCCACATTCTTTGTGTAATGGGTGTGATCAGACTTGCATACAAGTCTGCAATGGGCTAATCAATCAAAGTTTTATGAAGCTGCCACATGCCGACTTACTCTTTGCTTCATTCAGTGAAAGCAAACATTCCATATGCCTTCTGTATCACCCCATCTGCTTGCACGGCCACTTTCAGAGAACTATGGAATTGGACTCTGATATTTTTTAAAATTAGACATACAGCACTGTAACGGGCCATTTTGGCCCATGAGTCTGTGCCACCCAATTTTCCCCCCCATAGGTTTCAAACAATGGGAGAAAACTGGAGTCCCTTGGGGAAAACACGCAGACATGGGGAGAACATGCAAACTCCTTATGGACAGCATGGGATTCAAACCCAGGTCCCAATCACTGGCACTGTAACGGTGTTGCGCTAACTGCTACGCCAACCATGCCACCCATCAAACCTCCTATGATCCTGCCATTAATTAAGTATTTTCCTTTTACATTTGACCTCCCAAAGTTCAACACTTCACCCTTGCTTGGATTAAACTCCATCAAAGTAGAATTAAAGATACTTAAGCAACATGATTTCACAATTTAAATTTTAAAAATTAGTCATGTAATATACAGAATTTACTTGATCAAGTTGCTGGCCCACAGTTCCAAAGAATGGGATGAAATGCCAACCTCTGGGACTGCCCATGTGGAGTTTGCATGTCTCACTGTGACAATTTGGTTCCAACCCAAAGACATGTCTGTTGGGATGTTAACTGGCCTCTGTAAATTGATACTAGAGTTTACATGGCTGTAGAATCTGGGAGAGAGTTGATGAGAAGGTTGGAAAAATAAAACCAGATTGCTGTGTGGTGATACAACCACCACACTGGCTGCACTCCTACCAGCCTACTGCAGTGGGCAACCACTGTACCTGTGGCTTGGCAACCTGGCCCCACCTGCTGGCCCTTATAAAGACTCAAACCAGCCCCTTCAGGGATAGTCAGACACAGAGAGCCAGCAATGATACGGTGTACAAGTTTAAGCTAATTAAAGCCTGTTGTACAGATTGTGGACTTTGCATCAGAATTATTTGCACAGCAGCGCTCACATGCTGTTACAGTTGTTTTCCTCTAATTCAGTCAAACACAAGGCGATATTACCTTTCCTACTCACCAAATCCACGCCAGGTGGAAGTTAGGGCATGAGACACACAATGTTGAAGAAGCAGCAGATGAGGGGACAGGAAGCTGCGGTGGAGTAATATTCAGTACCATCATTGTAATTATCCACCAGTCATGGCTCTGTTCCTCTTTCTACTCATCATCACTGTCCTTTTTCCCTTCTCTACCTTAGTGCACAGACATTCCTTCATTGGACCAATCAGACACAAAGTATAATCTTTCGCAGAAGATGAACAGCAATAATCAAAGGATAATAACCCAAAGTTTCTGAAGGGCTTTAACAGGAACAGGTACTGCTTGCACTCACTCGGCATTATATTGCTCATCAACCTCATTATTACCAACCACAAAGCCTACTATAGACCTCGAAAGCCTTGTCCTCCAAAACTGCTAGCACACATCCACCCCCCCTCCTGTGTCTTTTCTCTGCAGGGCAATACACGTTGCTACCAGTGCAATGAGATGATAAGCAAATAAAGATAAGCTCCCATTACAACTAATATTTCTTCTTTTACTTTGGCTTGGCTTCGCGGACGAAGATTTATGGAGGGGTATGTCCACGTCTGCTGCAGGCTCGTTGGTGACTGACAAGTCCGATGCGGGACAGGCAGACACGGTTGCAGCGGTTGCAAGGGAAAATTGGTGGGTTGGGGTTGGGCGTTGGGTTTTTCCTCCTTTGTCTTTTGTCAGTGAGGTGGGCTCTGCGGTCTTCTTCAAAGGAGGTTGCTGCCCGCCGAACTGTGAGGCGCCAAGATGCACGGTTGGAGGCGATATCAGCCCACTGGCAGTGGTCAATGGGGCAGGCACCAAGAGATTTCTTTAAGCAGTCCTTGTACCTCTTCTTTCATGCACCTCTGTCTCGGTGGCCAGTGGAGAGCTCACCATAGAACACGATCTTGGGAAGGCGATGGTCCTCCATTCTGGAGACGTGACCCACCCAGCGCAGTTGGGTCTTCAGCAGCATGGATTCGATGCTTGCAGACTCTGCCAGCTTGAGTACTTCGATGTTGGTGATGAAGTCATTTCAATGAATGTTGAGGATGGAGCGGAGACAGCGCTGATGGAAGCATTCTAGGAGCCGTAGGTGATGCCGGTAGAGGACCCATGATTCGGAGCCGAACAGGAGAGTGGGTATGACATCGTCTCTGTACACGCTGATCTTTGTGTGTTTCTTCAGGTGGTTGTTTTTCCAGACTCTTTTGTGTAGTCTTCCAAAGGCGCTATTTGCCTTGGCGAGTCTGTTGTCTATCTCTTTGTCGATCCTTGCCTCAGATGAAATGGTGCAGCCAAGGTATGAAAACTGGTTGACCGTTTTGAGTTCAGTGTGCCCGATGGCGATATGGGGGGGCTGGTGGTCATGGTGGGGAGCTGGCTGATGGAGGACCTCAGTTTTCTTCAGGCTGACTTACAGGCCAAACAGCTTCCGCAAAACAGGACGTCATGCGCAGTTTCCGCAAAACAGGACATCATGCGCTGGAGAGCTGGCTCTGAATGGGCAACTAAAGCGGCATCGTCTGCAAAGAGTAGTTCACGGACAAGTTGCTCTTGTGTCTTGGTGTGAGCTTGCAGACGCCTCAGATTGAAGAGACTGCCATCCGTGCGGTACCGGATGTAAACACCGTCTTCATTGTTGAGGTCTTTATTAGCTTGTTTCAGCTAATAAAGAAGATAGTAAAGAGGGTTGGTGTGAGGACGCAGCTTTGCTTCACGCCGTTGTCAATGGAGAAGGGTTCAGAAACCTTGTAGGTTTTCGTGCAGTTGGTAACCATGTTGAGGAACTTGGGGGGTGCATCCGAGGCACTCTAGTATTTGCCAAAGCCCTTCCTGCTCACGGTGTCAAAGGCTTTGGTGAGGTCAACAAAGGTGATGTAGAGTCCTTTGTTTTGTTCTCTGCACTTTTCTTGGAGCTGTCTGAGGGCAAGGACCATGTCAGTAGTTCCTCTGTTTGCGTGAAAGCCACACTGTGATTCTGGGAGGACATTTTCTAGGACTAGGTATTAGTCTATTAAGGAGAATCCTAGCAAAGATTTTGCCTGCAATGGAGAGCCGCATGATTCCCCTGTAGTTTGAGCAGTCTGATTTCTCGCCTTTGTTTTTGTACAGGGTGATGATGATGGCATCACGAAGGTCCTGAGGCAGCTTTCCTTGTTCCCAGCAGAACATGAAAAACTCATGCAGTTTGGTATGCAGAGCTTTGCCGCTAGCCTTCCAGACCTCTGGAGGGATTCCATCCATACCTGCTGCTTTGCCACTTTTCAGTTGTTCAATTGCCTTATATGTCTCTTCCCGGGTAAGGACCTCATCCAGCTCTAGTCTCAAGGGTTGTTGAGGGAGCTGGAGCAGGGCGGATTCTTGGACTGAGCGGTTGGCACTGAAAAGGGATTGGAAGTGTTCTGACCATCGATTGAGGATGGAGATCTTGTCGCTGAGGAGGACTTCACCGTCTGAGCTGTGCAGAGGGCTTTGGACGGGGTGAGGGGCCGTACACAGCCTTTAGTGTCTCATAAAAACCCCTGAAGTCGCCAATGTCGGCGCTAAGCTGGGTTCGTTTGGCGAGGCTAGTCCACCACTCATTTTGGATCTCCCGGAGTTTGCGCTGAAGGTGGCTGCATGCTAGACGGAAGGCTCGTTTTTTCTCTGGCCAGCAAGGCTTTGCAAGGTGAGCCTGGTGGGCAGATCGCTTCTTTGCCAGCAGCTCCTGGATTTCCTGGTTGTTTTCGTCAAACCAGTCCTTGTTTTTCCTGGAAGAGAAGCCCAGTACCTCTTCAGTGGATTGCAGTATGGCCGTTTTCAGCTGATCTCAGAGGGTATCAGGAGACGAGTCCATGAGGCAGTTTGAATCCTCGAGCTTTGCTTGGAGGTTTGCCTGGAAGTTTCCTCTCACTACGTCTGACTGCAAGTTTCCAACATTGAGCCTCTTTCTGGGCTCCACTGTTCTTGAACTTTGGCTTGAAGTGAAGGTTGAGCTTGCAGCGAACAAGCCGGTGGTCAGTGTGGCATTCCGCGCTGGGCATGACCCTGGTGTGGAGCACATCCCGTTTGTCTCTTCCTCGCACCAGAACGTAGTCCAGGAGGTGCCAGTGTTTGGATCGGGGATGCATCCAGGTAGTCTTCAGGCTGTCTCTGCTGGAAAAGGGTGTTAGTAATGACAAGCCGCTGTTCTGCACAGAGTTCCAACAGGAGGTGCCCGTTGTCATTGCACTTGCCGACACCATGGTTGCCAAGGATTCCTGGCCAGGTTTCTGAGTCTTTGCCGACGCGAGCGTTGAAGTTGCCAAGGATGACAACCTTGTTGGCTGTAGGGGTGCATTGGATGAGGTTGCGCAGATCAGTGTAGAACTTGTTCTTTTCTGCTGGTTCCGCCTGAAGGGTGGGAGCATAGACACTGATGAGAGTGATACGTCGTTTGTTTTGAAGAGGGAGTCGCAAGGACATGATCCGGTCAGAGTGGCCTGTCGGGAGATTTTCGAGTTTGGAGGCAATGGAGTTCTTGACTATGAAGCCAACACCAGATAGGTGTCGTTCAGCCTGAGGCTTGCCAGACCAGTAGAGTGTGTAGCTCGTGCCGTGTTCTTGGAGGCTGCCTACATCTGCAAGGCGGACTTCGCTGAGAGCGGCTTTGTCGATGTCAAGTCTGAGGAGTTCATGTGTGATGAGGGCAGACTGACGTTCAGGTCGGTGGCTGTCAGCCTTGTTTAGCATGGTTCTGATGTTCCAACATGCTAGCTAGAGTTTGTGTGCAGCTTTTGAGGGGGAGGACGTGGACCTGTCCTCAGGCCTGTGCAGTCCAATTCCAGGGCGCACCATTCCATAACTGTGGACAGCGGTTGTAGATCTCCAGAAATGGTTCGACCTTAAAGGGGAGGCAGGCCTCTTCAGCCCGGTTAAGCAACCTGCATAGGAGAAAGTCACTCCGATATAAAACCTACGACCCAAGGGCCTCGCTGCCACATCCCAGCTTGCTTGGCCACGGCACACGAACCATGGGTGTAAAGGGTGGGGCCAGTGCTGCGCACACTGCACTCCACCTAAAACCTCCTACAACTAATATACTGTAACTAGAAAGGTAATTCCTAGACTGAATGTGATTCATGGGAGATCTGAGATATAAATAGTAGCAACAGAAAGCTTGAGTGAAAGGAGTTCTCAAACACTGTTCACCGACTGAAGGAATTGGGAATAAATGAAGCAGTGTGTGGTGAGAGAGAAAATTATGCTAAAAAGCAGAAAAATTGAAATCTTACCCTGACTGTCTCCCTCTGTCATGAAACATTGTGCAGACTAGTACTTTGAATTAACATGCAACAAGTGGTTTGATATCTCGGGCATGTCCCTCTACTTGGCTTATTTAAGTATCTACCATCCTGAATGCCCATTGGATGGTCTTTTTTTCTGATGAATCTCATCAGATTCACCAGAACAAGATCAGGAGGCCAGTGTGAAAGTCATGACTACCTTGCCCGAGGCCTTCCTTACAAATCACTCGTGTGAAGTTAAAACCAGAATAAAATTTTGAGATACAATTAGATGTCAGTAAGAAATCTTTGTGTCCTCTACTTCACTTTTTTTTAAAAATGAGAAATCATGTTTATCTGTTGACCATTAAGAATCTTCTGTTATCTGAAGTTGCCGCAGCTTGGAAATTCTGTGGCTGCACGTTTCTCCCTTTCTTTAATGATAAACTTCAACACTCCATGGGAATTGTGTTCCTGTCACTAATGCAATACTGCATCAAGTTGATCCTACAACACTCAGTGAAGAAAAAAAGCAGTTAATTGGCAAATCTAGAGTTTAGATTTAAACCCAAATCTCGGCAAATAATGGTGTTGCAGCAGGACAAACGAATTGTCAGGTTTCGTTTCTGCTTCAAGCATTTCTATTGAATCCAACAAAAAAAACTGTTATTGGCAGATACAGTTGGTTTTCTCTGTCCTTGTCTCTTATCTCTTTACTGTAGCTAGTGTAACTGAGGTGAGCAAGTTGAGGGTCAGCAAAATTTATGACCGTCAATACTGTGTTCTACTAATACATGCAGATGTGTTCGCTATGCTCTGTTTACCTTGATATGATTGATTATAATGATTAGGTGAGAATATACCCAGAGTAACATTTCCAGGAGACTACAGGCCTGTTTAACTTGGTCATGAAAGCGTATGCACATTTTTCACATCATGAAGATTATATCTATTTTGGCAGTGTCATATATAACCAGCTTCTCTCACCTAAGATTAAAAGTTCTTCCAAAAAGAAAAGTAACGAGTCAGATGTACTGTGAAGATGTTCAAAGGCAAAATTCACTTTGTTTTTCACATAAGATACCAAGATTATATATTCTCTGGATTCAAAGTCCCATTTACCTTCATCTAACAGAGATCAAACCAAAATCAAACACAATGCAGATAATTTCAGAAGTCTCCTTTTGGTACTTTAATGTTGTTTTTGCTTATTGTATGCTTCCTTTCCTTTTGTTTCCATCAAATAATAATCTTGTAATAAGATTTTCTTCAGTTTTTTTAAACATTTATTTTCCTGAAGCATATACATCCATATTTAGTATCTTTCACGGAAAGCAGTGGTAAAAATTTTGGTTTACAGGATTATCTGAATCAGAGTAAGAAAAATCTTTCAGTTGCTAGAAACACAATCCTTCGCAATTTCCATTGGTGAGTTCGTCAATCATTAACAATCTTCTACTTTTGCCTGTGTGCTTGGTGTCAGTAATTTAATTGATAAGGCTCCATGTCTGCATCCCATCTGTTGTTTTGTGGATCTGTCCAGTATCAAAGGAACTAAGAATTAAATGTCTTTTTTCTTTTTCAATTTTTTAAATTGGTTTTTATAATAAATACAGTACAACCAAAAAAGGGAATGAAATTGAAAATACAATATCACACACACACACATATATATATATATATATATATCTCAAAGTAAAACTTCAAACTCAGTTCCCCCCTCCACTGCACTAAGTGAAAACAGAAGTGTGTGTGTGTGTGTGTGTGTGTGTGTGTGTGTGTAAAACCCCCATTTAACTTGCTCTTAAAAAAAAACTAACCCAAAAAAATTAATCTGAGCATCTTATCCTGAGGGTTACGTACATTTTGATTCATACCGATCTCCACATCCAAACCACGGACACAATCAGGAAATCTTCAGCCCTCTTGGCACCCTCTTGTGATATTTGGTATGCCTTCAGCCAGTCTCAAGCCAGTCTCCCGCTGTCCAGTGTAAATCTCTCAAGCAGCCTGCACGGATTTCTCACCTCAGATCGCCAAAAGTCCACCGGCTGTGTGTTCTTCAGCCATAGAACCTCAACTGCACACTCTGGATTTGACAGTTATTATGGCAGATCAAGAGCATGGGATTGATGACAAGCGTATAATTGGTGGTACAGCAAAATGCACTGAATTCCACCCCCCCCCCCACTCCCACCCCCACCTCCCCCATTCTGGTAGTAAAGAGTCTGTTGCAATTCTGTACGACCCACATTGATTTGAATCTGAGAGATGATCTACAGATAACAGATCATTGTTTTATGCCACAGGAATTTCAGTCAGCTAGAACCCAACAATTGGTTCAGTCTGCACCATTACAGTGCCATAAACCTATAAAATCATGTTTACTCCTAATTTAAAGATTTGGGATTAAGTTCTAGACGGACTAAAAAAAATGGTGAATTGAAGATGGAGAATTTAGTTTGAAGTCAGGTACAGGAGAAATAAAATATAGGAAAACAATGGAATCAGAATCAGAATTTATTAACATGAACATGTCATGAAATTCAGAGTTTTGTGGCAGCTTCGTAGTGCCAACGTTCATATTATAACCATCTTACAACATTACTGCAAATGTAAAAAAAAGTAGTGTGCAAGAAGTAAGGCAGTGTCTTGGGTTCATTGATTATTCAGGACTCTGATGGCAGCAGGGGAGAAGCTGTTCTTGTGCCGTTGAGTGCTCGACTGTCTTTAGGCACCTGTGCCTAAAGACAGACCAGAGTGAAGTGAGCGTGGCTTGGGTGATGGGGATCTTTGAGGATAGAGGCTGCTTTTTTTTTTAAAAAAGACACCGCCTCTTGTAGATGTCCTCGATGGGGTGAGGTCTGGTGCCTGTGATGTCGGAGGCTGAGTTAACCACCCTCTGGAGTTTATTCTTGTCTTGAGAGTTGGCGCCTCCTTACCAGGCAGTGATGCAACCAGCCAGAATGCTCTCCATGGTACACCTGTAGAAGTTTTTGAGAATTCTCAGTGACATACCGAATCTCCTCAGGATAAAATTATTTTAAAAAAACAAAAATAAAACTAAGGGAAATATTCAAATTAAAAATGTGACATTTTAAATGTCTTAAAATACCAAATAATCTGAACAAACTGTAGCGTGAATAAAAGCTCTCACGACTGAAGGGAGAACAAATGCTTTTTATTAGCTTATAGTAGTTTTCAGAAGAGTTCTGGGTTTAGGCCGGAAACCAGGGTTATATGTGGGCAGATGGGGGGCAGAGCTGGGAGGCGGGATCAGCAATCAGTACAACATCCTAGTTCACTGCACAAACATAATTTACTTTAATGTTCAATGCTAGAGACGTTGTTTAAAGGTTATTAATTAGTAGCTTTAAATAACCATTGTGGTTTTTCTTTATATCTTCTACTCAAACATGATGTTTTGTACATGGTGTTGCTGGGACAGAAAGTGAGAAGCTTTATCAGTAAAGCTCTTTGGAGCATCTTACTGCAAACAACATTTCTTGTTTATTTCAATGCTCCATTCTACTGTGCTTCTGACCCTTTCCTCTCGTTACTGAGCCATTTGCAAATAAATAACATCACTGTTATTTCCTCAGAAAAATCTGCCTTGAAATATTCCAAAGCAAATTTCAGTTTGAACTACAGAAGGACCGATAAGTTTATTCTGCCCTGCTGACATCAAATCTCTGCTGTTTCATGGTTATTTCACTTTAATTGGAACAAAATCGTATTGTTTAATTTTCAGGAAACCTTTGCCTTTGGCATGTCCTCGCCTTGCAGATCATTATTTTTAGAAGCCTGGAAGAATACAAGTGCTATAAGAGTTCAACATGATATTCAGGGTCCTTTAGAGTGACTGAAAAGGAAAATTTTGAACCTGTTAATAATTGCAAAGTTAGTATTCATGAAAACAGTGTTCCCAATATCACTCAGGGGCAGAATAAAGACAGGAAAATGGTGAACATCATTGATTTCATTTACTAAAAAATTCACCTGAGTACAGAAAAATGGCATGAAGGTTGTAGAGAAATTCAATACATACTATCAGCATATATTTATTTCATGTTGGAAGTAAATGCAGCAACGGAATTGCCTCTTCCCATTCTGCAGGAGGTTAAAAGGAGTTTCAAAGTTCAAATTTATTGTCAGAGAACATACAACCGTGAGATTTTTTTTTTTACTGTGGGCGAGGTAGAATTTCTACTTATTTGTAGTTATAAACTGTGCTCCAGCAAAAAGATACATATACAAAAGAGAGAAATGTCAACAAACTGACTGTGCAGGACAGAAATTTTCTTTTAAAAATAAATAATGTGTTTAGTCAGAGTCCTTAAATGAGTCTCTGATTGAATCAATTGTTTAGCAGTCTGATAGTGAAGGGTAGCAACTGTATCTGAACCTGGTGATACAAGTCCTGTGGCAACTCTACCTATTTCCTGTGGCAGCAGTAAGAACAGATCATGTCCTGGGCGGTGTGGATCCTTGATGATTATTGCTGGTCTCTGACATCAGTGGTGCATGTATATTTCCTCGAAGGTACGGAGAGTTTGCCTGTGACGTACTGGGCTGTGTCCACTACCTTTTGCAGGACTTTGCACTCAGTGGTATTCAGCACATTTTCCACCATACATCTGCGGAGGTTTCCAAAGGTTTCTGATGTCATACCAAACCTCTGCAAACTCCTGAGAAAGTAAAGGAGCTGACGTGGTTTCTTCACGATGATGATAGTGTGTTGGGTCCACGAAAGGTCTTGCGAGAGAGTGACTCACAGAAATGACAATTTGCTCACCCTCTCCACCTCTCATTCCCCAATGATCACTGGATCATACACCTCTGGTTTCCTCTTTCTGAAGTTGACAATCAGCTCCTTGGTTTTGGTGACATTCACTCAGAGTTTGTTGTTAGTACACCACTCAGCCAAGCTTCACTATCGTACTGAAGGCAGAAGTCTCTTCATCTTCCCTTAACTGGTTTAGCCTGCTCGTCAGTGTAGTTTTCCAGGGTGTGTTCATATTTTAAGAGCTGCTCGGAGTCACAGGCGAGAAGTGCATGCAGGAATGAACCAAAGAAAATGAATTTGCCTAAGGGAGCATGATGTATTCCTCTGACAGAAATGCTATGCCTACCCAATTGTATGTTTATCCAGATGAAATGTGTGGATCAGTGCAAATGTCTGGCCAGAAAAATTTCCATTGCTGGTTCCCCAGCGAATGAAATTGGCTTTGAATCAGTTAAACTAGCCAGGCTCATGGAGGAGCAATGGAGGTTATTAATCAATGCAGACTGAAAGCCTGCAGAACAAATATTCTATTGTCTCTCCTTCGTGCATCTGAGTGATGGGCCTTCTTCAGATGGCTCATTAACCAAATTGAACACATTTACTCCTAAAGTGTGGCCGGCACTGGGCATCGGGTATTGAAGATATAAACATACCACCGATGAAACTGGTGTCAACATCTTTATGATCATTTCTGATGCATTGCCAAGACTGCATGTGGAAAGCCCCAGGGAAATCAAGCCTGCATCTTCCAAATATAATTCTCATCAACAGAGGATAGGCCACTGAAGCATAAACTTGATAACATGCTAATAATAAATATTATAATATCTACACTATTCTAGCTGTTGGTCCTTAAAGGATTCAAGAAATTTTGAAATACCAGAGAATGTTTCAAGCATTGTCAGAATCAAAGCTTATTAAATGACAGAAATACTGAAAAAATGTTCATTAAAATTCATGCAAGTTTTCCATCTGCTTTTAGGTTATGTGATATTGACTCTGCTATAATTTGTTAATCCTTATTTGCCTTGAGCTAGTAGATTTAGAAGCTTTTCATTTAGATTTATAAATAAGAGCATATACATGACTGACAGAAAAATGTATAGAGAATTTCCCAAAACGGTAAAAAGGTAAAGGTTCTATTATTGTCACGTCATAGTACATTTAGAAAGGTAACATACATTAAATTCTTTAACTTTTGTCTACTGTAAGGCAGACAGAGTCTCCACTTAGTCCAGCACCCCTCACAGAAACCTACAGCACCTGGCTTTCCTCGGCGGTTTCCCCTCCAAGTTCTGACCAGCCCTGAGCCCGCTTAGCTTCCGAGATCAGGCAATCCCAGGTGTATTCAGGCTGTTAGTTGTGTGTTCAGAGAATCAATTGCATAATTAATACAAGAATGAGAAGGTCATGCCTGATGGCATTCCTGATGTTTTTCGTAACATAAGCATCCTCCTCAAGATAGAAGTAAAATTAATTTAACTTAATTGGAGCCAGCAGTGTTGTGAACTTCCAAATTCCAAATTTGTAAATAGTGTTCTTGTCACACTGAGCCACACAGTCATAGGTGTAAAGCAAGTAGAGCAGGGGGCTAAGTCTGTAGCCCTATGGTGCTCTGGTAGTGATGGAGACAGTAGAGGAGATCTTCTTGCCAATCCACACTGATTAGCATCTGGGGGTGAGTAAGTCCAGGATCCAATTACACAATGGGATGTTGGGACCCAGGTCTTGGCGTTTGCTGATTAGTTTTGAATGGAATGATGGTGTTGAATGTTGAACTGTAGTTGATAAAGAGAATTCTAATAGATACATCTTTGCTGTCCAGGTGTTCCAAGACTTTCTGTAGAGCCAGTGAGGTGGCACCTGCCATAGAAAACTGTTGCTGTTGTAGGCAAATTGGAATGGATCCATGTTGCCACTCAGACAGGAGCTGATATTCAGAATTTTACACCACTCCAGGTGAGGCCTCAGCACTGATGTATAAAGCTTCAATTTGATTTTGTTATTTTCATAACTTTAGACTCTGGGTGAGATGTACTTCACATGCTTTCTTGCCTGCATTATCAACTGGTTCCACTTCCCCATGTTCCTTCAACGCTTCTAGAACATGCTTTCAATCCAAGTTTTCTTTCAAAAATGCATCACCTCAGTTTTTTTTCTTGCATTAAATTTCAACTGCCATAGATTAAACCCATTCAATAATCTACATATACTAAACAGTACATCCAGTCTTCACTTTTAAGAAACAAATTAGATACAATAGTAAATTGTATTTCTTTTTTTGGACTCTTTAATACTTATTGTCCTTTGCATCATTTAAAAGACCTTCCACTCAATTGTAGACCTTCCCTTTTGTTCTCGCCTCCCTAGCTACTTTCAGAGCCAATCTTGTCTTTGTACTTATTTAAATCCGTTTTTCATCTAACACTTACAAATTCTTATGAATGGTTATTCATCTCAAATGGTAACTTTGTTTCTTTCCCTGGTGATACTACCGTCCTTGCTGAGTATTTACTGTACTTTGTTTTTATATAAAAAGTATCCTGAAAGTTGATATTGAAAAAATTAAAATGGATTGTGTACCATTTTACCTGCGTGTACAGTACTCATGACTTACGTCCATCTGCATATATGACTGAATTTTAAAAATAGGAAAAAATATAAAATTTATGTGATTTATGTTGTATTTGACAAACTATAACAGGGATAGATAAGCAGCCTGTCGATACTGAATTTGTGCCCTTATCTCTCGTGCATGCGCCATCCAAACTCCAATACGCGAACCCACTGCGTATGCAACAACTGAAGACTTGTGAATGAGCACAGCAATCAAGATGGCCGCGCCCAGCCTCTGGACCCTGGGTCACCAACTTACAAAGTAAGTATGCACATTTTGGCTCTTACATCCATGTTATAGTTTGTCAACTACAACACCTGATTAAAGGGTTTGCTTTAAGACTTCAGTACTCCATGCGTCTGGGGGAAAAGTTCCGACTTACATCCGTTACAAAATATGACTGATTCTTTGGACCCAATTATGGTCATAAATCAAGGAGTACTTATATTAAAATCCTTTCCTCTTGCTTTTTCCTTCTCAACCTACCTCCTCAAATTTTTTCCTTCTTTCAACATGGTTAAAACCTACATATTTCCCAATTGTGATGAAAGATAAATCAAACTGGTATATTAAGCCTTATTTCAAATTCTGCAGTTATTGTCTGACCTTCCAAAGTATGCCCAACATTTTGAGTCCCGGTGTCTGACACAGGTGCACCCATTTAAGAATATGGAGTAGGCATAAAGTCCTTCAAGCTTTCTTCTCAATTTAGGCAGGTTACAGCTGATTGGCTATTTCATGTACATCTTCTAGCCAATTGCTATAGCCCCTGATTCCCTTATTATCCAAAAATAATTGTTGATTATACTCAACAACTACAGATCACAGTATTAGTGAGGTAAGAATGTCTGAAAGCTTACAACTTCCTGAATAAAGAAACTTTATGCCACCATACTCTTGAATGGAGTCACAGATAGTTAAAGAATGGAAACAGACCCTTTGGCCCACTTGACCCACACTGGTCATCAAACACTATTTTCACACTAAACCTATCTGGGTGAAAACTGGAGCATCCAGAGGAAGCCTTATGGTCTCAAGAAAAAAAACATGCAAACTCTACAGAGAACACTGGAGATCAGGATTGAATCCAGGTCACAGGAGCTGTGAGGAATCACCTCTATCAATTGCACCTCCATGCCACCCATGAGTCAGCCGTTTCGACTAAGACCACGCCCGCTTTAGTCCTTCCAGCATGAGGAAAGTCTCTTGGCATCCATCCTCTCAATCCCTTTCACAATTATTTATGTTTTTGTTGAGATCACCGCTCATTCACCAAAAATCAATTGAGCCAACTCCAAGATAAAAGCAGAAAATATTCAACAGATCGGGTGACATCTATGGGAGGAATAGTATTAGAATTTCAGGCTGAAGGCCCTTTGTCAGAACGGAGTAAAAGCCAATCTTACTCAATCCCTGCGGAGTTAACCCCATGGATGTAAACAAACAAAGAAAAAAAAATCTGCAGATGCCGGGGTCCAGTTCAGTACTCAAGAAAATGCTGGAGAAGCTCAGCAGATCATGCAGCATCCATAGAAAGTAAAAGGCAGTCTACTTTTCAGACCTCTGCACTTCTTCAGGAATGCTGAAAATCAGGCAGTTGTCTGAATAAAATAGTGTGGGGAGAGGTTAAATAGGAGAGGGAAAAGGGAACAACACAAACTTACAGGTAAGTGGCAATAGGTGGACACAGGTGGGAGTGTAGAAGAGAAAGATGTGATAGGGAGAGGGCAAAGAAATACCTCTCAGAGAAAATGAAAGAATGGAAGGAGGTGGAGAGCTGGAGCGAGAATGAGGGAAAAAGAGAGACCAGAGGAGGGGGTAAATGAAAGTTGGAGAAATCAGTATTAATACCATGTGGTTGGAGAGTGCAAGACAAAACCTAAGGTGTTGTTCCTCCAATTTGCTGGTGGCCTCAACTTGGCCATGGAAGATATGTCAGTGTAGCAATGGAGTGTGGAATTGAAGTGGTTGGCCACTTGGAGGTCCTTGTTGTTAAGGGTGTTCAATGAAGTTATCTTCCAATTAACCCTATGCCTTGGTGACTGTTACATCATAGACTAACAACAATAGAAATTCACCAAGACAATGGTATCTTGGAACAATAATTTTTATTAAACTATTATTAACATCTTACTTAAATCTAAACTTAACTCCAACTATGCCCAAATGAATACGTGTATGTCTGTGGATCAGCCAAACCGTTACAGCTGAGGGACAATTCGGAAAAGTCAATTTCAAAGTTCAGTCTTAGATATCTCTTTCTTTTCTTTTTCAATCTTTTTATTATTATTATAATTTATAAACACATACAGTTCAAAGAGATATAAAAAATACATAGTAAGTAATGAATTAATACAGAGATATTAAACAATAATATTACAGAATAAAATATCATAAAAAAATTTTTTGATCAGTTTAGGGTGTGAACTATCTCTAAAAAAAAGATATAATTAATAACAATATATGAAAAAAGAGAAAAAAAACCCAAAAAAGAAGAAAAAACAAATCTGAATTAAAAAAAACTTAAAAAAAACTTTAAAAAAAGTCTTAGATATCTCATGTTGAACCTCAAAATCTTTATAGTGATGTTCAGAAGTAATGATGTAGTAGGAGAGACACGGAGTCATCAGACTTACCAAAACTCGCAAATTCTTGTTGAGTTTCTTTCATATAGATGTTTCTTCATGCAAATGATTTGTCACAATTCCCCCATTTCTTGCATGGAGGTTACAAAACTTGTGACTTTTCGATGCGATGAGACAAGGGTGAAACAAAATGACCATTAAAATGATCATGATCTTTCTTTACCCAGATACAGGTCAGTCAAAAGGGACCATTACAGTGGCCACAGCATCACTGCTCCCTCCTGACAAAGAGAAGCTGCCAAAGTGACCACCTTCCTCCAAAAGTCACTTTAATCCTGTTTGTAAATCTCTGGTCGAATGCTTTAAAAATAAGCTTCCACCACCCACCCATCAAGTGTCTTTAATCACATGACTTGCTTGAGCAATACGTGATTTTTAGGTTTCAAATCCCACCCCCCCCCCCCCAAAACCCCTCTCATTTGGCAGATGGCTGTTTGTGTGAACAGGAGTTTCTTGGAGTCAACAATCCATTGGTAGCCTGCTAAAAAAAAAGGTTGTTATGTGTGTGTATTCCCTGTTCCAAACCTACTAACTTTACTAAAATATAATATGTAACAGCCACAGTCAGTTTCTGAATGCTGCAAACGCAGGAAGGAGTGAAACCTCTATTGAAAGTCATGAATTCGAATAGCCCTTGATTCTTCCCTCGCAGGGGCTACTGAGCATTCCTGACATCTCGTGCTTTTAGTCTATTCTCTATCGTCATGGCCAGAATGGCTGGCTAGGAATTCCTTGTGACTTTAACATTGCCCACTGCAGGTCCCCAGCTGCCCCGCACGAAACTCCCCGTCGCTCGGACGAGTGCGCAAGGTCTCGCTGGGACGTGGAGTTCCCGGGTCCCTTGGCGTCGCCGGCCGAGGGGAGGTGCGAGACTCCAGCTCCCGCAATGCTCGCGGTGGCGAGCCGCATGCGCCGTAGGAGGCTGCACTGCCTCCCAGGGCAGAAGATGGTCCAGGCGCTCGCAGGGAAGCCGGGGGAGGACGGACCTGTCGCCACCGGGTTGGAGGGTTATTAAGGGAAGGGAGATGCCAGCCTCCCCGTAGAGGGATCGGCAAGGGGGGGGGGGGGGGGGAAGAAAGGGCGAAGGATTTACTGTCCCAACGATCAATGAGATGTTTGTGTGTCTTCCATTCCGCCGGCTCGCTCCCCAGTGAACGATGAAGAAGCAGTTCAATCGGATGCGACAGCTCGCCAACCAGACGGTGGGCAGGTTGGTTCAGCATTGCAATGTCTTAGCTCCCTCTGGGTTGTGTGCGGTTGATTAACGTTAAGGGCTTCATCGCGTCTTGTCTTCAGCCCACACGCTCTGCCAGGAGCGAGGTGAGCCAGCTTAGGAATGCAGAGACTGTCCTCCACATTCCCCCCGCCGCACTACCCCCCTCCACCCCCATCCCGCCCCGCTGCCGCCGACACTGCGCCCCTGTCCCGTCCCGGTCACTGCGCTCAAAGCGAAAGTGCCTGCCCCTCCTCCTCGAGACGGGGTGGGGGGGAGAATCTCTCCATGGAGAGAGAATGAGCTGCTCTGGGCAATACCACCCCCCACCCTTCTCTCTCCTCCGCTCTCCCTTCTTCAACACAGCCACCACCCCCGTCCACTTTAAACGCTCCTTCAAACCTAAAATGAATGAGCGTTTGGGGGTTTTCAACGTGCCGAGTCTGCGGTATTAAGACTCGACCCCTATGTCGGGGGAGGGGGCGATATGCCGACACTCCTTGCGCATTGCAAGAGGCGATACCATATTTAGGCGAGTCCCCTAGAAGGGATTTGCTGTAATTCTTATGGAAAATGCCACAATTCTGGAGGCAAAGACCTCGACCTGCTTCGGCGCACAATGCGTTCCACAAGGTGGCAATAGACCATGTTGACTGAGCAGGCACCTGCATTCATTGCAAGCCACCAAGAAGGCATTTGCAGCATTTATTTTGTGAACGTGTGAATTGATCTCTCTCTGGAGCAAATTGTTCCTTCCCGTGTTCCCAAATAAACACCACGCATCGGCGCGACGTGACAGCCCTCCTGATTAACACCCCCACCTCCCCCTTTTTTGGGACACTAAGGTGCTTTGGCCAACTCGGTAGGAAGGCAGGGGTGCAAACGTCAGGGGCTGGTCCGCATTCTCCGCGTTGGCAATGAAGACATTAATGCGATGTGGATTTTTTGGAATGCAGGAATTTGACTCGCGAGGGCAGATCCGAATGGCAACATTATGCGCATAGATGTAGTCAATGTCAGCTAATAATTACAGTCTGAGTGTCCAAGCGCTCTCTTTCTCCAGATCTCTCAAATGTTACATAAAACCGCCAGGCGCTTTAAAAGGTGTGGGTGGGGGGGGGGGGGGGGGGGGGGGACCTGCCATCTAAATGCAGGCAACGTGTGAGCATTAATGTCCTGGGATAACATTAGCTTCTGTCGCCCAGAACCACAATCCCAGTTTCCTCCCGTTCGCCTGCCTGAGAGAACTAAAGAATTCTAACTATTGAACGGAGAAGACAATAGCACATTTTTTTGACGACCTATTTGCTCTCATTGCTTCATGTTCTCTTGCCATGGCAACGGCTGAGAATGAAGCAGTCGCTGGTCCCTCATCCTCCCGGTCCCGGGTCCCAAAGGAGTGTTTCCAATTTGATGGCAAATTGATACTTGCCAATTATTTTAAATTCCATTCCAGGGCCATGTCATTTGGGAGTAGACCTCAGAGAACATCTCATGGATGATGTTCATGATGCACGCAAGAAAATCTAGAGGTTGAATGGTTTGTGCCAGTTTTAGCAGCAGTTTTTAATGGACCTCCTTCCATACAGAATCCGTAGTAATGTTTTTTGTACTAATGTTACTCTTGAATCCTAATTCCCACATATCACTGAATGTAATGGCCATAGTAGTGAGATAAACAACTAGCAGAATTAAAATTACAGTATCATATGCACAGCAGCAATGAAAACAACAGCGCATGCTTGTAGCGCGTGCAGACGAAACCACACGATTCGAAGGGTCATTGTAATTGCTCTGACCAGAGTGTAGTAAAGGTTCAAAAAAGTAAATTAGCATAGAGATTTAGCTGGGTTTATGAAAAATGTTGTTTTGTTGTTACGACTAACTATAGGGATATTTTTATTTTAAAAAAATGTTTCAGCTGAAAACTGAATAAAACATTTATTTTGGTGTCACTACCGCTGGTGGTATCACGCGGTGTGGTCCGCACCCCCCTAGTGACCCCAATGTTCAGTACAGTGATTTTTTTTTCCTGATTTACAAATTAAACTGGACACATTTGAGGAGGCTCGCTGAGTGGACAGTAAGCAGGGGAATGGAGGAATGAGGGGTAAGGTCATTTTGAGTGGCCAGAGCTTTTGCGGTCCATAAGCTCGTGTAAGCAACTTGACAAAAGGGCTTGGTTTTGTGCTACAGGCACTACGTGAGTGGCTGTCCTCAATTCTCTTTCCTCAAATGATTTACATTCAGAGAATGGAGTTTGCTCACATTGCATGTTCTGCAGACCATCAAGCATTGGAGGTGGAGTGCTAGTTTGTGTCACTACAGCTGCCTCCCCAGGATCCAAATGTCATTGTCAATTAACTCCTTGATGCTTACCTAGGAACTCATTGGACTACATTTTTAATGGTGACGTTTCTGCATATTATCCATGATGCAAAACCGTGATCCCTTACTTGGTCCTGAGAAGAAACTCTATTTTAAGTTGTTAGTAAAGCTAATATCTGGTCTCAGTTGGTATACAGTTGCTGGTTGCTATCAGTGGGATAAGGAACATCTGTGTGGTATGATGATGGCCTTGCATGGTGTGGTTAGAGTTTGGACCCCCATTGGGAATTCTCGGGTATGTTAAGACCAGGAAGTCTAGCACCAAATGTATTCTCTTTTACTTTGCTTCCATGGGAAGTAAAATGCATTTTTTGGAATAATTTGTTATAGGAAGGGGAATTTGCATATTGGTAAAGATAAATGTATGTGTTGGGGATTGGAAAGCTCGTAAATGGACAATGATTTCACATTGCACCTTATATTGTCTTTTCCAAAGTAGGGAGGTGTTAAAACTATTTTATAGTTGTTGGATATATATTAATATCTGTTTATCTGTTACTCACCAGCTAAGCTTTCATTATTTGAGCCATTTGAAGAATAGATTGAGTATTACAAAACAAGTATGTCATACCTTGATGAAATGTTGGTTATAGTTCTTTGCTATATAAAGTACCATGTTTAACCTGCTGAGTTTCTCCAGCATTGTGTGTTTTTACTCCAAAGCTACATCTGAATAATAGGATTTAGTAGATTGTGGAAGTGAATTACAAGAATCAGTATTCTTGATTGAATGTTGCATTCTTAACTGGGATGGAGTAACTTCAGATAATATGTTGGTGTTTGAAAGGATGGAATAGATCACTGCTACTCTCACATAACAACTGTGTTATGGGAATTTTGTTTTGAGTCTTTGTTATTGCTGGTCTTTATTTTCAAATTTTATTGATTTACCAGTTATACTTTGTGTATGTTAGGCATGTCACACTGGACAAATGTGCTTGCTATTAACAGGGGGAGGCATTTGTTAAAGATGCCACAACTGTTGGTAAAGTTTACTGAATATATAAAATATTTGAGGTTTCTGGCTGAGCTATGCCTATTTATGTTATACTGAGAAATGCATGTTTTGGAAAGATTAGAACTTTTCAAATTTTCTGCATTGGTTAAAATCAAAAAGTTTATTGTGAATACTCAAAATAGTTTTTTTCCCCCCTCTGCTTGCATGACTTGCTTCATGTTAGGGAGGGTCAGAGGAATGAACATTCATTATTTCATGTAGCATCCAGCTGTTTTGTGAGAATTTGATCACACAAAATCAGATTGTAGGGTTGAAGAGATTATTCAGCAGTGATGAGTTGGTAGCTTGTTTAAAAACTATTACATCTCCTTCACTGGAATGTTTGTAATGAGTTTGGTCAGTCATTTATCTGGTTGGATAATACGAATCAGCAGGGGTGCGGTGCTAATTTTTTAGGTGTCGAAGCTCACCAAAAACAGTGACAAGGAGGTGCTGGAGCTGCCCCCTGAGGTGCCAGAGTGGAGCTTCAGTGAGATTCGGCAGCACTGCAACTCTGATAATCAAAAGGCCATTTCGTGCCAGGCCTCCGCCTGGAGGTCGGCTACAAGCGCGGAGGAAAAACATAAAAATGACCTTTCATAGAGCAGCCCTAAAAGGCTGCTCCAGCATCGCATTCATGTCGAGGAGCGCCTTGTAGCGCCCTCCAGATCTGATGGAAACGGGGTAACTGGTGCCATAGCGCCACCTTTCATAAGTACACAGCAGAGGAATGGCTGTCTTCCCTACCCACAATCCCCTATGCAGCTGGAACTGCTCTGTTTCCCAGAAGAGTTCCAACTATGTGGGTGATTATGGGTAGGGAAGACAGCCATTCCTTTGCCACATTTTGAGCTGCAGAGAGCAGCCCCGAAGGCTGTAGCCCGGTGGGGTTGTCACGGCCCGCACCAACTGCCCCTGCTCTGCTGCCCCGACAGCTCCCAACAGCCGCCGCTGCCCCGAGGGAGGTCATTGAGGGAGAGGGGTGAGTGGGGAGATAGGTTGCGGGCTGACGGTGTCATCAACCCACCTCTAACCAGCCGCTTGCAGCAGCTGTACATTGATGTACAATGGTGGAGCTCAGCGCTGCGCTCTGCCAATGTTCCTTCCCCAAGAAGAGTTGCACTCGGTGCCTTGGAGCCGGCTACGGCGCATTCAGAAAGGTAAGTATCCAGGCTTAAGGGCGGAGAACCTCTGCCTTTACAGTCGGGCATTTTCCTTGCTTGAAAGGGCCTACAGACTAATCGTAAATGGGTGCTTTCTAGCAGGCAAATGCTGTGCCACAGGGCTTCATGCTTAGGCTTCAGCTTTTGCAATACAAGCAAATAATATCGATGAAGGGACAGAAGATGTGGTCACTATATTTACTGATGATACCACCATAGGCAGGAACACAAGTATTGAAAAGGACATAATGAGTCTACAAAAGGTTATCGATAAGTCAAGTGAATGGCAAAGATCTGAAAAATTGAGCATAATGTGGGAAAATGTGAAATTGTCCTTTTTGGGCAAGAAATATAGAAACAAAAAGTATACAGGGATTGTAGGTTAATTGATGTTTTGGGGGGATAAAATGGGTTCATGGGTCGGAGGGGCCTTTTACTGTGCTGCACGTCTAAATTTTAAAATAGCTAAATGGTGAGAGATTGGAGAGTTCTGAGATGCAGAAAAATCTGGGTACACCCTAGTATACTTGCAAAAGACAAGTATGAAGAAAACCAGGAATAAAGAAAGCTAACTAAACGTCCTTGTCTTTTGAAAGGAGACTGGAACGCAAAAGTAAGGAAGTAATGCTTCTGTTTAATAGGAGATTGGTAAAACCACCGCTGTTGGCCTTCTTATTTAAGGAAAAGAGGAAAGTAGCTATAACAAGGTTAACTGGAATAGGCAGGTTGTCATCTGAAGAAAGGTTGTTTAGGTGAGGCTTGTGTCTGGAACTTAGAAGAATGCAAGATCAATTAATTGTAACATAATTTTCTGAGAAGTCCTGACATGTTTAATATGGAAAAGGATGTTTCCTTTTGTGGGAGAAGCTAGAATTAGCTTTTTTATTTTTTTCAAGACACAAATGAGGTGAATTTTCTCCCACAGAGCATTGTGTCTCTTTTGAACTCTGAAAGTGGGTAGAAGCAGTCTTTGAACATTTTCAAAGGTAAACATAGATAGATTGTTGATAGACAAAGAAGTAAAAGAGGCTACTTGTCGGGTGGATGGGAATGTGAAGATTATGTGACAGTCAGATCAATCATGACCATGTTGGAAAGCAGAGAATAGGGGCCATGTGGCTTATTACTGGTGTTCGTTTGTGAACCTATCCTTTGTATCTTCATTTGTAAAATGAAGAATGTCAATCCAGTGATTACATCTGTGATAACTAATAATGCATTCTGTGGAGGTGCAGAGTTCACTCTCAGCAGCTTTTGAATGCCTTCATTTAACTAGTGTGAACATTAGACATTTGCAATAGCTTTGCAGCTTATTGACAATTCCACTGTTATTGTAACAGCAGATTTGGAATTGAAGGATCACTATATAGTGCAGTGTTGTTCAATGTCGAGGATCAATGTGACAACTATTTTCAAAGCAGCAAATCCCACAAGTAGCAATTGGTCTGATAATCTGCTGTGCTTTTGGTTTTGGAAGAAAATTGCCAGGACCTTTTGGAGAATTTCAGAAGCAAATATTTGCAGATGCTAAAAATCTAAAATTAAAGCAGAAAATACCAGAAATACGCAGGAAGTCTGGCAGAACCTGTGGAGAGAGAAACAGCTAACATTTCAGATCACAAGCAGGACACACTGTATTTCAATTGGCCTTTATTGGCTAATGTCAGATCTTCAGAACATGGAAAAAAAATGTCCAAAGTCAAACACTTGTTTTTATGCAGATGTATCTCCTCATTGTGATAAGTGGAGATGTTTCATTCATTCATATGTTCTGGACATACCAGAGTCTTGAGAAATATTGGAATGGAGTATTTCAAACTTTCTCTGTGCTTTTTAAATCAAATCCCTTAACTGCATAATTTGATATTGTTGGAGAGAGTGACAACATCTGAGCTACATGTATTAGCTTCTATTTCACTTGTGGCTCGGCGGGTGGTGCTGCTCAGATGGAGGGGCTTTATCCCACCTAGTCATGCTCAATGGCAATGTGATGTCATGTTTAAAGTGTTGACTAATGAGGTAATTTATCACTGATGAGAATTGTCTTTTTTCCTTTGGCCACACAGTTTCTTTCTTGGTCATATGTATAATAAAATAAAATATCAATGCAATGATTAACATGTGGAATACCTTGGATGTAATGATATGATTTAAGTGCAATTAATTCTTTTTGGATGTGAAATTTCAATGTTAATAGAAATATTGAAAAAGAACGAGCATGCATATACTTCCACTGCTATACTGCACAAGAGTGGGGGTTGAAGTAATAATCATTAGACAAGAAAATGAAGTCACCAGCCCTAACTCTGAAGTTCTGAATATTTGGATGGATTGGTTTTTTACCCAGCACCATGGGTGACTGGTAAACCTGTTGCTGAGATTGGACATTCTCTCTGCCAAACTTTCACTCAAATGTTTTCTGCCAGAGAATGGCCCTTTTGTTCTCTCCTTCCTTTCCCCTTTCTTCAAAACTGAAAAATTCCTTCATCCCAAGTATTTGCCTGTCTTAATGAAAAGAGATAGAGCTGAAGTATTTTGTTTCTCTCTCAACAGGGCATGCGTTGTTGAAGTCTTTCAAGTATTTTCACTTTGGTCAATTCAAGATAGTTTTAAAATTTTCTCAGAGGTCCAAACCTCTCTTCGGCATCCTTCCACTGAAGGAGCAGGCGTGCATTATTTTGCAGGCTCCAGTGGCTCTTATATTTTTAAGCCCTGAGGGAAATGTGTTCAATCGTTTGCCTTGTGCAAACTCCCAGATGTGCTGGATACCTGATGTAATTGGTTCATCGACATTTAATTCTATGTGGTTTTCTGGGATTAGAAGAAGAAATTTGCAGAAATTCCAAAAAGGCTAATGTGTTTATTCAACTCCAGGATTCATAGATCTGTTTTAAATAAATTATTTGGAATGAATTGAACTGTCTTTTTTTTCATTAATTTATCATGTTTGGCCATATATAATGGTTTGCAATAGCGAGAACCTTGATAGAATAGATATTTTTAAAATGAGATGTCTGCTTTCCCATGAAATAATGAAAAGATGTTATTTTGAAATAATAATTAGTTTAACAAGGTAGGTTGTGATCCCCTCTTGTCAGGCATTTATATATATATCTATATATATATCTATATATATATCTATATATATAGATATATCTATATATATATATATCTATATATATATATATATCTATATATATAGATATATATATAGATATATATATGAAAAAGTTTTCTCATCTTCTGTAAGATCGCAAGTGTTTTGCAGACGTTAACAAATGTTAATGATGAGCTGCTCTAAATTAAGTGAAAATTGATCCCAAACTTTTATTTTACTTCCTTCATACAGAAACATCCCAATGTGAAATCTACAAGCTTGAGTGTAAAACTATATTTACTACTTGTTTGTTTGAAAGCAGTGGTTTTCAAACTTTTTTCTTTCCACTTCCATACGACCTTAAGTAATCCCTATGCCATAGGTGCTCTGTGATTAGTAAGGGGTTACTTAAGATGGTCTGTGAGTGGGAAGGGAAGGTTGAGAATGATTGCTCTAGACCCAATTGTTACTGAAATAATGTGCTTGAGAAAAATTGTCATTCGCCCATTTCCTTTGGAGTTGTAAAACCATGCACATAACGAGTCAATTGGGTTCAATTAAAACAGTGGTTTTCAAACTTTCTTTCCAATCACAGATGCTTCTATGGCATAGGGATTGTTTAAGGTGATATGTGAGCGGAAAGAAAAAGTTTGAAAACCACTGTTTTAAAGTAATACAATATTGAGTGAAATGTAAACATGCCATCTGAATTTGCAAGTGACCTGACATCTGATTATTAACCTATAAAGAAATGGAAAATATATATTTTAAATGACAAATCATACCTCTTATGGAAGATCCTGCTTGGGGTTCTGAAGTGATATGGCAACTAGAAGGTTTTCTATTCATTCTCTTGTGCTAAAGCAAGATACTTAAGTTTGTTTCGATAAACGTTGCCAGAGATGTTGATTCCCTTCACACCTCACCACCTCTACTTTATGGCTTATTAAGATTTGTTTGGCCACAATAGCAGCTAGATGACTAAGGAGATGTTCTCGGCCATCAAGGAGCAGGACCTTATTGAAGATGTCCGCCTTGGTCAAGCTGCCTTGGACAGACTGAAGATCTTTATTGGGATTCCTACTCCCTACGACAGGAGAAAATGCATGGTTGTACCAGCAGCGCTGAAGATTGCATTGAAGCTAACTCGCAAAGTTTGCTCTTCTTGGTTGCCTTGCACATGAAGTTGGTTGGAAACACCAGGGAACCACAGCCACTCTTAAAGAGGAGAGAAAAGAAAAGCCCAAGCTTTACTATGTGAAAAAGAACATTACAAAACCGGCTGAGAAGTATCTTGAAAGTAAAATTGCCCCATATAGGGAAAGCCTAAAACAACATGGAGTCCTTGTTTAATATATTCACTTAGAGGCATTGTCAATATTAAAAAAAACTATTATAGAAGAAAAATCATTACCAATAATAACTCCACCAACAATTAGTATGTTCTACTTAAATTCAAAGTTTAGATTTATTATCAGAGTACATACATGACATCACATACAACCCTGAGATTCTTTTTCCTGTGGGCGAGGCAGAACGACCAGTTATTGGTAGTGTAAAATATCTCTACTCAAGAAGATGTGTATACATGTAAATTAATAAATAAATAAATGGAAACAAATTGTGCAATACAGAGGAAAAAATTATTAAAGTGTAAAAGTATGAGTGCTTAAAAGAATCTCTGATTGAGTTTGTTGTTGAGGAGCCTGATGGTGGAGGGATGGCAGATGTCCTTGAACTTGGTCATGCAAGTCTTGTGACACCTCTACCTCTTTCAGTAAGAACAGAATGTGTACTGGGTGGTATGAATGATTGCTGCCGATTTCTGACAGCAGGGCGCCCTTTAAGTGTTCTCTATAGTGGGGAGGGTTTTGCCTGCGATGTCCTGGGCTGTGTCCACTACCTTTTGCAGGGCATTCAGTTCAGAGGTATTGGTGTTCCCAAACCAGCCGGACAGCACACTTTCCTCCACATAATCTGTCAAAATTTGCCAGGGTCATTCCAAACCTCTGCAAACTCCTAAGGAAGTAGAGGCACTGACATGCTTTCTTCACGATGCCAATAGGGTGTTGGGTCCAGGATCACTTTTCTGAGATGATGACTCCCAAGAACTTAAATTTGCTCACCCTCTCCTTCACTAATCCCTCAATGATCACTAAATTGTACACCTTTGTTTCTCACTTCCTGAAGCCAACAGGGTGACATTGAATCCGAGATTGTTGCTGATGCACCATTCAGCCAAGTTTTCAATCTCCCTCCTGTATACTGACTTTTATACAACCCACTACCTTGTAGATGGTGTTGTCATGCTGAGCCACACCTATTCATAACACACCATGTGTTCTCTCAAGAAGAAGTAGAATTGAAGGATAACAGTGACATGCTTTTTTAAATCAAAGTTCATCCAAAGCTGGAGCGAGCTGGGAAAAGGTCAATTGTAAATTGTATATTTTTACCTTCCTTGTATCAGGCTTTAAAATTGAAGAGTTTGGGAGTTCCTTTTAGCATATTGACAGCCTTCTTGACGCTATTCTAATTTTAAAAAATGTTAAAATGTGTAAATGTAGCAGGCTATTTTGGCCCACAATTTGCACCCAATTAACCTACACCCCGGTACTTTTCGAACGGAGGGAGGAATCCTGAGCCCCTGGAGGAAACCCAAGCAGACCCTGGGAGAACAGACAAACTCCTTACAGACAGCGTGGTATTCAAACCCTTGTCATGATCGGTAAAGGTGTTGCACAAACCGCTACACCAGCTATGCCACCCTGTGGAGATAATTTGCTTTGAAACGTTTAGTGTTTTATAAATGACTGTAGGATTAGCCACACAGGAGACAAAAGCAAATGCTGGAGTTGTGCTGGATGATTCTTCTGGTTATCCATGCTGTAGGATGATGGTTCCTTTCAGACCGTTTGTGGGGTTTGATATGAGTGTCCTGAAGTGGCTGCACAGGCCGATCCTTGACAGGCCCCTGTTAGCCACGTACTTAGCAGGTGAGGCTTGGAAGGCCAACAGGGATAGAAGCTCTGTTGTGGTGCTTCCTGTGCCTCTTTGAGGGTTTTCTTAGCAGCGTCCATAGCTCTTCTGATGGCGTCCCTCTGCTGCGAGCGAATTTTGAGCCTGATCCTCTCATGTTGATGAGGCTCCTGTGCAGAACATCCTTGTATCATAGTCGCTGGCCTCCTCGCTTTTGGATACCACTGGACAGAAGAATGATGCAGAAGGAGTGAGGTTCTAGATGCAGATGGCTGAGGAGACGAGAAGGTGACGGAAGGAATATATTATGATAAGCTTTGAGTTCATCCACTTTGATGCAAGTAATGGAAAAGTAATTTTTTTTAAAAAGGCTGTGTTGATATTCAAAGGAATGCCAGTAATTGAAACCAACCATGCAGGGAAGCAAATAAATAAGAAAGTAAACTGTCTAAAGAAAATGGTGGCACTGTTACTGCAGCAACTGCGTTGGTGCATACCTATAGGGATCAGAGACACAGGGCTCCTCTGAGAGTCCTACCACCCAGTCCAACTTCTGTCCTCTCTAAGCTTTAAATGGCTTATTAAAGGAGCAGATGGTGGTTTATTTTAAAATTGAGCGACTGCAGGGTCTGGGCCCAAGATGGTGGTAGCCTGTCTTCAGTAGCAGCCTTTAGCGGCTGCAGACTCAATGTGGAAATAGACAGCTGGCATAGGTCAGCAGAAAATGGGAAGATCGCCTTCCAACACCATTCCCCCCCCCCCACACCCCCCGCCCCCCCCCCAGTCGTTTGAGGAGAAGACGTCCCTATGGGATGGTAACCACAACAATGGACTAGTGAACGGCTCTGCAGCTGAAGAGCACACAGGCCGTGAGCTGCTAGTGGCAAGAGGTGACGAACCCACGCAGGCTGCTGGAAATTGTGGTCAAAGAGTACACACCAGGCTGCTGGAGAACAGCTAAAGGGGTACCAGATATCTGAATCGGGATGTGGGAGGATGCCGAGGGGACAGAAAGCTTCCTGGTGATGTCAGAGGTTTGGATCTGGAGCTTGGGTTGCAGATGGTTTGGACTGAAGTCTGTGTGGCTGCAGAGCCTGCAAGAGCGCTGGAGGAGAATCCATGGACCCTTGATGACTCTCTTTTGCTTCCCTTTCCCTGACTGTAAGGGATATGGGGCAACACCTGCTGATGGCGAATGCTTATCCACCTTGCGGAAAACTAAAATCAATTTTGTGTAACTTTACACTTGTTTTATTGACAATAAAAACTCACGAATCATAAATCTTGAAGTGGCCTGCTCCTGATCCTAATCAGTATATTCAAATGGTTATTTCAATAAAATGTAACATGGTCCCGCATCGGACTTGTCAGCCACAAACGAGCCTGCAGCTGACGTGGACTTTTTACCCCCTCCATAAATCTTCGTCCGCGAAGCCAAGCCAAAGAACATGGATAATTATCTCTATATGTCTAAGTTGTGATATTGTTTCCTGACTTTAGAGTGGGTGTCTGCATTCACTACTACTGCCAATCAAGTTCACCAAATTTGCAGTTAAAGATGCAAGTTGGCACTCTTTACTTAAAATAAATCCTCTGTGATTTATTTTAACATGCACCTTGCACTACAAAGTACTGAAGTTGTAAGTTGATTGTTAATTTATTAACATGCAGTGGGGGGTGGGGATAGAGCATATCCAGCATCTCCTTGCACAGTGAGTGCTGTGGTTCTCGTCTTGTGATGGGAGATGTGGAAGGTTGGGAAAGCTGTTTTCAATAGTACCGCTCTGTAAGACAATGGTTGCAGCGATTGGAATCGCATCAAAATATATGTACTTTACTGCAGAAAATTGGCATCAGATAACGTAAATGGATAAATGTGAAAGAGATTTGGAACCTGTATCAGGATAATTTCTTTACTCACAAATTGGTACTTGGAATTTTTTTAACCAGCAAATTAATGAGGGGTGATGGCATTGGGTGACGTAAAGTACAACTTTTCAACATTAATTCACAGGATGTGGATGTCATTCCACGGTCATGATTAATTGCACCAAGAATTGCTTCCATAAACTAGTTCTACCATTGAAAGCATATTAATTATGTAACATTCAGTCAACCTGTGGAGTTTGTGCTGAGGGAGGTAGGGCCTACTACAGTCAGGTGCACAAATAAAAATAATGGTAACCTGCACTTCGAACGAATAATGTACTTAATCTGAATGGTGGTAAGAGTGAATTCACACATGCTTTTTGAATTAATGTTAATATTTTGTACATCTGTGGCTGTTGCCACATGTTTTAATGTGTGGAAATACATGACTATCATGAGAAATAGTTTTAATAATTAATTGTTTAAGTGCCAATGTTCAAAAACATTGGAATCAGAAGTAAAATTTGATTTATTGCTCTCTCTCTTAATTTGATTGGGGCTATTTCAGAAAGCAGTTAAGTATTTAAAAACATGACAATGGACCTGAAATCACAAAAGGAGGCCAGATTTTGTCTCTTAAAATACAATAATGGATTGATTTACAACTTTTGGGCAATTTCATGATCACCATTGTGATATTCATTTTTATTCAAGATTATTTTAAATGAACTGAATTCCAATTCCTCCTGCTCTATCTGTAAGAGATTAATAGATTCCTTATAAAGTTCTGGATTATTTTCCATAAAGGAAAGGAGAGAAGAAAGGGAAGAATAACTATTTGGGCATTCTTGTACAGTGACTACTAGTTGTTCATTACTGGGTCAGCTGTTGTGCATTATCTTTAATAATTTCATTGCTCGTGGCCTAAGGAGAACTAATTTGGTAGGTCATATTATATTGAGTTCACTGCTATAGCATTATCATGGCTCTGAGCCCGGAGCACAGTATGGCTGGTGGATCTCAAATTCACAAAAACAATGGGGGAAAAAAAATAATAATTTGTAAAGAGTGACCTAGAAATTGTTATGCATGGAGTTGTTAGTGAGAGCAGTCGCAATGATCAATCCCTGTGGGTTGAAGGCTCACCCAATATTGTCTTGTGTCCTCCTAGCATGAGGTCAAAAAAAAATGAAGAGACATTGTAACATGGAAGAAGATTTCAACTTGCCCCTTGATACCATGTCAATTGCTGTCTTTGTAGAGGAGGATGTGTGGATTGTGTGCCCTGTGTTCTGATCCTGGGGCGGGTGTACCAATAGACTAGAGCCCGGTGGGGTTGAGGGAGAAGGTGTCAGGAGGATTTGAGTGATTGGATGTTAGCAAATTGATGGGGTGCAGTTGTGGCACAGAAAGAGTGCACAGAAAGGGGAGGTGGTCTACCTGGGCTATGCAGGGCCGAGATCTTTGCAGCAGCCCTATGAAAGTCTCTGGGAGTGACCAATGATGGTCAATCTGACCTAAATTCTTGGGCAGTGCTTCCTGGGTGGCATTGAGCTGGGAGCAGCTTCCTTCTGTGCATGAGTGGTTCAAAAATTGCACCATTATTTCTCCAATCTAAACTCTCATTTCAGTGACAGAAATTTTTGGCCAGATTAGGTGAAAATACTCCTTTCATGATTCTCAGAATTGGAAATGTTTTCTTTATTCTTCAGTTACCACAATTTTCTGCTTAATCTTTCTTTCTCTTGTTTCCCCTTTCCCAACATTCCAGTTTTGGATACATGTCATGATGTTCAACATGCAGCAATGAGTTGAGCCAGTAATGTTGAAATTCTCGCAAACATATTATGACCACGTTGTTCAAGGCTTGTAATGCCATTGAAATGATTAAAGATAAGAAGGAAAAGGATGGCATTCACAACCTGAGATTCAGGGACTTCCAGCAATTTTTAAACCTGTTGAAACAGCTGCTTAAGGATCCAAAGCATTTTTGCTATTGCCTGAAAGTGGAGGACTATCAAAATATTATCTGCTGAATGCAATTTAAATTATTTATATCTAAGCAAATATCTGAAATATTTAAATTAGGATATTTGATTACTGTACTTGACTGACATATCCCAGTTTGTATATTCCAATAAAATATTTAAATTTTAAAATTGAAATTTAGACATACAGCATGGTAACGAGCCCTTCCGGCCCATGAGCCTGTACCACCCAATTGACCTACAACCCCCGCACATTTTGAAGGGTGGGAGGAAACCGGAGCACCCAGAGGAAATCAACACAAGATGCTAGGAGACCGAAGCAGCACAAGATTCAAACCTCTGTTCTGGTTGCGGGCACTGTAACAGCATTGTGCTAACCTCTATGCTCACCGTGGCATCCCATCTCACCAAGTAGCTGATTGGATAGCTGTTGACCATCAAACAAAACCACAATTGCCAAGACTGTGTCTGAAGCTATTTCTTTTGTACTTGAATATGCTGATCACTGCATGTTTATTAATGTGAACAATATTAGTAGCTAATCATGAAATTTAAACAAATTTCTCCTGGGATGGCAAGGGTTTCACCAAGTGCTCCTGTTTTTTTTTTCCCCCACATTGCAAAGATGTGCTGATGGATTACAAAGATCTTTTCATCTTCGATAAGTGGCAAAGCCATCATAGGGAAGTTGTTGGGCATGGAGAAAAAATTAAATTGTCCGGCTTCAGAGAAATGTGTGGAATGGTACTGACGAGATTGTTCTGATGTGTCAGCATGGATTCGATCAGCATAATGGCCCTTCATTTGTCACTAAAAATCAATGAGCAAATCAACTTATAATGTTGCATGAGGTATTTGCAAATTAAGGTTTACTCTGCTTGCATCATTCAGCTGTTTAAAGATCTATTATCTATTTATATAAATAAGTCTATGACCCAGTTAATAAAGAGAGCGATTCCTTGTCCTGTCCGAACATGACTGAAATAATTATAAATCAAAACAGACAGTGCTGGAACTATGAGAGATTGGTCATGATCTATAAAATTAGAAAGAAGTTGAGACCATTTCCGATGTTGGTACGACGATAATCATCGTTTATAGCATACTTTCTCTCCAGTTTACTAATTGCATTTTGCTATTAAAAGTCAGGACACATCTTATAAAAAGGCTAGGTGATACCTTCTGTACCTGCAACAATTCCTGCATAATTTTTTATTTGATTTATAAAAAAAACTTCACTCATTTTATTATGCGTAATCCTACATCATAGTGGTCACTAATCACATGGTAAATGATCTTTGAGTGGTGTATTTACAACTTTCATTTACACTGCATCCTTGGGGAAGGTGAATTGTTCCAAAATGGTCTGCAGAAATGATAACGAACAAAATAATTGTTGCACTCCCACAGTACTTATCAAAAAGGTTAAACACAGATAGTCCCTTAAATTGCCAGTACTAATTATGCATTTTTCTAATGACTTGGCATGAGGCTTTAGAAAGTGAATAATATTCTCTTCCTAATTGGTACTATGTCAGTCCTTACCGTGCATCAAATTTGGGAACTCTCAACCATCATTCTGTTTTAGTATTCAATGTTTACTATTATGGTTTACTTAAATTATACCAAGAATTCATGGCCTTCTGCAGTGTCAGGATGAGAACATTATGGAAATCACTATAGGTAATCATGAGTCGTAATTAGTTGGTTTCTGAATGGGATTGAATTAAAGCGAACGTCCACCACGATATTGAATGAAAGTCAGCATTGAGAGCTTTGGGTTGAGTTCCCAATTATTCTGATCATGCCTGCGCATATTTAACAGGTTGTTCTCCTCAATCTTATTTCATTAGCGTGGGCTACAACTTACTCAGGGTGTGTGAGGGAAGTTGACTGGTGCACATCTTTTTTTTTTGCTGGACTGGCCACAAATGAGAAGTTGCATTTATTCAGAATGGGTTTGAAGCCCAAGAGAAAGGTCGCTTTAGTGATGAGTCACATTGTAATATTATCCTATTACAGAGGAACAGAGTTAATATTTCAGCCTGTTGTCCTTCCACAGCTACTTCTAGTTTGTGTACAAAGAAAATACCATGTTCAAAGCTCAGCAAAAGCAAAGTGAAAGGATGGGAAAGGAGATTTTCACCTTACTGTCATGAGTGGAGGTTTTGATGGAATACTGTAGTCAATCACATGAACTCCAGTTGGTGTGGAAAGAAAATGATCCGAGTTGCTACTTGAATAGTTGTTGGGTGTATTCCAAATGTGTAACGTGGAGCAAATTTAATAGAATGAAGAGCAAAATCCATTGTTGTCAGTGAGCTGGATTAACTGGTTAGGTAGTTTCATGAATGTGCATTCTTTGGGCTGGGACCAGAGTTTGAGTCTGGAATAATCCACTAATGGGTGGAGTTGCATTCTTTAGCAAATGTTAATTAATAAAAAATGTATAAAGGCCTGAAAATATGTGCAGGCCTTTGTGTGCAGCTTAATAATGATATAATTTTGAACAATGATGTTGCTCTAGCTTGGTGATGATCACATTATACTCAGCTTAAATCTTGCACTGTTCACTTCTGCCATCAGTAATGTTGTATCTTTATTGATAACACTAAACTAGGTGGCAATAGATTTGGAAATTGATAGATTTTGAAACTATTTTAAAGCCATTTTTCTCTCATGGGTCATGGATAGTTCTGTCCGTTTGGCCAAGTTGCTTGGCCTGTTCCAGTCATCATGAGTATGCTTCATTTTTATATGCACATGTTGTGGAAATGAGGAAATTAATTGAATGTGCTGAGAAATTTCAGGTGAATTTCAAAGTAGGTTAGTGTGTGTGGTGATAGGTTTCCTCCATTGTATATAGTTATGGTTGACTACTGTATATATGGTGCTGGCCCGCCCACTGATGACTGTGGTCCTGGGCTATAAAGGTCGAGCCACCTCTCCCTTCCCCCCAACCCCCCCCCCCCCCCCCCATTCCTATACCTGGATCCGGGCCAGCAAGGTTCTTCAGTGCATAAAAGCCTATCGTTCCCTCAGCCTTGTCTTGGTGTTTACTGGTAGTGCCCTACAATGTGAGCATAATTGCAGCTTTTTGGTGGTGAGAGATGTAACCAGTGTGATTTCTGAATGTTTAACAGAGGAAATGAAGTAATACAAACACTAACACAGAAATGCTGGAGCAGTCTTGGAGCATCCATAGGAGGTAAAGATATATTACCGACATTTCAGGCCTGAACCCTTCTTCAAGGTACAAGCAGAAATTAGGAAGGCATCTGAATAAAAACTAGGGAGGGGGAGAAGTCCAAACCAACAGTCAAAAGGAGTCAAAATCAATTTTCACTCTTACAATTTCCAATTAGCACCTTTTTGACTGTTGGTCTGGACTCTTCTGCCTACTTTTCTTCAGTCTTGATGCAGATACCTTCCTATATTTTTGCTTGTACCTTGAAGAAGGTCTCAGGCCCGAAACGTCAGTGATATATCTTTACCTCCTATGGATGCTGCGAGACCGGCTGAGTTCCTCCAGCCTTTCTATGCATTTTGACCACAATCGCAGTATCTGCAGCCATTTGTATTACACATAACATGATCAATGTCATCGGGTCATATTTGAAATATTTTTGTCCTTGATTTCATTGCTTTTACTGGAGCGAGTCAGACAAATGACATGTTAGGCAAGTGATTTGCAGAATTGAGCTTGTTTTTGGTGTACAATTTAATATCCAAATGGGAGAAAATATTTGTTTAAAGTGCAGAAAAGTATAAAAAATGTATTATAAAACTGTAACCACACTGCAAATTTGTTCAAGCAAGTATGCTGGAAAAATGTGGCAAGTTAATTAAAGAATTGAATTTTATAGAGATAATAAATTAAGACTGACTTTGGATCTTTTGCTGTGAAAGTCCTATTTGTAGAATAGATGTAACTGGAGTTAAGGAAATTCAATTAGCAGAATTAGTAGAACACGAAAGATAAAGACTGTTGAGGTGACCGGGCCTGTGATGGGACTAGAGCGCCTGACCGGAAAAACTGTTGCCTTGTCCATTCTGCCAAACTCTTCCATTTTAAAAAAAAATGTTTGGATAGTTTTTTTTTGCATTTGAGAAGCTATTGTGGATTTTGCTTCCATCTTTGTTACTGTCAGGGTGCTAGATGAGGGGGGAAAACCCCACATTATTCTATTTAACACAGTGAATTGATATTCCAGAATTTCCCTTAACAGGTTTTAATTGTCCTGGCCTACACCTACATTTTTGAGATAATTGGGCATATAATTGCTCATGACTTCACAATTTACACATACTATAGTTAGGTTGGCCATTCCAAAGGAGGACATGGTCATAGTTTGCATTTGTTGTTTTTGCAATCCTGTTTAGCCTTCAAAGAGAGCATTGAATAGATGAGTAACTGATATTTTGTATCAGTCAAGAGTTCGCAGGGGAATTTTGGTTTTGAATGTTTATTTTTAAAAAACTCTAACTAATGCATTCAGAAACATCCAAAGTTTGGCAGCTGGTTAAGATGATAGGTGGAGCAGAGTTCAATTGCCAAAGATTAATTTGGCTCTTTTTGGACAGGGCTTGTTTTGTTTCTACAACAATGATCCTTGCCCTTCTCTAATCAACTTGCCCATAGAGAGCATTGAATAAGCATAAATTTGCTATTGCGGCCTGCGAAGATCAGAATTTATTGTCATGAACTAGTCACAAAATTTGGTGTTTTGCAGCAAGCATTCATATTATGAACCATCTTACAATGCTAACTTATATTTTTTTTAAAAGTAGTGCATGAAAAGTAAGGCAGTGTTTTTGGTTCATTGATCATTCAAGAATCTGATGGCAGCGAGGAAGAAGCTGGCCTTGTGTCACTGAGTGCTCATCTTTAGGCTCCTTGCTAATAGAAGCAAAGTGAAGAGGGCATGGCCTGGGTGGTGGGAGGTCTTTGAGGATAGAGGCTGCTTTCTTAAGACACCGCCTCATGTAGATGTCCTCGATGGAGTGAAATCTAGTGCCTGTGATGTTGCAGACCGAGTTAACAACCCTCTGGAGTTTTTTCTTGTTCTGAGATTTGACGACTCCATACCAGACAGTGATGCAACCAGTCAGAATGCTCTCCAATGTACACCTGAAAAAACTTTCGATAGTCTTTAGTGACGTACCAAATCTCCTCACACACCTCACAAAGTATAGCCGCTGGCGAGCCTTCTTTGTGATTACATCAACATGGAGACTCCAGACAGATCCTCAGAGATGTTTGCACCCAAGAATTTGAAGTTCTTGACCCTCTCCACTTAGCCCTTGATGAGGACTGGGTTGTGTTCCCCTGACTCCCTCCTGAAGTCTGCAATCATCTCCTTGGTTTTGCTAACATTGAGCATAAAGTTGTTGGTGTGACACCACTCAACGAGCTGATCCATCTTCGTCCTGGACGCTTCCTCCTTGCTGTTGGTGATTCTGCCGACAACTGCGATGTCATCAGCAAACTTGTAGATAGCAACGGAATTGTGCCTGGCCCCATAGTCGTGGGTGTATGATGAGAAGAGCAGTGGGCTAAGCACGGATCCTTGGGGTGTGCCTCTGTTGACAATCAGTGAGGATGAGACATTGTGTCCAATTTGTACTCACTGTCATCTTCTGATTGGGAAAAAAGTCAAGGATCCAGTTGCAGACTGGGGTACAGACACCCAGAGTTTCTAGATTCTTTCCTGCACTGAGGGAATAATGGTATTGAAGACTGAGCTGCAGTCGATGAAGAACAGCCGTATGTATGAATTGCTGTTTGCGAGGTGATCCAGAGCTGTGTGGAGAGCCAGCGATATTGCATCTGCTGTGGAGCAATTATGATGACAGGTGAAGTCGTATTAATTCGGACCAGCCTCTCAAAGCATTTCATCACGATGCTACTGGGCAATGGTCGCTGAGGCAGCTCACGCTATTCTTGGACACCGGGACGATTGATTTCCTTTGGAAGCAGGTGGAAACATCTGACTGCAGCCATGAGAGTTTGAAAATGTCCATGAACACTCTGTAGTTGATTGGTGCAGATTTTCTGTACCCTGCCTGGTACGTCTTGCGAGGGTTCACCCTCTTGATTGATCTTCTAACATTGTCCTCGGAGACAGATATCACAGGGTCCTCAGCCTTTTCAGGGAATCTAGTATGGACTGTTTGGTGGTTCTTCTCAAAGTGAGCATAGGTGTTCAGCTCATTGGATAATGAAGGATTACAGCCATCTATGGTATTCATCCTCGCTTTGTAGGCTGTAATGTCCTGCACTCCCTGCCATAGCTGGCATGTATCTGTCTCTAGCCTCCTCTGGAATGGCCACTTTGTCTCAGATGGTGATTGTACCTGGTTTTCTTGAGGAGATCTTGAATGCCAGCCTTAAATGTTCTTGTTCTCGCCCTCAGTAGGTTGCGAATCCTCTGATTCATCCAGGGTTTCTAGTTGAGAAACACCATGGAATTTGCCTGTGGGCATACACTCATCCATGCATGTTTTGATGAAGTCAGTGACACCTGTTTCATATTCATTCAAGTCTATGGATGAGTTCTTGAATATGTTGCAGCCCACCAATTCAAGGCAGTCCTGCAGACACTCCTCCACCTCCATCAACCATACTTTCTCCATCATCCCTTCTGGTGCTTTGGTCCTCAGTCTCTGCTTGTATGCCAGGAGCAGAAGTACAGACAGGTGATCAAACTTGCCAAAGTGGAATCGTGATATGGCTTGGTTGGCATTCATGGTGGTGTAGCAGTGGTCGAATATGTTGGCTTCCCTGACGTGTTGATGGTAGTTTGTCGGACTTCTTTAGGTTGAAGGCCACTACAATGATCGGGAAGGCATCAGGATGTCCTGTCAATCACAGTGCTCATTCACTCCAGCCTGATGTTAGCCTGAGGTGGAATGAACATTGTGAGCAGGATGATGGCAGGGAATTGTCCATAAAAGTTCACATGGATTAATTGTGAAAATAGAGGTTTGGGCCATTAATTAATCTTGACTATTGGTGGGTTTTTCTTTGGATGTTCTTGCTTTTAATATGTTTTTCTCTCATAGTATAATCTCAATGATGGGAGATGAGTCTGTGAATCTTCCGTTCATATTGTCAGCAGCGTCCACTTTGTGCTTGCTTTTTAAGATGGGAAAGCACTGTATAATGCATCCTGAATTCGTCAATGTATAAAGTATCCAATCTATGAGATCCTCTCACAAGAGTGGAAATAAATTATACTTGATGGTATCATCAAGTCATAATTTGATGGAATAACTTGTTAGATTTATCAGAATTCCATGCCACACCAGACAAAATGGGAAAAGGTATATTGGAAAGAATAAATCATAATTTCATTTCATCCTTTTATATGAAGACATCTCAAAGCACCACTCAAACTGAATGCATTTTGAGCAGTCACTGTCCTTTTTTTTTCATCTTATTATTTTGCAAATGTCTTTGTAACTATTTGTCATAATATTTTCAGAAGCCTCCAGCTTTATGTGTCAGCCCACAATAACTGTAGTAAATTAATGATTGTATCCTCTTGTGCAGGAAAGAAAAATTCTTTTCCAAATATTTGTGTAACCCCTTGTTTAGGCCATTGAAAAATATTGGACATACACAGCGAGTTATCTAACTGTGCTGGTTGTACTCTCTTGTGTATATTTAAATTAAACAGAAATTCCTTGGCAAGATGCTCAGAAGGCAAGCTCATAATGTCATGACAAAATAAATGGGTAACCATGGACCTTATAAACATGGAAAACAGCTGAGTGTGTCTTAACCAATGGGTTTGAAGGATGGTGAAATTAAGAGCACCAGGTCTGATAGTTTAGAGTACAATGCCCTTCCAGTCACCCCTAGCCCCTTGTCAATCTTCAGAATCACTTCTCTTAAGCCTCTGATCCCTCTCACCAGGATTGAGCCTGGGCCTGCATTTGTTTCCCACTGCATAAGGGAGACTGCACTGGCGGGGCCCAGTGAGCCAGGCATGGCTGAACCTTTATTTCAACAAAATGGACATGCCCACTGTGCCTTGAGCCTTTAACAGTCTTGTACGCAAGCAGACTAATTTCTCAGCCCACACTGTTCAAAAGGTCATTGAAATAATAACGTCAAAAGATGTGTTTCATGTGGATGTGGAACATATCTGTTGGAACAAACAGTGAAGTGTTGCATTCAATGAAAAAATCAGATCAAATGGTAGATCTTCTACTGAACCTTGTCTGCCAGTAGCATATAAATGGAGAAAAACTCATTCATCCTCAATTTATTCATAAAGCATTAAGGTATGGGTTTTTGTCAGGGTACTCAGTCTGCTATGAGCATGGGAGATTGGATAATTACCATTCAATTTTATATTTGAAAAATAAACTTTATTGGTAAAAAATATACAATAAATACAAAATACAGTGTTTTTTTTTACATTCAAAGTATCATTTAGTCCACACATAAGTAATGTTATTCTTTCAGTATTTTGTTATTAGTGTACAGGGTGTGGCCTCTTGTGAGGTTACAAGCTGAAAGTGTGAGAGAGGCTTGTGGCAGAAGGACTTTAGACTTGCAGTCCTTCCTCAGAAAGCTTTGTGTTGATTGTTTCAGGCTTCAGTGCATCCATTAGCATGTACACTAGTCATTGATACCCTGTCAATGGAGATACAGGGATTTAAAAAAATAATTGAAATCTTGTGATTTCTGATCAGAGTTTGTATCACAATACGTCACTTCAGAGTGAGGGCAAAAAGATCTTGATTGAGAAAACTAGAATCAGCTAGATCATGGGGGAAATTAGCAGCAAAAGTAATATAATTGACAAGTTCTACTTGATATAATGGAGAAAGAGTTACCAGAGAAGGTCAAGAACAAGGACGGTTCCATGTTCCAAGCATAGCCAGCTGCCTGCTCATGGTTACACTTTGCTTTCTCATGGCTGGAAAGGAACTTGGGAGTGGTAGATTCTTTTTTTTAAAATCTATCAATTCCTTTCTGTATCTATCCATGATCAAATGCTCAGTTCGTGCCAAGTGAAAGTGAAATTGCACATTTGCAAAACTGAAGTTTAAAAAAAAAATTGCAGTAAATATTCAACAGGTCTGACAGCTTCTGTGAAAAGATAAAGAAAGTTAACATTTCAAGTCATCGACACAAACCAGATTAGGAGATTGGATGAGCAGAACAAGGAGGAGAGTAAATCTTTGGAACTCTTTAACCAAGACAGCTGAGGGTATTCAAGAAGAGGATCATTGGAAGGTTAGATTTTAAGGAAATCCAGGGATACGGGGTTAGTGGTGCTGAGGTGAATGATCACCCATAGAAACATCAGATAGTATCAACCAGTTCAGACCTTCTCCATCTTCAATGAAGATCAGTAATGATCTTAAAGCTTCAGAACCATTTTCCTGCAATACCTCCATAAATCTTTGATTTTTTTTAATGCCCAAAAATCTATTGATCTTTGTTTTGAATTAAATGATTGACCATCCCCAGTGTGAATCATACATGTAAGTGGTCTGGAGTTTGTGTTTAAGGGTGTGTCCACATTAACAATATTTAATCATTTGATAACATCGTTCAGTGATGAAACATAGCAATAGTGTTGGAATCTGAACTGGATGTTTGCACATATATTTCAATTTTTCCAAAGATGAATTGAGGAACCATTAGTGGAACAAAATAGTTCATGAATTGTTCAACTACTTTATTCAAAAACTTTTCTACAAATGAGATTTCTATTGATTAAGGTGGCTAACATATTCATTACATTAAATTGCCTTATATGTATCATGATCACGTTGTTAATGCTGCTTTTAACTTGTGCAAACACATTGGCCTGGAACTTCAATCAGTGGAAAAAGTGGAGACACTTACCAATTTGTTTCACTGTCTTAGTGTATGATTTCTCTACTCTCGGCTTGTGTGATGATTTCAACACTGAGGGAGTCCAATTGTATTTTTACCCACTGGCGCACATTAACCACCAACTGAAACTGCCCACAGCATGTTGATACCTGCTTAGAAATAAAGTTGTCAGCAATCAAAAGGGTTCTCACAATTTAACATTTATAGATTATTAAATATAATATATTTACCTTCTCCTAAAATTCCAGAATCTGTTATCTCTCTGGATGCGGAGAAGATCTTCAACACGGTTAAATGGCAATGCCTTTTATAAATCCTAAGAAGATTCAGTTTTGGTCCTAGTTTCATCTCATGGATTAAATTGTTATACCATTCACCTTCTGCATCTGTTGCTACGAATGATCAGCAATCGACTTTATTTAACTTGCATCATGGAACTAGGCAGGGATGCCCTATCAGTCCACTCTTGTTTGATTTGGCTTTAGAACCATTCGATGTTTCGTGATTTCGAGGACATCTTCGGGATTTCACAAAGTCTTCTTTTATGTGGATGACCTTCTGTTATTTGTCTCAAATATGGAACTATCTATTCGTTTTATGTTACGAATCACAATTCAGTCACTTTTCTGGGTATAAACTAAACTTGCACAAGAGTGAACATTTTTTTCCCTGAATACAATTGTGCCCAACTATGCCAATATCCCTCTTAAGCTTGTTTTAAAAATCAGTTTGCCTACCTAGGAATTATAGTCACCAAAACCAACAAACATTTATTTAAGGAAATGTTCTTATTAGAACAATTTAAGCAGATATTGTCCAGACGTTCACCTTTCTCAATTTCATTGGTTGGTTGTATTGACTCTATTAAAATAATTATTTTACCCAAACTTTTATACCTTTTTTTAAATGCAATTCCAGTCATCATCCCCAAGTTTTTTAAAATTCCCTTGACTATTATATCTTCCTAGATTTGGCAAAACAAATACCCTCGGCTGAATAAGCTTCATTTGCAGAGATCTAAAAGTCATGGAGGCTTGGCATTGTTAGATTTAATTACTGTTACTGGACAATCAATGCAAGTTTTATCTTGTTTTGGATTCAATATTTTAATAGATTGGACCACCCAGTTTGGGTGTCTTTTGGAATTCAGGTCGGCTGAGAGGTTTTCCATTTTATTCTTTTTAGGAGTAGCACTCCCTTTTCTCTTTCTCTCTCTTTGGCTTGGCTTCGCGGACGAAGATTTATGGAGGGGGTAAATGTCCACGTCAGCTGCAGGCTCGTTTGTGGCTGACAAGCCCGATGCGGGACAGGCAGACACGGTTGCAGCGGTTGCAGGGGAAAATTGGTTGGTTGGGGTTGGGTGTTGGGTTTTTCCTCCTTTGCCTTTTGTCAGTGAGGTGGGCTCTGCGGTCTTCATCAAAGGAGGTTGCTGCCCGACAAAATGTGAGGCGCCAAGATGCACGGTTTGAGGCGATATCAGCCCACTGGTGGTGGTCAATGTGGCAGGCACCAAGAGATTTCTTTAGGCAGTCCTTGTACCTTTTCTTTGGTGCACCTCTGTCACGGTGGCCAGTGGAGAGCTCGCCATATAACACGATCTTGGGAAGGCGATGGTCCTCCATTCTGGAGACGTTTTACTTCAGTTAGAATTAACAGAATGACATACAGCCCCTGTAGTAAAACATTTCTTTTCAATTCAGGAATTTTTTTGATTTTAAAAGGTTTTTCCTTTTCAAGTTTTATATCATCTAATTATGTATTTCCTCCTTTATATGATTTGATGTTTGTCAATTGGTATGATAATGGTATTGTGGTTTTTTTTTTGAGACGTGTTTGTTGGCCGTTGTCGCATGTCTTTTGAACAGCAATCAGTGAAGTTTAATTTACCAAATTCACATTTTTTAGATACTTTCAGATCAGAAATATATATTTTTCTTTTTACAGGTTCAAGTACCAAATTTTCCCATGGCTTGTGAATCTAACATACTGGGTGTAATTTTCAAATTACAATCCTCCCAGAAAGGCTTAATAAACTTCATATATGATGTGCTTTCAAAATCACGTAAGGTTTCCTTGATTAGATTAAAAAGAACATGTTCGACAGTTTTCTACTCAGACAAAAATTGGGATTTGATTCTTAAATTAGTTAACACTTCACTATGTGCTCGACATTCTCTTATTTAGTTCAAGGTTGTTCATTGGACTTGGATGTCGAAAGATAAATTATCCCATCTATTTCCTGATCTAAATCTCTGATGTGACAGAGGTATCGACAGGGAAGCAACCTTGATACATATGTTCTAGTCTTGGACAGCTCTTGAACCTTATTGGAGGGAGATTTTTCGTGTTCTGTCAATTATATTACATGTTAATCTTGAACCTAATCCTTTAATGGCTTTGGAGTGTTAGATGATATTAATAAGTGAATTTTCTTCATCTGATGATCGTCAGACTATTTACAACTCTTAAGGTACGAAGAGCGATTCTATTTAAATGTTCAACCCACTAGTACTCAGTGGTCATGTCTTGCCTTAATTTTAAAAAGATTAGGTGTTCCACATTGTACGCTAACACTAATTTTCATAAAATTTGAAGTCCTTTTATGAACTAATTTTGTACTTATTAAACCTCTTTGTCTTGATTGTTGAATGTATATATTTTTGCATAATGGTTTTTCTTTCAGTTAGTAATGTTTTATAGATTCAGCCGAAATATTCCACCTTTAATTTTATATCAAAACACCCCAGCTTTTTGTTTTGGTGGAGTTTAGAATTCTTTTTGTTCTTTGTCATTCTGACAACATTGTATGTGGAAGGAGTAGATCGCTATTGTTTTATTTTTGAAACATATTCTTCATACTTGGTAACCTTGCATTCTCTATACAATGTGTGGTTGTTCTATAAAACGTAATAAAAAGATTAAAATAGAAAAGGGTGGCACAGTTAAAGAAGGCATTGACGACGTGATCATGATTCACAAACCAATTCAATGTGCTTTTCCTGGGCTCGTGGGCCAGAGGGCCTATTACCATGCAGTATGTCTAGATTCAAAGTTTAAGTCCCATTGACAAATTTCCTCACTGCAGATGTATCATCAGTGGCAGGATTCTGACAGCACCATCAGAGAAAACTTTCACCCTTAGATGCATAGTCCCTTATTCAGGTTGAGATGGGAAATTGGCTCCTGGAAGACTCAGGGAGGGGGAGCCAGAGCTCTTTTACCCCTTCGCTCCTGCATATTTGAGGGACTTTGTTTGTGTAGACCAGTGGAGGTGGAATGGTTTTTCTTGGAGCTGAGAAGTGACTCGAGAGAAATATTCAAACTTATCAAGTTTCCAGGCGAGTGGTTACAAATTATTTCCATTGGTGGAAGGGTGGAAGACCAGAGGGTCCAGTTATGGGATGGTGAATGAAAGAACCAAGGATATAGCAAGCAACTTAATATGTGATTGGAATTCATTCTCTTAAAAATAAAAGGAGAAGATTTAATTGTAGTGTATAAAGTGTATGGAGAGAAACTCGAATGAGAAAAAGTGGCAGTGCTATTGGATGTGTGCTGGCCAATAGGACTGACTGTTTGCTCTTGCTGTGAGCCAATACAAACTCAAAGGATCAAATGACCCCTTTCAGTACAGTAAACATTCTGTTCTCAAGATTAAGTCATCTTAAACAGATCAATTATTTTCTATGCCAGTAATTCAAAAGCCTTGAATAATAGTTAGGAAGATTTCAATAAAATCCTGGCATAAAGTATATGAAACTGAAGGTTGAAAATGATGTACATTGTAGCTTTTGGGCAAACATTTCAGAAAATCTGTCTGCCTTTTAGAGACCTTTTTTTTTAAAACTTAAAAAAAATTCTGATTGGTATTTCCTGTATATTTTTTTTCCACTTTTTTTTTGTATTTCCTGTATATTATTGCAGTTGTAAACAGAGAAAGGATACAGGGGAACATTGTAAAATCACAGCACGAAAGCTTGTCATTTGTTTCAATACAATTAGCTCTGATAGATTAATATTTTGAAAGTATCACTCTTAATGACAAATTTTGTTGCCCTCCAAACAAAAGTGTTGTGTTATGGAGCCCTATTCTTGATGTTCTGCCAAACATTCCGGTTTTAGAATCAATTAATGGTTAATAACCTTTGCACATTTTATTCAGGGAATAGAATGACCATTCAGGGAATAGAATGACATAGTGCTGTGAAGCCACATTATCTTAAACCCTCAGACTGAGCCATAACTGGATAGAGCCTTGGGCTATGATTTCAGATTCTGAACTGCAGATCTGGATTGCATTGCTGAACGGAGGCAATTATGTTTTTTTACACAGCCACAGCATTCCAGAAAATTGTGTCCAAAATCCGGAATGCAGCCTGTGTAAAAGGCCCTGGAGGTAAAATATTGTTCTGATATTTTACCTCCTGGACCCCTAGAGAATTTCACAGAACACCTGCAGTCTAAACAAACTGTGGCACGCAATGCTGTATATAGTTAGATGTCATGGTTGACATTGACGCAGTGGCGTTCCATGTCGACTGAAAATACCACATCTCAGGTATTTAGTGTTAGTGCGCGGTAAGATCTGAATTTTTGGCATTCTGGTGAACGGCCAATCTGGTAGGTAGGTGTGATAATTACCGATTTATTTTTATTTTTTTTATATTTTTTAAATTTTTTGCGGGGAGTGGGTCGGGAACATCAGTTACATGTTTAAAAAAAAAGCATAATTGAAAGCCTTACTCTTTTTATGGGAAACTGAATGGTTTGTCAGTTGTTTATGCATGCCATTGTGAAAGTTATTGAGTTATCAATTTACAGTCAAGAATTTGGACTGCAGGGCAGATTCAACTTTTTAAAAATTTTACAGAGCAAACCATCAGAATAGAAATGGTATTTGAAAGATGCACTTGACTGTCATCTCTGTTTGCTGGAGCAACACAGTCAAGAATTTTGGCTCTTAGTTGTACTCCTCTCTCAACTTTCTTTTTCATCGATGAGCATTGACACATACAAGAATTTTGGCCCTTGGTTGTAGTTCTCTGTCAACTTTTTTTAATTTTGCAGATTAAACCTCAGTGGTGGAGTAGAATAATTCTCCTCAGAGAATTACTCATGGAATAAGTAAGTTAATCAAAATGTTTGTTTTAAAGCCAGGATGAGCAAGTAGAAGGCCTTGATCTATGTGTGTCTTGGATTTTTGTTCATGCAAAGGTTCTCTAGACTTGCATATTGATCATTATTCTAATCTGGTCGTACTTCAAGGAATATGAAAAAGATGACAAAAATTATCACTACTCTTTTGTTTGGACACCTGCCAACAGTTTTCCATACCTTGATGAAGGGCTCAAGCCCAAAGTGTCAGTTATGTATTCTTATCTTTGCGATTATAAAGGACACTGCTTGACCTGCTCAGTTTATCCAGCGTTTTGTGTTTTTACAAAAATGCTTGATCTCTAATTCCAATTGAAGGCCCATGAGATGCTTTGAGGATACCACAATGTCATAAAGAGTCAGACAGTGAAACCTACCACCAGCATCCCATTTCCTAACACTATGGCAAAATAAAAGTTTCTGTCCCCTGGAAGCAAACTCAAAGGTCATTAAAACAAAAAAAAAAATAATGAAGTGACTCATGTGGTCATTGGATAGATAGTAAAATTAATTTTAAATGTTGTACCTCACTGGGTCAAAATTGAGATTTTCTGTGCTTGTAATTATTTAGTGGAACATTAAGTCAAACAATTTGAATGGAATGGAAGATTGGACTGATACTTTTCCAGTATGTTATGAAAAGGCTGAACATAGTAACTTAAAATTTAAATAAATATACTTTAATATCTGTAGAAATAATTTTCATCTCCTTAAGTGAATAATAATAATGTCTGATCTACTGGCATTTATTACTGTTGAATTGATTTATGATATTGCCTTAGAGTGTTCTTCATATGCCCTCTTCTCTACTGACTCAGTACTGTTGGATCCGTTCTGTTAGCTCCACTGTGTGGGGCTAAGATCCAATTCTTTAAGAATACGTGTGAGGATTAGCACCCGAACCTGCTTTTCTGAAACCGGATTCAGCTTCCGACTTCACCCTCCCTTCCTCTCAATGGGATGTGCAATTTCTGAGTGAAGCAACATTCTTGGTTTGTTGGAGTGCACAAAAATGCTGGAGAAACTCAGCAGGTCACGCAGCGTCCATAGAAAGTGGAAGTATTTCAGGCCTGAGCCAAATGTCCTATGGATGGTGCATGATCAGCTGAGTTTCTCCAGCATGATTGTGTACTGCCCTGGGCCCCACCATCTGCAGATTTTCTTGTTTACTTCTTGGTTTGTTACAATTTGTACAGAGAGCAGCTGAAAAATAGAAAAGCTGGAAGTTTCATCATACATGTGTTAATTTGTGAGACATTCAATGAAAGGGTTCAGGGATATCAAATGTAAAGTTTAGATTCTGAATGATAAATGGAGAACATTAAGAGGTTGGTTTCTTGAAGCATAGTGGAAATTATTCTTGGTGTATTTCATGTAAAATAACTTTGTGTTGATGGAAGGAGAAGGAAAGAAAAGAATGGACTCAGTAGAATTTCTGGTGTATTTTTGTTAAATGACAACATTGTCTGACGGGTTTAATGCAACCTAGATTGTATACCTAAAAAGGATGAGGGGGGGGGGGTGGGGGGGTGGCTTGGGAGGAGGGAGGGGGGGGGAGAAAAAGTCACTGTATATGTGTGAAAAAGAAAAAGTGTACATCATGGCTAATGTGATTTATGGTGTGAAAAATAAAAAATTTAAAAAAACCAAAAAAAAACTTGTCTTATTTACTTTTGATGAGTAAGAGATTTATGTGAATGCTCAAAATTTGCAGCATGATAATGCTCAATAACAACTTTCTTCAGTCCATAGTGGAAGAGTTACTCCGATAACACTGACATTTTTATTTGTGGCTCTGAATCAGGTTTATTGACAAGAGCATGTCATGAAATTTGTGGTTTTGCGACAGCAGTGTGGTGCAGAAAAATGACAATTATGCAAATACAAGATTTAAAAGGAATTAATAAGTTGTGGAAAGAAGAGGAAAAAAAGTGAGGTAGCCTATATAGGTTCATTGTCTGTTCAGAAATCCAATGGCAGAGGGGAAGCAGCTGTTCTTGTAAAGTTGAGTGTGTACCTCCTTCCTGATGGTAGCAGTGAGAAGAGGGCATAACCTGGGTGGTGAGGGATGAGAGGCACTCGACTGTTGATGGGTGTTGTTTACCTGGGAAAAATCTGGGAAATGCTTAATATCTGTGGAATGTTTGTATATTGATGCCTGTGTTGGGGTAGGGGTGTGTGCGCGTGTGTTCATTAAGATACAAGAAAACTTTTTAGTTGGCGATGCAGAAAACAAAGCAACTGCTAAAATGCAAAATGATGAAACTTTTCCATTACTTCAATCTATTTTTATTTTAATAAACACCAAGAAGCAGTCCTTAATGAAACAAACTGCTGGATTTTTTTTTTCAATTTAGCAAGTCAAACAGCATCAGTGGGGCAGTGGGTGGGAGAGTTGTTGATGTTTTGTGTCCAAACCCTTCAAGACTTTTGTTCCATATTCCAGCATCTGTAGTCACTTGTATCTTTGCAGAGAGCAGGCTCAGTGTGTTGTGCATGGAGTGAAGCCATGATCATTTGAAGTAACACCATGAACGTGAATTCAGTAGGTTGGGGACAACAGCAATGTGAGCTGAGTATGGGCTCATAAAGAAATGTAAACTTGCCAATCTCTTGGTGAAATAAATATTACCTGATGATATTACAGAAAACCTTAGTAACCTGCGTAGTAACAAAGACTCTTACTACATCGGGATAAGGAGACACTTTAAGAGAGTCATCCCATCATTGAGCAGCATCAACCAGCTCTTTATTCTGAATGATGTCATTTTATTCAAACACCAGTTTATTCAAACAGCTGCTACAAGGCACATCACTGTCTGAATATTTGCTCCCATCTTCACCAAAGGTTTGTGTTCATCCAGAGAACATTTACTTTCATAATTTAAAACTTTTATTTCAATATTTATTTATTCTTATTTATTTAGTTTTAATTTCTTTAATTTTCCATCCCCCCCCCCCCCCCCATTACCAGGTATGAATGGTGGGTAAATATTTCCTTTACATCTTTTCAGAATGAGCAGGGGGTCCAAAGTATTGTAAATACTTATCCAAAGCATATATCATAATCAAACTACCTCACTTCATTGAATAGAACAGTAACAAAAGCAACCCTAACAATAGAAGCAGTTTTGATGCTTTAGGTATAAATTCATGCAAACTGCCACATAACTAATATACTGTATGTGTTTAGAGGATGTACTGTGAATAAACTGAAGAAGCATTTTTACATCAGATTACATGTATGTAAACAAAATCTTTCTCAGGAAATCATGTTGAGCTCTATAGTTAGAGGTGCCATTTATTATCTTTTAGTTTCAATTTTTGTTGGATGGCTTCATTGACCTCTGTGACCTCCATAGCCAAGAAAGCCCAGCAACACCTCTCCTTCCAGAGAAGCCTGAGGAAAGTTCATCCCCACCCTCTATCCTCACTACATTCTACAGAGGATGTATTGAGAGCATCCTGTGCATCTGCATCACCGCCTGGTTTGGAAGCTGTACCAGATCGGACCACAGGGCCCTGCAGAGGATAGTGAAGTCAGCGGAAAAGATCATTGGGGGGATCTCTTCCTACCATGAAAGACATTTACAACACTCGATGCAGGCGAAAGGCAATAAACATTGTGAAGGACTCCATGCACCCCTCATGTAATCTTTTCTCCCTTCTGCCATCTGGTAGGAGGTACTGCAGCCCTCAGGTCATTACGTCCAGATTGGGCAACAGTTTTTTTTCCCCAAGCCATCAGACTCCTGAATTTCCAGAACATGTGTGGATAGTGTACTGTAGACTTTTATTGTATATGTTTTAACATTATATTATTTAACTATTCTAACTTGTATTTATGACTCGAGATGAATAATTAGGGAGCCAGCATTAATTTTGTAAAATATACAATTAAAATTATTTGTTTTAAAGAAACTGAACTGGCAATTTAAAAGGATGGGGAAGGAGGAAAGACATTAAGTTTTTGTCTTTTACTTTCTGCTCTTGATATTTACAGAGAAATCTGAATGACAGTGTGTGAAAGATGCGGCCCGGAGGAGTACTCACCAATCCTCCTCGGGGAGGTATAATCTCCGCATCTGTGCAGCCCCCCGAGGCCCCTGGAAGTGGCTGCTAGGGGGTAGGCCCGACGTGGGCTCCAAGGCACCTCTCCTGCAGTTGTCCCTTTCTGGTGGACAGCGCAGCGCTTTCAGGGCTGCTACCTGAACGAACATTCCACAGGTCTGTACCCGCTTCTGCAGGTGTATTCTTGGCGGAGAATGCACCTGAAAGTGGCTTTGATTTGTATTGTTCCACTGTGGATGAACTCATTTACAACATAATATATCCAAAATGTTCCATCACAGAGTCTTTTACTTTATTCTTATGCATGAAAAACGTTTGTAGCTAAATTCATGAAAATAAAGTTGATGCACGCTGACGTTTGTAGATCTTTCAATATTAAAGCAGAACCTTTGTGCAGGTTGTGAAAATGTATCAACAGCTTTGATTTAAAAAAAATTCACTCCTGCATTGTTAGACCAGCCAACTCCAAGCAGAATTTATAATTGCTCCAGTCATTTAGAACAAAGCAGATCCTTTTACTCTATTATCTGCCGACCATGACGCATTAAATTTTCATTAATTCAGTGTTTTTTTTAGAAGTTTTTTTATTTTTCACACTATGAACCATATTAACCAAAATACACAGAAACATTTCCCTCTTGAATATACAGTGTAATTTTCTCCCCTTTCCCCCCCTCCCTTCCCTCCCTCCTTCCCACCCCCCTCCCTACCCACTAAACATTCAACATATACAATACAATAAACCCATTAAACAATGTCATCACACAATAAAAATAAACAAGAAAATTATGTCATCTACGTTTACACACTCAGTTCATTTCGTCATCTTCTCATTCTATCATTTTCTAATTTTAGGGGGTGGAGGTCCGCAGTAGGCCCTCTCTATTGTGTTCCATGTACGGTTCCCAAATTTGTTTGAATAATGTGACTTTAATTTTTAAATTATGTTATTTTTTTCCAATGAATACATTTATTCATTTCTATGTACCATTGCTGTATTCTCAGGCTATCTTTTGATTTGCAGGTTGACAAAATACATTTTTTTGCTACAGCTAAGGCTATCACAATAAATCTTTTTTGTGTTCCATCCAAATCGAGTCCAAGTTCTTTACTTCTTATATTACTTAGAAGAAAGATCTCTGGATTTTTTGGTATGTTGCTTTTTGTGATTTTATTTAATACCTGATTTAGATCTTCCCAAAACTTTTCCACTTTCTCACATGCCCAAATTTCACGTACTGTTGTTCCAGTTTCCTTCTTACAGCAAAAACATCTATCTGATACTAGAAAGGAAAAAACAAGTTACCAACTACCAAAATTATTATTGATGCAAAATCAACTAATCCCTTTCACAATAGATAACTTTTCCTTTAAAGAATGGGAGAGAAAAGGGATTAAAAGAATAGAAAATTGTTTTTTGGGAAATAATTTATTATCTTTTGAACAAATGAAGTACAAATATGGAATAACTCACAGTACAATGTTTGCATACCACCAACTGAAAACCTACTTAAAGGACAAATTGGGAAGCAGGCTGAAGTTACCAGAAGGAAGCAGCTTTGAATATGTGATTACAGACACAATGATAATTAAAAGATTTTTAACAAACATGTACATCAAGCTGCAAGAGAAAGAGAACGAGGAAATAAGCTGTAAACCCAAACAAAAGTGGGAACAAGATCGAAACATAAAGATAAAAAATGAAATATGGGAAAAGCTATGCTCCGGAACTATGAGAAATACAATGAACGTGAGGTTACGCATGATACAATATAATTGGTTACACAGGCTATATATCACGCATGTGATAGTTAAATAAATGGGACCCAGAAGTGTTCTCTTTTTTGAGGTGATAATCCACGTATACATTCCATATGCTCAGTGTCAAAACCAGTCGTGTGATCAAACTAATTAACTGAGACTTTTTTTTTGGTGAGGCTTTTGTGCCAACTCTGGCTTTGTTGGATGGTCATAGCCCTCCTAGAAAACAGAAAGTGGTAACATCAGTACTCTATCGATACTTAGTACTACAGCATCTGCTGCACAAGTCACTTTGTGCACATTGGTAGGTCTTCCTCCTCCATGGGTTGACAGATCTGCAGAGCCGTTTTTATCTGCAACGTCAGATCCCCTCACAGTTGCTGTTGGTCTGTCAAGGTCAAGTGCAAGATTGGTCTTTCCAAACCCTCTCTTGTCCCACTGTTGCACTGGCATCTCTTACTGTCAGACAGTTCTCCCTGACCCCCAGTCAGATTGGTTTCTCCATTCCTAGTGTCAGACTGTCCTCTCTTTTCTGGCCTTTTATCTCTTTATACTATGGGTGTGTGTTGCATACATGTTTTAAGATTCTTAATCATAATTGCTAACAATATTGCAAAGTTCCCTTTTTCCCTCCTTGATTTCCCTCTTTTCCCCATATTCTGTTGATTTCAGATGCCCATGGTGGCCATGTGTTTCCTTTTCCTCCTACTCAAACGTTCAACATTCTTTGTCATCCAAGGTTCTCTAATTTTGCCCTCTTTGCCTTTCATCCTTTTTGGGATATGCCTGATCCTGAACTTTAACTTGCTTTCTCTAAAAAGACTCCCACTTGTCAGCTATTTGGAGGAGGGTGTGGTTAACTGGATAAGCAAATATGCAGACGATACAAAAATAGGGGGAGTGGTGGATAGTGAGGAAGGTTTTCTTGGATTACAGAAGGATTTGGTTTGTTTGGGGAAAAAGTGGGCTGTAAGATGGCAGATGGAATTTAATGTAGATAAGTGCAAGATCCTGCATTTCAGAAAAAAATAACCAAAATAGGACATAAGCATTTAATGGGAGGGCATTGGGGAATGCAGAGGAACAGAGGGATCATGGTGTTAAGGTACAGAGTTCCTTGAAGGTGGATTCCCATTTAGATAGGGTGGTTAAGAAGGCACATGGTATGCTGGCCTTCATAAATCATAGCATAGAGTATAAGAGCTAGGAAGTGATGCTGCGACTGTTTAAGGCCTTGGTGAGGCCAGGTTTGGAGTATTGTGTTCAGTTCTGGTCTCCAAATTATAGGAAGGATATAGATAAGGAGGAGAGGGTGCAAAGAAGATTTACAAAGATGTTGACTGGCTTATGATAACTTAAGTACAGAGAAAGATTAAGGAGACTGGGGCTTTATTCATTGGAACGTAGATGGTTGAGAGGGGATTTGATAGAGGAATTTTAAAATATGAAGGGAATAGATAGACTAGACATGAGTAGACTCTTTCCCCTGAGGGCAGGAGAGGTTGGAGCAAAAGGACATAAGTTAAGGGTAAGGTGACAAAACTTAAGGAGAAATGTTAGAGGATGCTTCTTCACTCAGAGAGTGGTGGCAGAATGGAATGATTCTCCAGAGGAGATGGTTGCGTCAGGGTCCTTTCTGTCGTTTAAGAGAAGGTTGGATGTGTACATGGATATGAGGGGGTTGGAAGGTTATGGGCAGTGAGTATGAAGGGGAAACTAGTGGAGTTGTTCAAGTGAACCGGCGTGGACTTGAAGGGCCAATATGGCCTTTTTCCATGCTGTACACTGTTATATCGTTACAACCATCTACCCTAATCTAGTTTTACCGGGTCCTTTCTCACGCCATTGAAATCAGTCTTCAAAACTTTAACTGAAGACCAATCTTATCCCTTCTCTCAACTACCCTGAATTTATGGCCAGTTGTGCCCTAAGTGTTGCCCCACTGATAATCCCACCACCTGCCCAGTGTCGTTCAGGGTGGATTCAAAGTTTTCTTGCAAAGTTTGAGGTGGATATCCACAGATCCGAGCAGTGAAAGTTTTTCAACTTGAAGAGTTGCTATTGTTTCTTTTCCTACATATGTGGTCTGACCTGCTGAATATTTCAAGCATGTTTTATTTCAGAAACCCACTTGTTGATGCAGGGTTAGAAAGAAAATTGATTGGTCTTTTGGTAGCCAGTCAACTACCTGCAGATAATTGCCGCAATTCCTTGGGACTGTTGTTAGCCAAGTCACCATCAACATTCTTCCCTGCTCGCTAATGAATCTACAGCATTCAGTTGCTCTAATAATTCCTCCATTAATGAAGCAGCTCATTATCGCTTAAAGCAAAAGCTGCACCATATCCAGATTCTTCTCGCCGTTTTTTTTACCCTGAAGACAGTAATAGGACAGAATGCTCACCAGTTGCCAGGATGGTGACGGTTTTAGTATTACTCAGAGTTTTACCCTTTCAATGGTATGCAGCAAGTCTGCAGATATTAGAAAACTGGACCAACACACTAAATGCTGGGGGAACTCTGTTGGTCAGGACAGTCAAAGTTTTGGACCAAAAGTCTTTCATCAAGAATCCTAACGAAGTGCTTTCAGCCTGAAATGTCAACTGTCTTGGTTTCCATGGATGCTGCCTGACACGCTGAACTCGTCCAGCACTTAAGACCGAACATTTTGCTGTATTTTATATTTGGCAGTATTTTGGGTGCGGTGCGTGCGGTTTCAGGATGGTTTCCAGCAACTGACCATGTTGCCGCTTTCTTTTAGTCCCATTAATCTCTGCCGTAAATAAGGAAAAGCTGCAGGATCATGAGGTACCATAGCCTCCAGGATTGCACAACAATCTGCATTTACCATTTCCACATCCAGCACGGCACAAGCACCTGAAATTTCCTATTCTGTGGAGGAACTGGAATAATCTTGGCAAAGGGTAAGCATCATTTGGATAATTAGGGATGGATAAGTAAATGCATCTTTACACCATTACTGAAATCCCAAGACCTATAAATCTACATATAAAGGCCTATCAGAGCAATATTTTTTTTAAAAAAACCTTGGTTCAACTAGATGTGGAAAATGAAGCCTAGTTCCTCCATAATTCTATTTCAGTCATAATATTCAAGGAGCAAACCATATGGATAGCATATTATAGACAAGAATGTTTAAATGTTTCTAATTCCCACGCCTTCTGTGTCCATACCAGCTTATTAACATCGCATGCATTAGTGAACAGTAAATTACACTGTAGTGTAATACTGTCCAGTATTATATTTCACATCCTTTGTTATTCTCATTTAAGTGAAACTTACAGACTGGTTATTTTAAATGGGTTGCCTTAAAGCAATATGGAATCAGCTTTGCATGGATGTGTTGTGTGTTCCTAATGCAAGAATTATCCGAACTGAATTGTAAAGTCAGATCAACAGATCAGACGACACCATACATTGTAAAAATCCACAAAAACCCACATATACAGTACAATGCTTGGGATTGAAGTTCCTTCTTACGGGTATTGTTTTTACTATCAGTAATGCCAAATATTACCAATCATTTTGTTTCCACAAAATTGCCATTAATAGTTTAACAGTGAGTGTAGATAAAAGCATTCCAAATACACAAGGAAATCTCTGATTTTAAGGCTGCCAATGGTGTGAATGTTATCTCTGAAAGAGGTTTCACTTTTTTTTAAAAAACTGTTCCCTCAAAATCATACTGTTCTCTCAAAATCATACTCTTGTACATATGATCTTTCAAGTGATACTAAATTAGCATAAAAATGCAAGTTATATCAATTAATATTAGGATGAGGGAGGCTTACAAAGGTGTCTCACCACACATTACATTATTGTTTGGTCCGTGGCTTACAACATGATGCAAAAACACTACAGGAAATCATTTAGTAGGACTCGTTTTTTCATAAAGGGTTGTGGGTATGTACAATAATGTTAATTTTTGTTATCTTGTACTACTTTTACATTAACTGAATGGGATAGCTGGACCTACATAAAGTTGCAATTTGGTGGCATTGAATAATTTTCTTTACTGGTTATAATCGCTAGGATTCCTGGGAAGCCTATAAGTATTCTTCCTCTTTGCAAAATGATTTTTTTAGATTTAGACAATATATAACAAAACAGAACAACATTTGGTAATTTGTGAAGTCATGAAGTAGGCGATTTGAGGTATTGGAGTTTATTGTTCATGCTAAGTAATTGGAGCTGAGAGATGGAAAACTGAACGTTATTGAGCCAAAACTGACCGGAGGGTCAATTTCCAATAATGAAATGTGAACATGGGAATTTGATATGGCAGAAACAGAAAACAGGCCACATCCAAATAAGATAGAAAATGACACTGTAAAACAATTCGCTAAAGTATTCTTGACATTACGATGAGCCCAATCTTTCGTCAGGAGCAATGGTTGAGTGTGTATTTGTTTTGACCTGAATATTGAGACAGGCAATGGAGACATACGCAGGTAAAAATTCAAAACATAATTTGTGTGCAAATTTAAATACTGTGATCCTGCCTGTGCTTTAAACTGCCTTGTTCATTCAAAACTTAATTCAAATGAAACAATTAATCTTTCTTATGAAATAATCTGTTCAGTTTATCAGTTTTTTCAAGTCGCATGTTTTGAGAATACGGAGGATGTCTTGCAGCATGGATTTAGGCTTTCACGGTAATGACTAAAATTTAAAGTTCGGTGTTATATTGTTCATTCGGTTTATAATACATTTATAGCAATGAGACGTTTTTATATGACCAATGGTTAGTTATGATCTGGACATTGGAAAAATAAGCTGCTCGAGCATTTTTGCAGTGAATTTTGTCACGTCTACTAGAGCTGTACATACTGAGGTAGACCCAGAACATTTAAAAAGTTTCCTCAGGAAATGACTGAAAGTGGAAAATTAAAATTAATGGCCTGTTATTTTTTGTTTGCCGCAAAGCATGCGTTTACTCATTTGTCTTGAATGGTAACATTGACAGAATTACAGCATTGTCTCCTTTTATCCATTAAGAGTAAAATCTCTTGTAAAAACAGATCTCTCTCCTCTCTGAGATTTTATATTTCCTCTTCAACTGCTTATCATTTTTACAAACTGATCTTTTGTGTGTAGAATAAACAGGTTGTCTTGGAAGTTTAATGCATCTGCCTTTCTCTTTGATCATTTATATTATACAAAGCATTTTTTCCTTTACTATCTCTTCTAAATTCCAGTTGCTTTGCTTTGGTATGTTTGTTCTGTCCAAAGGTTTGTTCTGATAATTCAAGCACCACACAAAAAAAATTACAAAGCTGGACAAGGAGAGAGCATTACACACGTGAAGAAGTGAATGTGGATTTGCTAAAGGCTAAGGTCCTTTGTTCCACTTGATAATAATAGCAACAGATCAGCCCAGCAGGGTTGAAAGGACAGTTCAGACTCAAACCTAATTAACCCTGGGTCCCTTCTGGTCTCTCTCGCTTGATTTAACAAGTGACTGCTCATGCATTTCTGGGTGATTGCAGTAGACCTAATTAATCTCCACTGCCAAGAGATAGGAAATGATTACACTTCTGTCAAGTGAAGTGTCTGCTCTACAATTAGTATTCCTACAGGAAACTCCAGGACTCTGTGAATGTGTAAAATTGCAAGAGCTGTTGATTATTGATATTCAAGAACCTAAGATTAATACAATTAAACAATAAAGCAATGTCTCAAACCAGCCTTTAAAAAGCACACCAAAACATGATTAAATGTGAGTGTAAACAAATAGTTTTGTTTATTTTTAAGTGATGATCCTACAGTGGGTTAGATATAACCCCTTTGTGCTCTCCTAATGGGTATAACCTCCCTGCCATTTCAGATGGATATAAAAAATTCTAGAGCGCAATTTAACGAAGAATGTTTTGCCCCATGTTTATTCCTTAAGTAATATCACTGTAAATGAATTATAGAACAAGCCCTTTGGCTCATGATGTCTGCGCCAAACATAATTCAATATTATTGGTCATTTGTCTTGTGGTTCTATGCAAATTGAGTGTAATATTTTCTTGCATAAAAATATACTTCACTGGCTGAGGATCTCCTTGTGACATCTTGAGATCATGAACAAGTGTTATTTCAAGATAATCTCATACTTTGGTAGATAAAGATTTGCTGTAGGTCATAACATCATTTTGTGTTCAGTCGTAACAGTTTACTTGTAGATCCTGAAGTCAGAGGTAGCTGCAAGAGAGGGGATAACCTTTCCTGTTGATGTAAAATTTCCTGTATTGGGCCTTTCAAAATTGGAAGGTTTCTGGGCAAGGTCAACATCAAGATTGTATATCAACCAGCATAACATTAAAATTAAAGAAACTACATCAATAGTCTGTTAATGCTACCATTTAAAATTACAAAAAAATGTATGCTAATTTCAGCAAAAGGCAGATTAGCATGAAGAAAACCTTTTAACACATGAACCAGTTTGGGCTATTTCTTTGCAATAACTGAGACACAGGTTATTAATTAAGATTCGGCTGCAAAATATTTCAGAGCAGACATCTTGACTAATGAGCAGAGAAATTCTATCTGAAATAAAGGTCATCTTCACATGGCGTAAATTGTACCTTGTCTACAATTTTTGCTATTGGAATTTGAACGTCACAAAGATAGAATACTTGAAAAGCTACAAAAATTCAGTGGTACCAAGGTTGCAGTTATAATTATGTAGAAATGATTACCATCTTTGTGGGATTGCAGCAGGGTGGTCTTCGTTGGATTAGAAACCAGAAATTTGTACGACAGATCCCAACCTCCAAATTCCAGCAGTTATTTTTCAAATCTTTGAATGAATTGGCATCTAGAAGGGAATTTAAGTGTCAACTAGGCCAGACTAGAGGAAGATGTGCTCATTATGCTCTTGCACCCATGGCTCTCGTGACATTCTAAATCGCCCTAATTGCAGAACCAATCTGGCCCTGAAGATTAATCTATCTATGCAGTGTAAAGCCTTTGGAAAAAGTATTTAAGATTTTATAGTTTAAAAATAAATGTCAGATTTTTCATTTTAAAGTCAGTTTATGTCCTTTCAGCTTGTACCTTAATTTCATCCCCAAGACTATTGGTATTGCACTCTATTTTAAGATTTACATAAAATTAAAAGATTTTTATTTCCTAGTTCGCAGTCCGCGAGCCTTTTCCATGTGGTTATTCACTCCACAGATGACGTTACTCTTGTTGCACATCAGAGAATTCAGCAGGTGAAGCTGGAATGTAATTAACTCCAGGAAAGAGGAAATCCATGATCGCTGTATCTTTGAGATTAATGACCAATGCTCTCATTTTGTTGCTGAGTGCAAAATTCTGGCCTTGTAACATTTAGTGTCATTATTGTAGGAGGGCTACTGTTTGTATTCTTCAGTCAACACCATGGCAGCTTTTGAAATTAATTAGGTTTCAAATATGATACAAATGTATTTGTGAGCCTCTGTGTTTGACACCATGTTGTGAGTGGATTGAGATCACAGACACTATGAAAATTTCCTATATTGGGATAGTTCAGGCCAGGGACAAAGGAAGGAAAAATAAGGTCATCCTGCCACCCTTTCTTAAAAGAGCATATTTCGCTTATTTATTTTGACACAATTCGAAACAGAGGCTTTCTTGTCTGTCTGCATCTTTCACCCATTCTTGTGCTGCACTGACATTTTACAGCGGCATGCATGTATTCCCCCCCACAGGCTACTGCACACATAGCTAATTAGAGCACTGAAAAACAATGACCATAATTCCCTCTGAAGTTCAACGACAGGAAATGTTTTCTGTGAGGGGAGCAGCATGTGGTATTTGGTAGATGTAAAGTTCTATTTTTCACAACTGGCTATCAATTTGAACAACTGTCTTCACGTTTTCTATTTGTAGTTTTTCTTTTTTTTGGGTTGCACGCACTATTGATGACTGATGAAGAAAATTAATAAAAAGCGCACAAATGCATTTTTAGGACTTTAGTGTAATATTTTTAATAGCTTTTGTGGTTTCTCCAGGTGCACTTTCTTCTTCATATTGTGCAGGGTACAGTGTATAGTGATCCTTAATATGTATATATGTCTCCATATTTATGTGCGCGCGCGCGTGTCCTATGATTTTTCGAAGTTACGACGGTTCAAATCTGCACTTTCAATTTATAATTCCGATCCGTACCCACGCTTGTATACGCGGTATGCGAATCGCCTTCCAGCAATTCATTTTAGTCCAATGCTTCAAACGTTCTTCAGGCCCAGTGTGGTTTCAGCTGTGTATGTTAATTTGTTTTCGGTGTTGAAATAAAGGTCTTCAAAATGTAATCATTAAAAAAATGGTAGGCGAGGTACTTTTTGACTTACGATAAAGTTATTATATAGTGCTACTCAACTAACTACATGTGTGTGTCCATCTATGTCAAGGTTTCCCAACCAACCTTGGGGGGTGCGAGATAACATTTTGGTTTTTGTAAAAATAAATCAATACTCCTTCAGTTTGGATGATATGCTGGATGATGAAGAGCAGAACTGCGCACAAATCGTGTTCTTGAAATGCAGTTTGAAAGCAAAACTTGGGACAATATTGGTGTTCGGCATCCAAGACTTTGTGAAAAAGCTCTAACTGCGCTCACCCCCTTCGCGACGACCTACTTAGTGCCCTTTTGTCAATCAAGACAAAATCTAGAAATCGCTTGGGTGCACAGGCGGACGCGCAGATTGGTGTCAGCAACAAAGTGCCACATTTTGAAAAACTCTTAAGCAATAAACAGAAACAAGAATCATTAAATTTAAATTGGCTTCTGAACATTTGAACATTAGTTCTTTAATTTTTTTTAAAGACATTTCATGCATGGGTGAAAATTTAATTTCTTTGTAGGGTTTATGCAACTTTTAATTTGTTGTAATATTTTTTTCTTTTCCATAGGTTTCATTTTTGTATTAAAAATTGATTATACATATTTGTTTTGGTCACCTTCACCTTTATTCTTAAATAAATGTATTACTTTAAGGGGTGCGAGAACATATTAATTTTTTTTAGGGGTGCGGGGCATAAAAAAGGTTGGGAACCACTGATCTATGTGGAGAAACTCAGTAGGTCAAAGTGTCCTTTATTTAGTAAAGGCAAAGATACAATAACTGAAGTCTTAGCCTTGAGCCCTTCATTGAGGTGTCTGCAGACTTTTGTGTCCGTATGTATAAATGTATGTGTATTTTACAGCTCCAGTTACTTGTGAATAATTCTGTATATTCTAGAACTTAAACTTTCAATGACCAATGATGCTACATTTTGCCATTTCTAAGTTGCTTGCAGCCAAGTATGTTGAAATGTTCTGATTACAATGCCCTTCCACAACTAACCCTGAGCAAAAAGGAAGACAATTCCGAGGGATAGAATAAGGATCAAATTGCCATTAAGTTTGAACTTGATACCAGGAGTTTAATCGATGAGTGTTAACTTCCTCTTTCAAACTCATTCATGTTCATTTCTTTTCCAAGGGTGTGCTCCAGGTGCCAAGTTTAGGAGCTTGTCAGTTGTGCACCTTCACGTTAGTGTGAGAGAGTGATGTGTGCGTGTGTGTGTGTGCGCTTTAAATTTAGCTGCCCTTGAGATGGTAGTGAGCTACCTTCTTGAGGCACTGCAGTCCTTGAGAGGTGGGTATACCCACAATGATGTTGAGGGAGACACTTTGACGCAGTAATAGCGAAGGAATAGTGATATACTTCCAACTTCGGATGGTGAGTGGATCCGAGGGCGGGTTCCATGTGGTGGTGTTCCTATGCTTTTGTTACCTGTGTCCTTCTGCCTGGTAAAATTTGTGGGTTTGGAAGGTGTTCTTGGTGGAGTCTGAGTTCCTGCTGATGGCTGCAATGTTCTGTATGTTAGCGAGCTTCTTGCATGTTCTTAAAGTTGCATTCATCCAAGCAAGAGTAATTTCAGATTAAAATATTCTAGATGTTCAGAAGGAATCCTGTAAATCAAGACTGATTTGATTACACAGTGGGAGTTAACATCCCACTGTGTAATTGGATCATAGATTTCATCATCTCCAGACCACAATCAGTAAGAACTTCTCCTCCACAATCAACATCAATACCGGAGTACCACAGGGCTGTGTTCTTAGCCTCCTGCCATTCTCCTACAACTGTGTAGCTCGGTATGACTGTTACGCCATCTACAACTTTGCTGACGATGCCACAGTAGTGGGTTGTGTAAAGGATGGGGATAAATCAACATATAGGATGGAGATTAAAAACTTGGCTGAATGGTGCACCAATGACAACTTGCACTCAATGTCACCATATCTAAGGAATTAATTGATTGACTTCAGGAAAGGAAAACCAGAGGTATACAATCCAGTGATCATTGAGGGATCAAAGGAGGAGAGGGTAAGCACATTATAGGTTCTTGGGAGTCACTATCTTGTAGAATCTTTCCTGGACCCAACAATGACATCATGAAGAAAGTAGGTCAACATCTCAACTTCCTCAGGAGTTTGCGAAGGTGTGGTGTAACACCAGAAACCCTGGAAAATATCTACAGATATGTGGTGACCAGCTGCATCACGGTCTGGTGTAGGAACACTAATATCCTTGAGGGTAAAGCCCTCCAAAAGGTAGTGGACACAGCCCAGGACATTACAGGCAAAACCCTCCTCACTATTGAGTACATCTACAGGGAACACTGCTCTCAGAGGGCAGCAGCAATCATCAAAGCCCCACACCACCCAGAGCATGCACTGTTCTCGCTGCTGCCATCAGGAAAAAGGTATAGGTGCCACAAGGCTCACACCATCAGGTTCAGGAACAGCGGCTATCCTTCTACCCTCACTCCTCAAAAGCAAACTCAGAGACACATTTAAGGAGTCTTACTTGTGCACTTTATTGATTTTCTTTGCTCTCCCTGTATTGCACACAGTTTGTTTACATTTCTTTTGATTATTTACATGTTTACGCTGTGTACAGTTTATTTTTTGTACTACCAATTAGTGGTAATTCTGCTGCGCCTGCAGGAAAAGGGATCTCAGGGCTGTATGTGATGTCATGTATGTACAGTATATTTATTGAAGGATGTTCCCATTGACTATAAATCTGAAATCTGATTTGTTGAGGTCCATATTACTCAATCCTATTTACTTGAAAATCATCCTGAAAATGATCCTGTTTATTAGTGTAGCATGGTGTGAGTTTTATTATACAGTTCCCGTTGAGCAGTTGATATCACTATAGGTGAAGTGATTGATGGACTTGAGCTATTAGATGATCATTGGAAAGGCGTGGAACTGCAGCCCCAGTCTTTCATTTTGGGTGATGCATGAGAAAGTGTACCGTTCTTCCAATCGTTGAGACAACTTACATAGAATGTTGCTATCAGAGAGCAGCAGCAATCATGAAGGATTCACATTGCCAAGAATATGCTCAGTTCTCACTGCTGCCATTAGGAAAGTACTTGTACCACCAGATTCAAGTTGCTACCTCTCCACCATCAGACCTCTCAACAACAAACACAACCAGAGACTCATTCAAAGACTCTAACTTTATTATTGAATATTTATTTTTGTTCCGTATTGCATGGTTTGTTTTCATTTCTCTCTTTTGTATACGTACCTTTTCTTGAGTACAGTTTTTTTTTTGCACAATCGATAAGTAGAAATTCTACTGGCCTGCAGGAAAAAGGATCTCAGGGTTGTATGTGATGTCATGCATGTACTCTGACAATAAATCTAAACTTTGAACTTTACTTGACTGCATGTTTCAAGGTATCAGTGTAGTAAGTCAATGGGAACATTCTTCAATTCTCCATTTATCCTTGAAAAACACTTGCAATTGAGTTTATCCCACTAAGCTCCTTCATTCAAGAGTAGAATAAGGAGACAACCTAATTCTAGGTCTGGCCCTTATTGTCTAGAAGCTGCCCATGCAGAAGTGAGAGGGAATGGTCAGGGTACACTTTCTCATGCACCACCCAAAATGAAAGACTGGGGCCGCAGTTCCACGCCTTTCCAATGATCATCTAATAGCTTAAGTCCATCAATCACTTCACCTATAGTGATATCAACTGCTCAACAGGAACTGTATAAGCAAACTCACACCATGCTACACTAATAAACAGGATCATTTTCAGGATGATTTTCAAGTAAATAGGATTGAGTAATATGGACCTCAACAAATCAGATTTATTGTCAGAGTACTTACATACATGACATCACATACAGCCCTGAGATTCCATTTTCCTGTAATGTAGTGGGCTGTGTTCACTACCTTTTGCAGGGCTTTCCACTCAGAGGTAGTGGTGTGTTCCCACCAGACCCTGATGCAGCCGGTCAGCACCATTTCCACCGCACCTCTGCACAAGTTTGCCAAGGTTTTCGATATCACGCCAAACCTCCGCAAACTCCTGATGTGTTTTTTTTCACGATGACATTCAGGAAATAAAAGAATTATTGTGGTAGTTAGAATACTTTGATTGGCATCAGCACTTTGACACTTTTGACTCTTGCTGTTCATTTCACAATCAAAGACAAAAAAATGGAATTGCAGCCTGAATGAGATTACCAGTCCTTAAAGCAAGCGGTCAAGATGTTCTTCTGAGCATGAAATGGTTTGTTGCAAGGAGATCTCTTGCCATTTGAATGTGACGCCATGGTGATTGGACAGCCCCAGGTCATGAGATTGAGGGACTTAGCTGCCAGATGGACAACCTTGGGAATCTCTGACCTGATTGAGGATGCTACCACTTCAGTTTATTCAAGGTCTGGGGCAGTAGGAAAGGGCTGCAAAGATGATGTTACTTTGTTTAGAGTCTATTTTATTCACCCTGTTAAACAACTAAACTGATTTTTCTTTCCCCGACCACATTCCTCATTGGACTATATTCTGAGAAATGCTAAGGCAGCTTATAATGCATGTATTTCACTTCTGGGCACTGCTTTGGAATGGAATCCTGGCTCAGTTTTGCTGAAATTAATTATAATTTTCCCCTCAGATCGTAAATTTGTGGATCGGGGTTTTTAATTTGGAATTCTCCTTGTTTGGTTGGCTCAGCTACTCATATGCCTCATTTTATGTGTATAGCAGGAAACTGTTGATCAGATATATGGTATTAAGCACAAGCCTATTATAGTAAAGCTTGCTCAGATTATTGAATCATAGCATGCACAAACAATAATATCAATCACAATTTCATCAACTGAAAGCTTGGTGAGTCAGGCCTACAGACAATATTATGCTGCACATTTAGCCATTAGGATGTCACAGCTTCTCGGATGGTGAATGCTCATTCTCAGCTAATTCATGAGTGTAAAGGAAATGCTGAGCAGAACGGAAGAATTTAATTTACAGAGGTTTGCTCATTTGTGGGCTAATTATATAGCATTAACAGAGGATTTGGATCAGATGATGATTGCAATCATACCTGTGGACGTCAAGGTTCGACAGCTAACGTGCTCTAATTAGAAATGTGTAATCATTATCAAAGTTTATTATGTAATATATCTGGGAGAATATTTATAGGACATTATGGAACTGATCAGGGAATTAGCTATTATAGTTCTGAACATGTGTAATGAGCAGCGTTCAATTCATTTGGGAAGGATCTTGTGGGGAAGAGTGATCAGAACACTTGTTTTAAATAGGAGCAGTGACAATTCCAGTGCATGAAGATAATGTTGGCTAAAGAGAATGGGTAAAATAGATTTAACGTTAAAAATGATCAATAAAACTATTTTATCGTTCTCAATAAATGCATTAATGCTGGAATGACATGGGCAAATGAATATTTCAGGAAATGACAGAAACATTGAACAAATAATTTGTATTTGGCTTTGGAGCAGAAAATGTTAAAAAACCAATGAATGAAAAAACAGGAAGCTGGAATGAAATGGGTCTTTTTCAGGTTAACAAGCTCGACAGTCGCCATGAGGCTCAGTGCTGGGTCTCATCCAATTACAGTGCTCGTTAATGACAGGCAAAGAACCAAATAAATTGCAGCTAAATTTGAAGCCACAAAGAATGTGCAAAAGGACAGAGATTGGTTCAGCAAGTTGGTAAACAATTTGAAAGATCGAGTATAATGTGGGGAAAATGTTATCCAGTTTTCTGGGAAGGATAGAAGGGCAGAGTATTGTTTAAAGGAGCAAGATGACAGAACATTGTTGTATAGTGAGATCAGGATGTCCCCAGAACTGAAACAGGAAAAGTTTGTATTCAAACACAGATAGCAATGGGGGAGGCAAATAAAAGGTAATGTGGGATAAAAATCAGAAAATCTTGCTACAACTGTCAATCCATGAATAAAAATAGATAATGGTGGTAACACTCACCAGGATCTGTGGGGGAAAGAGACGTTTCAGGTCAAAGACTCTTCATTTGAACTGAGAAACAGTAGCTCGGTTAGCATAGCAGTTAGTGCAACGCTGTTACAGCGCCAGCAACGAGAGTTTGAATCTAATGCTGTCTGTAAGGAGTTTGTACAATCTTCTCATGTCTGTGTGGGTTTCTTCCAGGTGCATCGGTTTCCTCCCACCCTTCAAACAGATACAGTTTGTTGGATTAATTGGTCATGTTGATATATTGGGATGATGTGGGCTGGAAGGGCCTGTAAACATGCTGCATATCTAACAATTTTTTTTTAAAAATAACCATTTCTCTCTCCTTCCAGAGCTACTGCCTGACGGTGATTGTTTCCATCATTTTCTTCTTTAAAAAATTTCAGATATTCAGCAACTGCATTTTTAAAAATGATCACAGCTGAAGCACTGTGTAGAGTTTCCCTGTTTAAAGGACAGGGGTGAGTTCAGAGACAGTTGATTTGATTGATTCCTGGGATGAAGAATTCATCTGATGAGAAAAAGTTGATTGGCTGCACCAATGTACATTACTCCCATTAGATCAGTGGTTCTCAAACTGCCCCCCCCCCAACTCCCATTCCACCTTAAGCAATCCCTCTGCCATAAGTGCTCTGTGATTAGTAAAGGATTGCTTAAGGTGGTATATGAGTGGGAAGGGAAGGTTGAGAATCACTGCTGTAGACCCAATTGTTACTGGAATATTTTGTTTGAGAAAAATTGTCATTGGTCCATTTCCTTTGGAGTTCTAAAACCATGCACATAACGAGTCAATTAGGAATGATTAAAATGGTGGTATTCAAACTTTTTCTTTCCACTCACTTACCACCTTAAGCAATCCCTTACTAATCACAGAGCATAAAGATTGCTTAAGGTTGAATATGAGTGTAGGGGGCAGTTTAAACGCCACTGGTTTAGAAGAATAAGAGGTGATCTATATTGAAGCAGATACTATTCTGATGGGGCCTAGTAGGGTAAATGCTGAGAGAATTTTTTCTTCTTGGTGCACCTAGAATGAGAGGACACATTCTAAAAATAAGAGTTCAAACAATGATGTATGAAAACGAGGAACTTAGTTTGGTCGTCAACTTGAGTGATAGCATACTCTTTCACCAGTGAATAAAGGTGCTTTAATTCAGAAGAGTAATTTCTGGAGACAGATATTGATTTGTGGTTTCGGGTAGAATCTCTGGCATGCATTACAAAAAGAAAATGCATCTTCAAACCGAATTTTCAACTTCACAAGAACTGGATTTGTGGTCTAAAAGAAAAGAACAAACACTGGTACAGTACTTTATATATTTAAAAAAAAAATGACCTGAGGATTTATCCAAGAGTTGACTTGCTTTCCTCCCTTCAGCTATTAAGATAGCACTACTTCACTCTTTCAATTCAAACGATAAATCTCTTTCCCAGGGTTTTTGCTGACACTCTCAGTCTTTCCTATCATGTTGATTCCCTCAGTTTTCATGTTCTCATTTGATGCTGGCATTCTTCAACATTTTCTGTCCATTAATTTTTGATCTCTCTTCCCTTCCACCTCATTATGATGGTTTCAGTTTACCTTCCACTTGAAGTATAATACTCTCAACTTCTGCCCCTCTTACCGTCTCTGTTTTGTCTTCATTTCTCCTTCTCTCTGAAGACCCTTGAAAGCTTCTACCCTGGAGAGCATTCGGTCTCATTGCATCACTGCCTGGTGTGGAGGTCCCAATGCTTGGGACAGGAAAAAAAACTCCAGATGGTTGTTAACTCGGCCTGTGACATCACAGGCACTAGTCTTCACTCCGTCGAGGACATCTACAAGAGGTGATGTCTTAAGAAATCAGCCTCTACCTCAAGGACCCCTACCTCCCAGGCGATGCCCTCTTCACTCTGCAACCATCTAAAGATGAACACCCAGCGGCACAAGGACAGCTTCTTCCTCTCTGCCATCAGATTCCTGAACCAACAATGAAGCACAGACACTATCTTACTTTTGCCTCTTTCTTTTTCTTGCACTATTTTATTTATTTTAAAATGCAGTTTTATAGAAATATTTGCTCTGTAATACTGCTGCAAAACAATGAACTTCGTGACATGTTCATGACAATAAATTCTGATACAGATCCTCAGTATTATCTGCTCTCTTTATTGCATTCCTTACTCTCACAAGACCTCCTATGTGTATTCTACAGAAACCTCAACATTGATCCCAATGGTGTTGGGATTGGTACTTGGGGGAAATTTTCCAACAGGAGATGCTGTCAAGGTTCCTGTCTTAACTACTATTTGTCTAAAAATGTTTGGTTCAGTGACCCTGTCCTAAAATGATGTTTATCAGTGTTGAAAATGAATCGTCCGCAGATCTGACAGCTGCTTGTTTTATTTTCTCTATTCAGAATGGAGAATGGGTTTATGTTCATAGCAAATTTTCAATCAGAAAGTGAAACGCTGTGTCAAATAATTGGGTGTATTGGGGGAATAGGAACAGCAGTAGTCAACTCACTTGAAGATTCCACTTACCATAAAGGCAGTGTTTTCAAGAGACTGGCCACGAAATTATGCTGCTTGTTGTCTGAAAATTTCTTGGTTGTACATTTAATGGGGGCATTAAATGAAAACACAGTCCATAATTGCAAGCTTTTATTGGGCTGATTTAATGATACCGCTTGATGTTTCACAAATCCTTCAACGCCGTCAAATAAAAGTTGCTAGTAACACATAGCATCTGATTAAAGCCATTTCCCATGAGCACTGATGCTGTGTGCCTCCACAGCTGCCACCTGATCTACTGATTATTTATGGTACTTCTGCTTTCACTCCAGATGGGGACCTTGGTGATAAAACATAACCTTGTTTCTTCCACCCTTTCTGGAATTACCAGTTGAACTCAACTCCTCTCATACCGCCATTGCTCCTTCTAGCAAATATTTAACGTGTCCAGATATGGAAATAACAGCGTGGTGGTTAGTGCAACGTTGTTACAGCACCAGTGATCAGGGCCGGGCTGTGAATCCCCTTGCTGTCTATAAGGAGTTTGTATGTTCTCCCCATTTCTACGTGGGTTTCCCCTGGGTGCTCTGGTTTTCCTCTCACTGTTCAAAGTACCAGGGATTGTAGGTCAATTGGGCAGCATGTGCTCGTGGACCGAGAGGGCCTATTACCATACTATATGTATGTCTAAATAACTACAGTAAAACCGCTGGTATCCAGCACCTATAAGGATTGGTAGATACCAGATAAATGAATTTTCTGGTTGCTTGAGATTGAGTGTTGCGAGATTGGTGAACTAACAGCGAGGCGTGGCAATTTCAAACTTCCGTACTTTTCACGTCTATATTTCTCCACCTTTTTTTGCCGATTGCTTGAAATTTGAATAACGGGTTTTACAGTACTATTTTTGAAATTCATCTCCGGAGGCTATCAGAACAAAATCAAAGCACTGATCAGGCATTCTTTTTATTTTTGCCTAAACTAGTTTTTCTGTCAATAGCCTTAACTTGCTTTATCACTTTGCATGTTACCAGACTGCAGATTGGTAAACAATTGCTTGAGAAATGGGAACTGCGTGGGCCAGTAGTCTCTTTAGCTTGCACTGCCACCTGGAAATATTAGGTTTCCACAATCAGTACTGTTTGCCTTGCACTTTGCGGTAGATAACCTGCTCTCATTTGGGATTCTCCATTGGCTCCAAACTCTCCAAGGATCTGTCCTGGGGCCTCCATGTTGAGGCCATAATGAAGAAGACTCTCCAGCAGCTTTATATTGTGAGGAGTTTGGAGATTCCATATGTCACCAAAGACACTCGGAAACTTCTACAGGTGTACCGTGGAGAGCATCTGGCTGGATGCATCACTGCCTGGTACTGAGGTGCCAACGCTAAGGACAAGAAAAAGGTCCAGAGGGTTGCTAACTCGGCCTGCGACATCACGGCACCAGTCCTCACTCCACCTAGGACATCTACAAGAGGCGATGTCTTAAGATAGCAGCCTCTGACCTTGAGGACCCTCACCACCGAGGCCACACCCTTTTCAGTCTGCTGCTAGCAGGAAAAACATGCAGGAGTCTGAAGATATGTATTCAGCAGCACAAAGACAGCTTCTTCCCCTCTGCCATTAGTTCCTGAATGAACACTGCCTCACTTTGACTTTTTCTTGCACTATTTTTATTTATTTTGTAAGGTGGTTTTGAGGTGCGCTGTTGGTGAGAAGCAAACACACAAAACCAAAAAACTCTACAACAGGCTTTATTCGATCGACGTAAACTTCCACAGGTCCAGCTACGAGGAGCGCTGTGAAGGGCCGGCTCAGGCTTATATCTCGGAGGGTGATTGACACCTGGCCGGATGGGGTTTGGTCTATTCAGGTCGGCTGATTGACAGCCGGCTGATGTTGTCTTGTCCCCATGCTCTTCTGCAGGTACAAAGCTTGCCCCCTGCAGTAGGCCAGTGGTGTACCACCACAGGTTTATATAAATGTTTGCTGCCATAAAACAGCAAATTTCATTACAATAAATTCTGAATTTGATTCTGACCTCTCTCTCTCTTCCCACTTCCCTCCCCTCACTTTTAATGGTGTTAGTCTGAAGGAGAAACTTGAGTATAAAATCAGCATTGTTTCATGTATCTGTGTCTGTTTAGCCACTTACAGACACTAACTGTTAAAACAAGTAAATGCCTTAGTAGTTTCTATTCTACTTGATGTTTATCTTAACTTCCTAATAGTGACATGCAGGTCAGCCGAGCAGACCTGGAGGTCCTAGATTTGATTCCAGAATTAGATGGACTAGGATGAGGTAGCGGTTGGGCTCTTGTCACAAGCTCTTGAAACTATGGAGCTGAACTATGGTCCCATGGTTCCCATTATCAGCTGTGTAATTTCTACTGATAGGTTTGCATGACAGAAGACGAGAGTTGGACTTGGATTGGGAAAAACTCCTCGCACTTGTTTGTTGCCTTGCTATCCATAATGATCGGCCATTTAAGCAGGAGTTTGGTTTAAATCTATAACCAGCAAAAAAAAAGAGAAAATAAAAGAGATAAGTTTGTTACATTTACAGTTATAACATTAGATGCTGGCAGAATTAAGGAAAGAAAAGATTCCAAAATGATAAGCGGCTACTTTCCCATATCACTGCTTTGTCTCATTTTTTTTATTTACTTGAAAACGTCCATGGTGGATTTATTTCCACGCTGCTGAAGATCCAGCTGCGCTGGGTGGGTCACGTCTCCAGAATGGAGGACCATCGCCTTCCCAAGATCGTATTATATGGCGAGCTCTTCACTGGCCACTGTGACAGAGGTGCACCAAAGAAGAGGTACAAGGACTGCCTAAAGAAATCTCTTGGTGCCTGCCCCATTGACCACCGCCAGTGGGCTGATATCGCCTCAAACCGTGCATCTTGGCGCCTCACAGTTCGGCGGGCAGCAACCTCCTTTGAAGAAGACCGCAGAGCCCAACTCACTGACAAAAGACAAAGGAGGAAAAACCCAACACCCAACCCCAACCCACCAATTTTCCCCTGCAACCGCTGCAACTGTGTCTGCCTGTCCCTCATCGGACTTGTCAGCTACAAACAAGCCTGCAGCTGACGTGGACATTTACCCCCTCCATAAATCTTCGTCCGCGAAGCCAAGCCAAAGAAAGAAGTTCATATTGAGTTTAAAATGTGCAAGCTTTTGAAAATTTGCAGAATTCTGCACCTTATTTTTCATACCATCATAGGTCCACAGATGAAGTCAAGTTACTAGAATGCAACAATTAATAACACTACCACAATCCTAGCTTCCTTGTCCATATTTATATTATATTTAGTTCTGTGGGGCCTTTATCAAGGTGCATAATTTAGAATATTTATCACACATCCACCTTATTAAAAAATCTACTATCCTAATTGTTTTTTTCTGTTTTACGTCAGCTTTGTTACATCAGGAAATACTGATGTCAGATTAATATTGACGACCGTTTTTTTAATGATAGTTCGGTGAATGGAAGTCTTGAAATTAGAACACCTTGTGCTTATGGCAATTCTTAGTCAAGAGCACAAAATGCAAAATTGAACCAAGCAATTGCATACACCATTTGCATCACCCTATTGAATGTTTTTACGATGTTGGTTGTGAATGATAATTATGTTATCATTCGTGCACATATTTCCAGTCTGGCATGAGGTAAATTGGATAAGGAAACCCTAATGCGACCATATCTCATTAGTTCGTTGCTTTTCTTGATATGCTCAGTAGTGCATCTAAGGCGTGGCACGTACCCTGGGTTCCAATTGAAGGGGGCACCGCTGAACAGTTTCTATTAAAGTCAAACAAGCCATCCTTGGGGTAGTGAAAAAAGAAATATCCCGGTCGTCTCCTTCACTGCCCCAGGCCCCCGGTGATCCCCACACCTCCCCTAATGGCTAGAATCAGTGTGTTGAAGGAGGCATGATTAGCGTAGATGGAGGGCTGATTCAAACCGAGAACCGATTTTTGCGAGGAGCCCACTGAATAAAATTCCTCAAGATGAACCATTTTGCTTTTTTCACAATCTAACACCTGATGTCAATACTGTACAATGCACTAATAATGCTAAATGTAGCCAAGTGTTAATGACCTAGAAGTGGAAGCATTCAGTTTCGAGATAGTGAAATCCATCCAGGACTCGAGTACTGAATGCAGTTTACAGCAGCATCTTTTGTGCTCTTGACTTCAATTGATTTAACTTTGGAAGGAGGGTCAACTGCACTTATTCTGCAAAATTATGTTTGTCTGTTGATCAGCAGAGATGATCGTACTTTTTCAATATTTTTATTGTTTTATAGGTAAATTGCACATGGATAATAAGAATAATATCTATCCAATGAAGTAGATATACTATTACATATGGGCTATGATGCTTTAAAAAAGACACGTTAAAATTGTGTTCATAATCTAACCCCACCCTTGTGGTTAATTGGTTGAACATGTGTTCCACTACTGTAAAAGGGAAAACAACCAAACCACAAAACTGGATCCAAACAGTCTTATAAATTATGAAAATAATTAAGAAACTAAACTAAAAGTTTAAAATTAATTTCAGTTGTAGAATATCTAATTTTTTACAAAGTCAGACATGCCATCACATCAGATAGCCATTGAATATGAGGGACAGCACCTTCCTGTCTCATTAATATAGCTCTTCTAGTGATAAGGAGAGCAAAGGCAATTACACGGGATTGGGAATCAAATTAATATTGAGAACAAAAGACAAGGTATAAAAAATACTTGCCGAATAGATGGAGAGAGAAGGACATGACCAAAACACCTGAAACAATGTACTTTTACATCTGTCACTTGGGGAGCATCATCTTGAGTTATGGGTCCTTGGACGAAGAAATTAACTCACTGATCAACAAGGCCAGCCAGGCTCAATCAACACAACGTCTGCAACTCCACAAAGCTGAAAGTTGACAGAGCTGTAGTCATCCCTTCTCTGCTATATGGATGTGAGACCTGGACTCTATACTGACATTACATCAAACAGCTGGAGAAATTAAACGTGCGTCTTCTGTTCCATCCTTGGCATTTATTGGCAAGACTGCCTCCCCAAGCTGGACCACGCCAAGTCCACCAGCATCGAGTCCCTAAACATCAGAGCCCAGATGCAGTGGGTAGGACGCGTCATCAGAATGGATGGCCACCATATGCCTCACCAACTGCTCTATGGTGAACTGAAGACCAAAAGGAGATCTCAAAGTCATCCATGCAAGCACTATAAAGATGTCAAGAGATCTAGAATCTGTGGCCACTGACAGATCCCATTGGCGAGCCCTGTGCTCTGAAGCCTACACCTGTTATGAAGATGGCCATCGCAAAGCAGCAGCCACGGTTATTACAAAAAAAACAGAATTCCAGTACCCCCATTATGCTAGACTTTGTGCCCATTGATGAACTGCACAACAACATGTCTCCTTCAAACCGAAGGATGACCAATAATAATACGTCACATTTTGGAAAAAAAAATGAGAACATAATTTAGCCAATTGAGCTTTGGAACTCAAGCTACGACTTTAAAATGTAATAATGAGTGTCAGGCACATAGAGAAAATTAATTTACCAATTTCAAAATAGAGTTGATGTAGTAATCAGAAAATAATTGTTGAAAATTTTGCTCTCAGAATTTTTTTAGTCTTGTCCAGGGAATTACCACTGGACAATAATAATGACTCATAGAACTGATGTCAACTTTTTATGGTTTGGTAATCTGCACAATACAGCCCCTTTGGCACAGAATGTTGTACTGACCCATATAAGCCTATTCCATGATCAATTTAACCCTTCCCTCCTTAACAGTCCATTAACGCCTTGCTTTTTCCTTGTGCCTGTCTCAGAATATTTTAAATGTTCCTGTTGTATCAGCCTCAACCCACCACTCGGCAAAAGCATGTCTGATGTCTCCCCAAAACTTGTCTCGGCTCATCTAAAATGGAGTCCTCTGCAAATAGACTAGAACCCTGGGGGGACAAAGGTGGTGGCTGTCAATTCTCTCTATGCCCCTCATATCTTTATCTCTATTATTTCCCTATTTTCAAGGTTGGAAAATATTTTAAAAGTTTAATTTTTTTTTTATTTCCTCTTTTCTGTACGGCAGCTTTTCTAGCCTTCCAGCTTTAAATCGAATTTGTATTTCAACTGCTGCACTGCCTGACAATATAGATATCATAACCATGGTATTGAGCGCCATGAACTGACTCCTAAGCTCTACATCACGCTCCCTCTAAATATTGATTACCTATTTTAAATTCGTGTCTCTGTCGTCCAAGTTTTATTCTCTGCTGGTAGCAGGCTATTAAGAAGGCAAATGGAATGTTGGCCTCCGTTGCTAGAGAGATTGAATTTAGGAGCAGGGTGGTACTGGTGAGGCTGCATCTGGAGTGCTGCGTGCACTTCTGGTCTCACTACTTGAAGAAGGATGCACTGGCTTTGGTCGAGGTGCAGAGGTGGTTCATCAGGTTGATTCTAGTGATTAGCCTAGGAGGAGAGATTGAGTGTCTGGGACTGTACTCGCTGGAATTTAGAAGACTGAGAGGGGATCTTATAGAAAAGTATAAAATTATGAAAGGCATGGATAAGATGAGAGGTAAGCAAATTGTTTCCATTGATGTGGAGGTTAGAATTAGGGGACATAGCCTCAATATTCAGTGTAGTAGATTTAGAATGGAGACATTAGCGGATTAACTACCACCTAGGCCCTAGGCTGAGCTTTAGTAAGGCCCTCCCTGACCTTGCACTGCCAGGTAGCCCAGGCTACCCCTGGCGCCCCTTGTTCCCCACCATAGGCCTGGGAACCCCCATGGCCTGGGCCACCCCTGCCGCCCCTCACTCCCTGCCATGGCCCAGCCGCCTCTGCTGACCCTCATTTCCCAGCAAGGGCTTGGCCACCCAGGCACCACTCACTACTAGCCTCTCATTTAGCAATACCAGCCACTGGCCAGATACTGCTGGCTGTGGCCCCCTCCCATTACTACTGCAGGTAACAGGATGCACTCTGGTATTTTGGATCCCTCTCATCACACATGCTGCAAACCATGCTGCCTCCACCAGCTCCCAAAAACCACCATGCGCATCACCCCAGCAATGGCGCGGCACCGACTCTGGCCCACAGCCTCACCCGCGTAGAGTCAGGGTGTTGGGGAACACCACACCTTTTTAAGTCACTTCCGAGTTGTGGCTGCACCATCCTCTCCTTCAACAGAGATGAGGGGCATTCTCGCCATGGGGTTTCTGGGTATTTCTGGCAGCCATAACACTGGCCGCTGCACTGTTTGGTGTTCTGTGATGTTCGCCTAAGTCACTTTTCAAAAGACCAAGAGCCCCAGGTTTCCTGAGTCTGGTTTGGTATCTTGGAGCTTTGATTGCGGGTGGACCCCGGACTAATGCGAACCCATATTGGCAAGTGGTTACATTGGCGTACCAGAGGCTGCGATAGGCCCCCCCTTACCTTCCAGACTTCAGCCTACTTAGCCTAATGGATGGAGATAAGGAACTGATTTTCCCAGAGGGTGGTGAATCTGTGGAGTTCGCTGCCCATTGAAACAATGGAGGCGACCTCAGTAAATATATTTAAGTCAAGGTTAGATAGATTTTTACATAATAGGGGAATTGTGATATGGCGGGGGGGAGGGGGGAAGGCAGTCAGGTGGAGATGAGCCTATCACCAAATCAGCTGATTGACGGTCCAGATGGCCTACCCCTGCTTTGATTTCATATGTTACTTATATTTCCTACAAATCCTTCTATCTCTTAGTCTGGCCATCCCTTGTTCTCACCACCTCTCCCTCTGCTCCTCTTTCTACAATCCTTTGACTCTCTTTTCACGGCATGGTGTATAATGCTGGCCGGCCACTCACTCAAGTGCAGTAGCTGCCTGTATTCTTAACAGACATAAATGGAAAAAAAAATGGCAAATTTCCCCTTAAGAGGATCTCGGTGATTCATCGTATGCGATGATCGATCCCCCCATGGCGTATTATTTTATTTCAGCTATGGATACTGTCTAATCCTATTACGATAAACACTATGGACAGCTTGTGTAATCAGTAATAGCTGTGACCCGCGCAGTTAGGATATGAGCACATCTTTCTTCAATGATCCCTTATTCAATTCATAATCTGTTATGTTCTTGGTGAGACACTGTTCCCAACCAAAGATTGCACTGTACATTTCCGAACATCCAAAATGCTCAGGACTGGACGAGTATCGATTAACTGCATTTTCCAGATATTTGATATGCAGGTCAGTACAAACAGAAGAATACTTGTATCAACCGTTGCTGGTCCCGACACCTCCCCACCACCATCGCAGAATCTGCCAGAGGTCCCCGCACAGGTCCCCGACACCTCCTCACCGCCATCACGGAACCTACCTGAGGTCCCCGCACAGATCCCCGACACTTCCCCACACCATCGCAGTACCTGCCCGAGGTCCCCGCTCTGATCCCAGCCCTGTAGCCTCAACATAAAACAACAACCAAGAACAAGGGAAGGTTTTTCAAGCATGAAATAAAGTTTAGTTTTGCCTTGAGTACACAAGAACTCTGTTGGATTCAAAATGGTGCTAACAGCACGTCAGAGTCCCACTTGAGCATGGCAGTTTTTAAAAAAAAATTCAACTTTTTTCAACTTGTTACAGCATATCGCCACTGAAAGTTTTGGGTAAAGTGGCTTTTGGATAATCGGTAACATACTGCATTCCTTTGTTCAGCACAGTGTGTAATGGATGCAATCTATTGGGACATATGTACCCCTTTCCCTGCACTAATAGCAGGACTTACCCATGTGCATTTGCTCATTTCTTTCAACAAGGACCAACAGATCCATGCCAGCTACCAGCAGAGGAATCCCTTAGTTCCCATTCCCCTCACTTAATTCCCTGTAACCCCCCCCACAATTTATTCTCTCCTTCCATGCTGGTCAAATTCTTTGTGATTCTTTAGCAACATTATGGGTCAGTTGCTGAGGGGCAATTTATAGTAGCCAATTAATCTGCTACCCAGCAGCAGCCTATGCAACCTGACCGTGGTCTTCGTTTCCAGCCGAAGTCAGAATAGGACCTTCACCACTGCTCGCTGGCTTCAGGCAGGGAAGCTATGGATGCAACAGGGTGTAGGAGACAGCTAGATCGGAGGAGGAGGCAGTGTACAATCTGTGTGTACATGATTGTTCTACTGAACATGCTTTATTAAAAAAATTTAGACATACAGAACAGTAACTGGCCCCTTTTGGCCCATGAGCCTGTGCTACCCAATTAACTTACAACCCCAATACATTTTTGAATGGTGGAAGAAAATTGGAACACATGGGTAAAATTCACGTAGACACGAGGAGAGCATGCAAACTCCTTACAGACAGAACTGGATTCGAACCCCAGTCACTGTTACAGTAACAATGTTGTGCTAACCGTGCCGCCCAATATTGAGAGGGCCTGTAGTTTTATTTGAGATATTATTTTTCTTTGGCTTGGCTTCGCGGATGAAGATTTATGGAGGGGTAATGTCCACATCAGCTGCAGGCTCGTTTGTGGCTGACAAGTCCGATGCGGGACAGGCAGACATGGTTGCAGCGGTTGCAAGGGAAAATTGATTGGTTGGGGTTGGATGTTGGGTTTTTTCTCCTTTGTCTTTTGTCAGTGAGGTGGGCTCTGCGGTCTTCTTCCAAGGAGGTTGCTGCCCGAGGAACTGTGAGGTGCCAAGATGCACGGTTTGAGGTGATATCAGCCCACTGGCGGTGGTCAATGTGGCAGGCACCAAGAGATTTCTTTAGGCAGTCCTTGTACCTCTTCTTTGGTGCACCTCTGTCTCGGTAGCCAGTGGAGAGCTCGCCATATAACACGATCTTGGGAAGGTGATGGTCCTCCATTCTGGAGACCTGACCTACCCAGCGCAGTTGGATCTTCAGCAGTGTGGATTCAATGCTGTCAGCCTCTGCCATCTCGAGTACTTCGATGTTGGTGATGAAATCACTCCAATTAATATTGAGGATGGAGCGGAGACAATGCTGATGGAAGCGTTCTAGGAGCCGTAGGTGATGCCGGTAGAGGACCCATGATTCGGAGCTGAACAGGAGTGTGGGTATGACAATGGCTCTGTATACGCTAATCTTTGTGAGGTTTTTCAGTTGGTTGTTTTTCC